>NW_028274818.1:67613636-67916666 GCF_037043125.1 Eumetopias jubatus | reverse complement strand
AAGGCCCCACAGGTGAATTCTACCAAACATTTAAAGAAGAATTAGTACCTATTCTTCTCAAACTAATTAAAAAAAAATAGAAGAGGAAGGAAAGCTTCCAAATTAATTCTATGAGGCCAGCATTACCCTGATACCAAAAAGATAAAGACGCCCCAAAAAAGGAGAACTACAGGCCAATATCCCTGATGAAATAGGTGCAAAAATCCTCAACAAAATATTGGCAAACCAAATCCAACAATGTGTTAAAAAATAATTTACCATGATCAAGGGCAACTTATTCCCAGCATGCAAGGGTGGTTCAAAATTCACAAGTCAATCAATGTGATACCTCACATGAATAAGAGAAAGGATAGGAACCACATGATCATTTCAATAGATGCAGAAAAAGCATTTGACAAAGTCCAACATCCATTCATGATAAAATCCCTCAACAAAGTAGGTCTAGAGGGAACATACCTCAACATAATAAACACCATCTGTGAAAAACCCACATCATCCTTAATGGGGAAAAACTGAGAGCTTTTTTCCCAAGGTCAGGAACAGTACAAGGATGTCCGCTCTCACCACTTTTATTCAACATAGTACTGGAAGTCCTAGTCACAGCAATCAGACAAGAGGAATAAAAGGCATCCAAATTGGTAAGGAAGAGGTAAAACTTTCACTATTTACAGATGATATGGTACTATATATAGAAAACCCTAAAGACTCCACCAAAAAACTGCTAGAACTAATAAATGAATTGAATAAAGTCATAGGATACAGAATTTATATACAGAAATCTGTTGCATTTCTATGCTAATAATGAAGCAGCATAAAGAAAAATTAAGAAAATAATCCCATTTACAGTTGCACCAAAAATAATAAAATGCCCAGGAATAAACCTAACCAAAGAGGTGAAAGACCTGTACTCTGAAAACTATGAAACACTGATGAAAGAAATTGAAGAGGACATAAATGGAAAGACATTCTATGCTGCGGGGTTGGGAGTAAAAATATTGTTAAAATGTCTCTATGACCCAAAGCAATCTACACATTTAATGCAATCCCTATCAAAATGCCAATAGCACTTTTTACAAAACTAGAACAAACAATCCTAAAATTTGTCTGAAACCACAAAAGACCCCAAAGAGGGAAAGCAATCTTGAAAAAGAAAAACAAAGCTGGAGGTATCACAATTACAGATTTCAAGTTATATTACAGAGCTGTAGTAATTTAAAAAGTATGGTACTGGCACAAAAATAGACACATAGATCAACGGAACAGAATAGTGAGTCCAGAAATAAACTGAGTTTATTTATGGTCGATTAACCTTTGACAAAGGAGGCAAGAATATCCATGGGGGGAAAGACAGTCTCTTCAATAAATGGTTTGGGGAAAACTGAATAGCGACATGCAAAAGAATAAAACTGGACCAGTTTCTCATACTATATAAAAGATAAACTCAAATTGGATTAAAGACAAATGTGAGACCTGAGACCATAAAAATCCTGGAAGAGACCACAGGCAGTAATGTCTCCGACCTTGGCCACAGCAACATTTTTCTAGATATGTCTCCTGAGGCAAGGGAAACAAAAGCAAAAATAAACTACTGGGACTTCATCAAAATAAAATGCTTCTGCACAGTGAAGGAAACTATCAACAAAACTAAAAGGCAACCCATGGAATGGGAGAAGATACTTGCAAATGACATATCCGATAAAGGGTTAGTATCCAAAATATATAAAGAACTTATACAACTCAACACCCAAAAAACAGTCCAATTAAAACTGGGCAGAAGACATAAACAGACATTTTTTGCAAAGAAGACATCCAGATGGCCAACAGACACATGAGAAGATGCTCAACATCACTTGGCATCAGGGAAACACAAATCAAAACCACAATGAGATACCACCTCACACCTGTCAGAATGGCTAAAATCAATAACACAAGAAAAAATAGGTGTTGGTAAGGATGTGGAGAAAGGGGAACCCTCATGCACTGTTGGTGGGAATGCAAACTGGTGCAGCCACTCTGGAAAACAGTATAGATACCTCAAAAATTTAAAATTAGAGCTACCATATGATCAGTAATTCCACTACTGGTTATTTACCCAAAGATTATGAAAACACTAACTGGAAAACATACAGGCACCCCAATGTTTATGGCAGCGTTATCTACAGTAGCCAAGACATGGAAGCAGCCCAAGTGTCCATCGACAGATGAATGGGTAAAGAAGATGTGGTGTATATACAATGGAATATTATTTGGCCATAAAAAAGAATGAAATGTTGCCATTTGCAACAACACGGATGGAGATACAGAGTATAATGCTAAGTGAAATAAGTCAGTCGGAGAAGGACAATTATCATATGATCTCACTCATGTGGAATTTAAGAAACAAAACAAGCAAAGAAACAAAGAGACAAACCAAGAAACAGACTCCTAACACTAGAGAATAAACTTGTGGTCACCAGAGGGGAGGTGGGAGGGATGTGGGTGAAACAGGTGACAGGGATGAAAACCACACTTCTCACAATGAGCACTGAGTAATGTAGAGAATTGTTGAATCACTCTATTGTTCACCTGAAACGAATATAACACTATGTTAACTATGCTGGGTTTAAAAAAATAACTGAAAAATAAAATAAGTCAGTGACTTTGAGTAAAAGCAGATTGTCCTCCATAATGTGGGCGGGCCTCATCTAATCAGCTGACGGCCTGAATAGAACAAAAGACTGACCTCAAGAGGGAATTCTGCAGCAGGCGGCCTTTGGACTGGACCTGCAGCATCAGCTTTCCTGTGTCCAGGCTGCCAGCCCGTCCTGCAGATCTTGGACTTAACCAGCCTTCGCAACTGCATGAGCCAATTCTCCCAGGAACGCTGACTGATACGGAGCTAGGATGGGGGTGAGGTTAGGGCAAGACCCCCTGTGCCGGTCTGAAATATTTTTCTTTTCTAAGCTCTTGGCCAGGTAGGGTTAAGCAGTTTATTTGATGGGGAGTCCTTAGCAGGCAGGGCGGTGGGTGCTAAGCCTGCTGTGTCATGCCCAGTGCGGCACCACATCCTGACGGGTACTTTAATAATCTGTTCTCACTCCCCCATAGGAAGAGCAGTGAGTCAGTGTGGCCGAATGCAAAAAGCACAAGGAAGAGAAATGGAGAAATTGAGTGCAGGTTTCAGCCCTCCCCCTTCTGCTGGGTGGTCTTGGGCGTTCCAACGACCTGTCATTCTCCTTGATTCTTCATTGGGAAAGTGAACGGCACACCTACTGGGGATGTTATATAAGATGAACATAAAATTAAAGTACACGAACATATGTAGGGAAGTTTAAAGCACCCGGGACTTCTGGGCATTGTGTTTTCTAGAAAAGGAGGTGGGCGGGGGCGGAGCAAGATGGCGGAGGAGTTGGAGACCTGGATTTTGTCTGGTCTCAGGAATTCAGCTGAATAGGGATCAAACCATTCTCAACACCTACAAACTCAACAGGAGACCGAAGAAGAGAGTAGCAACAACTCTCTGAACAGAGAAGCGACCACTTACTGGAAGGTAGGACGTGTAGAGAAGTGAATCCGAGGCGATATTCGGGAGGATAGACGGCGGGGGAGGGGCCTCCGTCGGCCGCTTCTGGCAAGTGCTAGAGCGCGGAGCACAAAATCAGAACTTCTAGAAGCCGGCTCCGCTGAGGGACGTCGCTCCAGTGGCTAAGCGGGGGTGGAACCCTCACGGGACAGTGTGGTCTCAGGACCCTTGGGGTCACAGAAAGACCGGGGGTGCCTGAGTGCGCCAGAGCTCCCAGGTATCGGAGCGGGGAAGCCGGCTGCAGAGACGGAGCCGAGGCGCGGGCTCTCAGCTCGGGGTTGCCATAAACTGTGATCCGCGGCCCAGTCGGGCCACTGCTCCTCCAGCAGGGACCCAACAAGCGGCAGAGGCGGGGAGACTCCCCTTCCTCCCCCGGGAGGAGCGGCGCGGGAGCGCACCGCAGGGATCTGCTGGGTTTGGAGACTCCACACGGGGTCGGGTGCCAGAGATAGAAACGCTCGGTCACAGGCTGGGTGAGCACGGAGTGCGGCCGGAGACCGGGGACACGGGAGTGACTGCTTTTCTCTGGGGGCGCACTGAGGAGCGGGGCCCCGAGTTCTCAGCTCCTCTGGGCGGAGATTGGGAGGCCGCCATTTTCACCCTGGTCCTCCAAAGCTGTACCGAGAGCTTGCAGGGAACAAAAGCTCCTGAGAGCAAACCGGAGCAGCTTGCTTAGCCCGGACCGACAAGGGCAGGGCAATTCCGCCTCCGGCAAAGACATTTGGGAGCCGAGGCAACAGGCCCCTCCCCCAGAAGATCAGCACGAACAGCCAGCAAGCCAAGACCAAGTTTACCCATCAAGGAGAACGGGAGAACTCCAGCGCTAGGGGAATACTGCACAAAGAATTCATGGCTTTTTTACCATGATTCATTAGCTTTTCAAAGTTAATTTTTTAACTTTTTTAAAAATTTTTCTTTTTCCCTTGTTCAACCAACATCTTATCAATCCCTTTTAAAAAAAAAAAAACATTTTTTATTTTTCTTTTTTAGAGTCATATTTTATCCCTTCATAGTAGTTACCCTTATTTTTGGCATATATATATGTTGTTCTTTCTTTAAAATTTTGAGATACAGTTTCTTCTAACAGATCAAAATATACCCTAAATCACTAGTGTATGGCTTTGTTCTAGTCTCCTGCCTGATCACATTCTCTCCCTTTTTTTTTAAATCTTCTTTCTTTTTTCAAACAACTTCTTATCTTATTAATTCCTTTTATAAAATCTTTTATAATTTTCATCTTTACAGTCATCTTCCATCCCTTCATTGTATCAACCCTTATTTTGTACATATATAAGTCTTTCTTCCTTTAAAATTTTAGGAGGCACTTTCTTCTAACAGACCAAAATATGCCCAAAATCCAGTGTGTGGCACTGATCTATGCACTAGCCTGATCATATTTGATCATATTCTGTTTTTTTTCTGTTTTTGTTTGTTTTTATCTTTTTCATTTTTTTTTCCTTTCTTTTTTCTTTCTTTCCCTTTCTTTTCCCCTGGTTTCGGGTCTTTTCTGATTTGTATAGGGTATATTTGCTGGGGACATTGTTAACCTGTTAGCATTTTGTTCTCTCATTCATCTGTTCTCCTCTGGACAAAATGACAAGACGAAAAATATCACCTCAGCAAAAAGAACAAGAGGTAGTACCGTCTGCCAGGGACCTACTCAATACGGACATTAGTACGATGTCGGACCTAGAGTTCAGAATCATGACTTTAAAGATACTAGCTGGGCTTGAAAAAAGCGTGGAAGTTATTAGAGAAACCCTTTCTGGAGAAATAAAAGAACTAAAATCTAACCAAGTCGAAATCAAAAAGGCTATTAATGAGGTGCAATCAAAAATGTGGGCACTAACTGCTAGGATAAATGAGGCAGAAGAGAGAATCAGCGATACAGAAGACCAAATGATGGAAAATAAAGAGGCTGAGAAAAAGAGAGAGAAACAACTACAGGATCACGAGGGCAGAATTCGAGAGATAAGCGATATGATAAGATGAAACAACATTAGAATAATTGGGATCCCAGAAGAAGAAGAAAGAGAGAGAGGGGCAGAAGGTATATTGGAGCAAATTATAGCAGAGAACTTCCCTAATGTGGGGAAGGAAACAGGCATCAAAATCCAGGAGGCACAGAGAACCCCTCTCAAAAGCAATAATAATAGGTCAACACCCCAACATCTAATAGTAAAACTTATGAGTCTCAGAGACAAAGAGAAAATCCTGAAAGCAGCTTGGGAGAAGAGATATGTAACCTACAATGGTAGAAACATTAGATTGGCAACAGACCTATCCACAGCCACCTGGCAGGCCAGAAAGGACTGGCATGAGATCTTCAGAGCACTAAATGAGAAAAATATGCAGCCAAGAATACTATATCCAGCTAGCCTCTCATTGAAAATTGAAGGAGAGATAAAAAGCTTCCAGGGCAAACAAAAACTAAAGGAATTTGCAAACACAAAACCAGCCCTCCAAGAAATATTGAAAGGGGTCCTCTAAGCAAAGAGAGAGCCTAAAAGCAGCAAAGATCAGAAAGGAACACAGACAATATACAGTAACAGTCACCTTACAGGCAATACAATGGCACTAAATTCATATCTTTCAATAGTTACCCTGAATGTAAATGGGCTAAATGCCCCAATCAAAAGACACAGGCTATCATATTGGATTAAAAAACAAGACCCATCAATATGCTGTCTGCAAGAGACTCATTTTAGACCCAAAGAAACCCCCACATTGAAAGTGAGTGGGTGGAAAATCATTTACCATGCTAATGGACACCAAAAGAAAGCTGGGGTGGCAATCCTTATATCAGACAAATTAGATTTTAAAATAAAGACTGTAATAAGAGATGAAGAAGGACACTATATCCTACTTAAAAGGTCTATCCAACAAGAAGATCTAACAATTGTAAATATCTATGCCCCTACCATGGGAGCAGCCAATTTTATAAGGAAATTAATAACAAAAGCAAGAAACACATCGACACCAATATAATAATAGTGGGGGACTTTAACACCCCCCTGACTGAAATGGACAGATCATCAAAGCAAAAGATCAAAAAGGAAATAAAGACTTTAAATGAAACACTGGACCAAATGGACTTTACAGACGTATTCAGAACATTCCATCCCAAAGCAACAGAATACACATTCTTCTCTAGTGCCCATGGAACATTCTCCAGAATAGATCACATCCTAGGCCACAAATCAGGTCTCAACCGGTACCAAAAGATTGGGAACATTCCCTGCATATTTTCAGACCACAATGCTTTGAAACTAGAACTCAATCACAAGAGGAAAGTCGGAAAGAACTCAAATACATGGAGGCGAAAGAGCATCCTATTAAAGAATGAATGGGTCAACCAGGAAATTAAAGAAGAATTAAAAAAATTCATGGAAACCAATGAAAATGAAAACACAACTGTTCAAAATCTCTGGGATGCAGCAAAGGCAGTCCTAAGAGGAAAGTATATAGCAATACCAGCCTTTCTCAAGAAACAAGAAAGGTCTCAAATACACAACCTAACCCTACACCTAAAGGAGCTAGAGAAAGAACAGCAAATAAAGCCTAAACCCAGCAGGAGAAGAGAAATCATAAAGATCAGAGCAGAAATCAATGAACTAGAAACCAAAAGAACAGTAGAACAGATCAACGAAACTAGGAGCTGGTTCTTTGAAAGAATTAACAAGATTGATAAACCCCTGGCCAGACTTAATCAAAAAGAAAAGAGAAATGACCCAAATCAGCAAAATTATGAATGAAAGAGGAGAGATCACAACCAACACCAAAGAAATACAAACAATTATAAACATATTATGAGCAACTCTATGCCAGCAAATTAGATAACCTGGAGGAAATGGATGCATTCCTAGAGATGTATCAACTACCAAAATTGAACCTGGAAGAAATAGAAAACCTGAACAGACCTATAACCACTAAGGAAATTGAAGCAGTCATCAAAAATCTCTCGAAGAAACAAAACCCCGGGGCCCGATGGCTTCCCAGGGGAATTCTACCAAACATTTAAAGAAGAATTAGTACCTATTCTCCTGAATCTGTTCCAAAAAATAGAAATGGAAGGAAAACTTCCAAACTCATTTTATGAGGCCATCATTACCTTGATCCCAAAACCAGACAAAGACCCCATCAAAAAGGAGAATTACAGACCAATATCCTTGATGAACATGGATGCAAAAATTCTCACCAAAATACTAGCCAATAGGATCCAACAGTACATTAAAAGGATTATTCACCATGACCAAGTGGGATTTATCCCTGGGCTGCAAGGTTGGTTCAACATCCACAAATCAATCAACGTGATACAATACATTAACGAAAGAACAAGAATCATATGATCCTCTCAATAGATGCAGAAAAAGCATTTGACAAAGTACAGCATCCTTTCTTGATCAAAACTCTTCAGAGTATAGGGATAGAGGGTAGATACCTCAATATCATAAAAGCTATCTCTGAAAAACCTACAGCGAATATCATTCTCAATGGGGAAAAGCTGAGAGCTTTTCCCCTAAGGTCAGGAACGTGGCAGGGATGTCCATTATCACCACTGCTATTCAACATAGTATTAGAAATCCTAGCCACAGCAATCAAACAACAAAAAGAAATCAAAGGCATCCAAATCGGCAAAGAGGAAGTCAAACTCTCACTCTTTGCAGATGATATGATACTGTGTGTGGAAAACCCAAAAGACTCCACCCCAAAACTGCTAGAACTCATACAGGAATTTAGTAAAGTAGCAGGATATAAAATCAATGCACAGAAATCAGTGGCATTCCTATACACCAACAACAAGACAGAAGAGAGACAAATCAAGGAGTCGATCCCATTTACAATTGCACCCAAAACCATAAGATACCTAGGAATAAATTTAACCAAGGAGGCAAAGGATCTGTACTCAGAAAACTATAAAATACTCATGAAAGAAATTGAAGAAGACACAAGGAAATGGAAAAACGTTCCATGCTCATGGATTGGAAGAACAAACATTGTGAAGATGTCAATGCTACCTAGAGCAATCTACACATTCAGTGCAATCCCCATCAAAGTACCATCCACTTTTTTCAAAGAAATGGAACAAATAATCCTAAAATTTGTATGGAACCAGAAGAGACCCCGAATAGCCAGAGGAATATTGAAAAAGAAAAGCAAAGCTGGTGGCATCACAATTCCAGACTTCCAGCTCTATTACAAAGCTGTCATCATCAAGACAGTATGGTACTGGCACAAAAACAGACACATAGATCAATGGAACAGAATAGAGAGCCAGAAATGGACCCTCAACTCTATGGTCAACTAATCTTTGACAAAGCAGGAAAGAATGTCCAGTGGAAAAAAGACAGTCTCTTCAACAAATGGTGTTGGGAAAATTGGACAGCCAGAGGCAGAAGAATGAAACTGGACCATTTCCTTACACCACACACAAAAATAGACTCCAAATGGTTGAAAGACCTAAACGTGAGACAGGAGTCCATCCAAATCCTAAAGGAGAACACAGGCAGCAACCTCTTCCACCTCAGCCGCAGCAACTTCTTCCTAGAAACATCGCCAAAGGCAAGGGAAGCAAGGGCAAAAATGAACTATTGGGATTTCCTCAAGATAAAAAGCTTTTGCACAGCAAAAGAAACAGTCCACAAAACCAGAAGACAACCGACAGAATGGGAGAAAATATTTGCAAATGACATATCAGATAAAGGGCTAGTATCCAAAATCTATAAAGAACTTATCAAACTCAACACCCAAAGAACAAATAATCCAATCAAGAAATGGGCAGAAGACATGAACAGACATTTTTCCAAAGAAGACATCCAAATGGCCAACAGACACATGAAAAAGTGCTCAACATCGCTCGGCATCAGGGAAATCCAAATCAAAACCTCAATGAGATACCACCTCACACCAGTCAGAATGGCTAAAATTAACAAGTCAGGGAATGACAGATGCTGGCGGGGATGCGGAGAAAGGGGAACCCTCCTCCACTGTTGGTGGGAATGCAAGCTGGTGCAGCCAATCTGGAAAACAGTATGGAGGTTCCTCAAACAGTTGAAAATAGAACTACCATACGATCCAGGAATTGCACTACTGGGTATTTACCACAAAGATACAAATGTAGGGATCCGAAGGGGTACATGCACCCCGATGTTTATAGCAGCAATGTCCACAATAGCCAAACTGTGGAAAGAGTCAAGATTTCCATCGACAGAAGAATGGATAAAGAAGAGGTGGTATATATACACAATGGAATATTATGCAGCCATCAAAAGGAATGAAATCTTGCCATTTGCAATGACGTGGATGGAACTGGAGGGTGTTATGCTGAGTGAAATAAGTCAATCAGAGAAAGACATGTATCATATGACCTCACTAATATGAGGAATTCTTAATCTCAGGAAACAAACTGAGGGTTGCTGGAGTGGTGGGGGGTGGGAGGGAGGGGGTGGCTGGGTGATAGACATTGGGAAGGGTATGTGCTATGGTGAGCACTGTGAATTGTGCAAGACTGTTGAATCACAGATCTGTACCTCTGAAACAAATAATGCAATATATGTTAAGAAAAAAAAAAGAAGAAGATAGCAGGAGGGGAAGAATAAAGGGGGGGAAATCGGAGGGGGAGACGAACCATGAGAGACTATGGACTCTGAGAAACAAACTGAGCGTTCTAGAGGGAAGGGGGTGGGGGGAGGGGTTAGCCTGGTGATGGGTATTAAAGAGGGCACGTTCTGCGTGGAGCACTGGGTGTTATGCACAAGCAATGAATCATGGAACACTACATCAAAAGCTAATGATGTAATGTATGGTGATTAACATAATAATAAAAAAATAAAAAAAAAAGAGGTGGGCAGTGGATCAAGTGCCAGACACTCTGCATCTTTTCACTTGCCGAGTGGTGACAGGAGCTGAGCCAGGTCCGAGGAAGCGGCTGGTATCCCTGAGTTTGGAGCCAAAGCTTCTTTCTTCCTAGGGGCTGGGAAGTGGCGTAGCAAACCCTTGCCTGGAGCAGCTTAGGATGGGTGAACGGGAACGCTAGGACTCACAGCTATACCGGTGTCGGGCATAGAACCAGGACTAGACATTCAAGCCATGTCTGCGTGTCCCAAGCAGTCAAGTTGTCCCTGTCCATCACCCCTCTCCCGTCTCACGGAGCTCCTGACCTTCAGAAAGGGCGCCAAGCCTTGGGCTGAGGTTTGTAGGAATTGCTGTGGTTGGGATAAGACATGGCAAGGACATAAAAACCCGACTTCTGGGGCGCCAGGGGGGCTCAGTCGGTTAAGCGTCCGACTCTTGATCTCAGGTCAGGTCTTGATCTCGGGGGTCTTAGTTCAAGCCACGTATTGGGCTCCAGCGTGGAGCCTACTTAAAAAAAAAAACAACATACACCCGACTTATTTCTAAATCACAAGTGCATTCTGAGCATGGCTTGGGGCGTGTATAGAAGCCCGCCTCCCAGGGAGGCATTTATTTTGGGTCGGCAATGCTTCTTTACATTCACTGTTGCCACCAAAGCCACTTCTTCCCGATGACGTCACAGCAGAACTTTCAGACGTTTTGCAAATGGAGTGTCTTCACAGGCTTCCACCGCCTTGGTGGCTTAAACCCACAGGCGTTTACCCCCGCCCGGAGCTGGAGGCTGGAAGTCCGGAGTCAAGGTGACGGCAGGGTGCTGCCCTCTCCGGAGGGCAAGGGAAGAGCCCCCCTTGCGTCTTCCTGGCTGGTGGTGGCCCCCGACGATCCGTGCGCCTCCTTGGTTTGCAGCTGCAACACTGCAGTGTCATGTCCTTTTCTCTTACAGCGTCTAACTGATGTGTCTGCAGAGACCCTACTTCCAAATAAGGTCAGGTCTGAGGTTGCAGGAGGACAAGACTTTGGGGGACATTGTTCAGCCACAACAAGGAGAAGTCAAGAGAGGAGCTTGGCCCAGGTGGCTTTACTGTCTGTAGGGGTCTGAGTGCAGGCCCTGCAGCTGGATGGGTCGGTAGGCAGAAATTCTGGCGGCCCCAGCCATGTGCCCTCTTCCTGTGGCATGTTTTTCCCAACGTTCTGTTGCTCTCTGCGGGGTTGGGGGGCAGCCAAATTCATCTCTGGCTTCCTGAGTTCGACGAGCCAGGATGCATGATCTTTTCTCATACTGCCTCTGAGCACTGACTTTTCACTGGGTCTGAAAATTGTCAGCCCACCGGCATCTCCCTGGTGGGCATGGTTGGCGCTGGGTTCGCATGCCCTGGCCTGTCACTAATGGCCTCTTGGTCTCATCCAGGCAGCTCCCTTGGTCGTGGAGAGGCCGCAAGCTGCAGGCATGCTCAGTTCCACACGCCACCCAGAGGCCATGGCACCCGGGTACTGGGGGGCTGCTCGGTGCCTTGCCATGGGGGCCTACCTTACGGGTCATGGCCACAAGAGGCTTGCACGGTGGGATTCCTGGCCCATCCCTGCTCTTGACCTCACCTCCTACTGTCTCTCCATCAGCGGGCTGTGTCCGCTGTTACCTTCTGTGTCTCCCCGCTGCAGACCTTGATTCCCCTCTCGGGGCCTCTGCAGCCTCACTTCTGGAACTTTCCATGTCTGGCTCCTGCTCATGCAGATCCCTCGGGTGACGTGGCCCCTCCCCAGAGTCCTCCCTGATGCCCCTCAATCCTGTTTCTTCCTCACCCCGGCCCCCCGGCCCCGTGATGAGCTCTGTGATGATAGGACGCTGTCTTGCTCAGTGCTGCGGTCCGAGGCTAAGAACAGGGCCGGGCACGATCAGTAAGTCAGCACTTTGTTTTCACCCTGTTGACCACGGAGAAACAGCACACGGTGCTGGGCAGAACACAGCTGATTCCGGGCTCCAGGACGGGGTCCGGTGGGGGTTGCTGCTCACTCACCGGCCCAGGCGCGCGGGGGGCACCCCCATCCAGCGCGCCCAGTGCGTGAGCAGATCGAGCACTGCAGTAAGATAACGTGACACAGACCTGCGATCACGAGGGCTCACTCCGTTGAGAGCTTTTGGAAGCCAGACGGCACTGTGGAGTGGAGGCAGCAGAGAGAATGTTCCAGAGAAAAGAGGCTTCTCCTCGTGCTAAGCTCCCAGTGGGGCAGACCTGGGGACTCATTAGCTACTGCAGGTTGAGATTTCTGCTGTTTCTTACTCTTCCAGGAAGGCTTTGCTGCAGTACACAGCATGGTTATTCTTTAGCAAAATAACTGTTTTAGACAAGCACGGTAATTTTTAATCTCCTGATTACTCCTCCTCTGGGCTGCAGAGGAAGGCTCCTTGTGATACCTCCTGGAGTATTTCTAGGTTCCCCCCACCCCTTGAGGTGGGTCCTGGCTGCTCCCCGCCCGACACTTGGGACTGATGTTGCTGTGGGGAGGGGGCGCCTCTAGCCCGGGTGAGGCCCCTCACGGGGGCTCCGGTGGCCAGGGCGTCGTTGCTCCATGACCCCGTGGAGGTCGGGGCTGGGGAGCAGTTGGAGAGTTTGGGGCAGGACTTCTGTGCTGAGTTGGCCTAAGCCTAGCGTCGGCACAGACAGGGCTCAGCGTTCACAGAAATAGCCTCACACCACGTGCTTTCTCTGCTCATGGCCTGCTTCCTTCCTGACTTCTCACATGCTCCCCTGGCCTGCCTCAGCCTCTCCTGAGCCTCCAGCTCGGCACACGTCCGGGTCCTGGCACCTGACCTATCTCCCTCTTGTGCAGCTTCTCTGGCAAACCCCCCGTTTCTACCCCAGGCCTTGCTTCTGCCCTGTCCGCCCGGCCCAGCCCAGTGAGGCCCCAGGCAGCCTGGGTCTCCAGAGTCCTTGGTCCACAGCTGGTGGGAGAACCGCGCTTCTAGTTTTGTCACTGCTGATCTGTGCCTGCCCTTTCTAGCTTTTGTGCTCGTAGGAACCTCTGTCTCAAGAGTTCAGTGAGAAAACAAGGAGAGGAGATGGCATACGAGAGAAAGTGAAACAGCGGTGGGGGGGGGACCCTGACTTCAAGTTCAGCCTGTACACTTGACAATTTTGATGAAATGGGCTAATTCCTGCAAACTGTCAGAGCTCAAGATGACCCGAATTGTCCTACATCTATTAAGGGAACTGAAGTTGTAGCTTAAACCTTCCCATAAAGGGGGGTGTCCAGGTGGCTCAGTCTTAACCGACTCTTGATTTCAGCTCAGGTCATGATCTCAGGGTTGCGAGATGGAGCCCTGCATAGGCTCCATGCTCAGTGGGGAGTGGGCTTGAGACTCTCCCTCTCCCTCTGCCCCTCTCCCATCTTGTGCACACAGTCTCTGTCTACATAAATCTTTAAAAAAATAAACTTTCCCATAAATAAAATGCTATTTGGAAAAAAAACCCAGAAAAATCTGCGTACCCTTAGGAGTTCTTAGATCCAATGCCAGAAGTTTGATCAATAAAAGAGAAAAAGATAAATTGGACAAACTGAGAAGTGTTACTAGGGCAACATTTGCTCTGAGACGCACACTGTTAAGAATGCAAAGTAAGCCACACAGCAGATGAAAATGTTGCCAAATCACACATCTGACAAAGGACTCGCATCCAGAACATATAAAGAGCTCTCAAAAATCATCAATAAGAAAACAAACAGCTTAAAAAAAAAGATGGGCAAATGATCTGAACACATGCTTCACAAAAGAAGGTATACAGATGGCAATTAAACTCATGAAAAGATGCTCAACATCTCCAATTAGTCATTGGAGAAATGCAAATTAAAACTATAAACCTTATAAATATATAAACATAAATATATAAACATATAAACATATAAACCTTTATGCACTTGTGGAAGTGGCTAAAATAGAAGAAATCCAAACCGACACAGGGTTGGCAAGGATGCCAAGCTTCTCACTCATTGCTGGGGTGGGTGTGTGCAAGATGGTACAGCCTCTGTGGAAAGCAGTTTCTCAGTTCCTGATGAAGTTAAACATACAGCTACCACACGAACCAGCAATCCCCTTCCTATTGACCCAAGAGAACTGAAAACATATGTTTAGGTGAAAACGGGTATGCAAATGTTTATAGCAGCTTTATTCATAACTGTTGAAAACTGGAAACAAGCCACATGTTCTTTAGCAGGTGAAGGAATGAAGACGTGTGGTCCATCCATGCAGTGGAATACTACTCAGTAGGAAAAAGAGAACAGACTATCGATACAAGAGCAACAATGCTGCTGAGTTTACCGCATTCTGTCAACTGGAAGAAGCCAGTCTGACAAGCTGACACACTGCACGATCCATTTGAATGACTTTTTGGAAAAGGCAAAGTGATAGGGATGGAGAAGAGACTCCTGGTTGCTGGGCTGGGTGGAGGTGACTCCAAAGGGGCAACAGGAGGGAATTTTGGGGGGTTTTAGAACTGTTCTGTGTTTTGATTGTGGTGTTTACATGGCTGTATGCATTTGTCAAGAGTCGTAGAAACTTTAACCAGAAAGAGTGCATTTTATTGTATGTAAATTTAAAAATAAATGTAAAAACATGAATAGGCTTTGAAAGACCAGCAGTTAAAGCTCACTTAGTGCTGTCGGGTGGGGGCCTGTAGTGGAGCAGAACCCCAGAGGCTCACAGAAGCTGGGCTGTGCCTCCCACTGAATTCACCTGGCCATCCTTGGTGATGGTGTCATCACGATGCTTGTCACACTCACAGTCTATCCGTGATGCTAATGGTTTGGCTGCAGGCAGAGTCTGCGGCATGCACAGGGCCACCCCCATTGCATGGCTTGTGTCTCCCAGGCTTGGACACTGGTCAGGAGTCAGGGGCTGGGAAACCATGAATGAGTGCTAAGAAGAGGGTGACCTAACCCTCACCTCTTCTGGAAACTCCCTTCCCCTTCCCTTCTTTTTTGAAGATTTTATTTATTTACTTACAGAGAGAAAGTGAGTGGGGTGGGGAGGGGCAGAGGGAGAGGGAGAATCTCATGCAGACTCTGCACTGAGCTTCGAGCCCGACGCTGGGCTCGATCTCACGACCCTGAGATCATGACCTGAGCTGAAATCAAGAGTCAGATGCTGAACTGACTGAGCCATCCAGGCGCCCCTGGAAGCTTGCTTTCATTCCATGGACACAGTCGCTCATTCCGGATGTCCTTGGGATCCTACTTCCTCCCCTCCGTGTGTCTTGGGAGGCAGAGCATCGTAATGCTAACTGCATGGGTTTCAGTGTCAGAGAGCCCTTGGTTTGCATCTCAGGGCCAGAGCAGTGGTCTTGGGCAAGGACTTTAACTACTTTTGGTTTCAGCTTCTCAACCTCTAAGACGAGGACAATAATAGTAGCTACTTCATGGGGTGGCCGAGGATTACACAATCAAAACATGCACTTGAAGCCCAGTGTCCCATGTGGTGAGCATGTAATAAACAAACAAGGTGTCAGGTGAGCAGATGCACGGATTTGTGAGTGCTTCCGGCGGGCGGGGATGCTGAAGCCTCTGTTGTCCTTGTACACAGTGCCAGCACCGGCCCGGGAAAGCACCTGCCAAGTACCTTCTGTTTCACGGAGCTCTGGGACCGAAGTCACACTCAGGGCTCACTCCTTTCTTCACACCTTCCTGCAGGCCAGGCCCTGGCTCTCAGACGCACTCAGCAGCTCTGAATCCCCAGGGTTCCACGCTCTCCGCCTCCCGGCGCTTCACACACCTTCACTCCAGACTCCCTTCCCAGCCCCGCATGGGTCAGGACGGGATGGGACCTGGACAGTCACAGCTGCAGCCCAGAGGCTGACTCCTTTCCTCCTGGGCTTCCCACTCCTGGGGCTTGTATGTGGTGCACCAACATGTGTGGGGTTCTAAAGCCATCCGGGGACTGACTTTCAGTTCCTGGATCAAAATATGGTGCATTGTCTGTATAATTGCATAAATAACAGGCTGAAGGATTACTGATGCCAGCCTCATGGGAGCAAGGAAGGGCGAACCTCGGGCTCTGTCCTGCCTGGGCTCTGCTCGGTTTGCATCTGTGTCAGGGTAAACGTGGATGTGCATATTGAGGACATTATATTCATTAGGATTTGTGGTTGGGAGATAGATCATATCTCAGCTGACTGGACTGATGGACCAAACCAAAGAGGGAGGAATTAAAAGGGATAAAGGTCAGTTCTGGCTCTTAGGCCTTCAAATCCAACAACGTGCACGCAGAACGACGTGGACTGAGTTTAATGAGCACATAAGAAAGATCTGGGGCTTTTAGGCAATGCAAGGTCAGTACGAAGCCAGGGATGTGATGCGGAAACAAAAAAGCTAATGCTATCAGGTTGCATTAACAGAGACATAGGTAACAGAATAGAGGAGGTGATATGTTTACTCTCTGTGCTAAGCTGACCTCATCTTGAATATGGTGTTTACTTTTGACAGTCACATTTTAGTACAGACATTTACAACCCATAACATCAGCCGAGGGCAACCAGGATAAGTGTCCACTTATATAAAGTTTGGAGAGAGTTATCCTGAAGAACAAAGATTTGCTGGGTTCAGGATAGCCGATGATACTTAAGGGGGTTCCTTGTGGAAGAGTGATTTGACCTATCCTATATGCCTCCAAAGCAGTGCTATATAATAGAACTTCCTGTGATGATGGAAATATTTTATGTCTGTGCCATTTAATAGCTACCAGACAGATGTGGTTTTTGAGCAAATAAAATGGGGGAATTGATTTTTTAATTTAACTCATTACAATTAAAATTTAAATGGCTTACTGTGTCTACCTTATTGGATGGTGAAGATTTAGAGGGAAAATAAAAGAGTAGACCAGGGGCTGGCAAATTTTTTCTGTAAAGGGTAAGACAGTAACTATTTTGGGCTTTGCTGGGCATATGACTTCTGTTGTAGCAACTGGGCTCCCCCATTGTAGCGTGAAAGTATACACAGCATAGGAAAGAATGAATGCGTCTGTGTTCTAATAAAACTTTATTTACGGCAACTGAAATTTGAATATAATCTTTACATGTCACAAAATATTCTTCTTTTGATTTTTTTTCCAACGACTTTAAAGGCGTAGAAACCATGCTTAGCTCCTAGGTTGTACAAAAATGGGTGTCAGGCTGGATTTGGCTTTGTAGTTTGCTGACTGGCTTAGGATGTGGGCGGGAGCCTCAGGGAGTCATATGTAAGTTCAAGAACTGGACACAGTATTAATTAGAGGTAGCCGGGCATGGCCTGGGCACCCTCAGTGAAAGGTGAGTTCTTGTCACGCACGGTTCAAGTACAGGCCGGGTAGTTAACTGTCTGGCGAGGGATGAGGCAGAAATGTGTCTACTTAACACAGGTTATACTAGAATTTCCCCCGAATTCTGTAGGAGTTTTGAAATCAGGATGACATGTGACTGCTTTAAAATTATACCTGCTTTGTGCAGGGAAGGAGATTGTTTCCCCCGCTGGGTACTTCGTCTGCGTCCCGTGTTGCTGGGACGGAGACACCTGCGGGTGGCCTCCAGCCTCGTTGCTCCCGTGGTTCTGCCATTCCCGGCCCCTGGAATGTGCCTTCCTGGGGGAGCTGCTTAAGCCCATCTATGTGCAGCCCAGGAGAGATGGCGCTGAGAGCGCCTCGGACCTCCACGCCGGTGCCGTCCGGCGAGCTGTGAGTCTCTGTCCAGAATGAAGTCGAGGACCCATGTCCTGCGGACCGTCTGTGAAGACGGGACCGCTCAGGAGCTGACTGTCCAGCCTGGGGACCGCTGGAGGTCATGTCCTCTCCGTTACCGTTGGCGGTCTCTCGCCTTTCTCCTCTGTCCTGCCTTCTGTCCGTCTCACTTCCGATCAGCATCTCTGCTAAAATAAACACAAATAGAGAATAAATGGCTTCTTCCTACAAGGAGAGAGGTGGAAAGCACTAGCTTGAAGTTGGAATTTCTTGTGCTTTTATCCACACCTCCACTTGCCGCTACTGTAATGGAGTTTTCTCCATGTCTTTGGAAAGCACAGGAAGCCTCTGCAGCTTGACTTGGGGGCTTTCCAACAATTGAGATAAATACCTTTGGCATGCAGCATTGTGCAAATTTGATACACGGATGTTGCAGAACAGTTCCCATTGTAGGAGTGGTGACCACTCTGTCCCGACACATAGCTGTCACTTCTTCCAGTGACTGGAGCAGTTAAGAGCTGGTCTCTTGGCCAGTTTAATGTTTAGGGTACAGTTCTGTTGTCTGTATGCACTAGACTGTGCATTAAGTCTACAGGACTTGCTTGTCTACGCGTGGCAGGCACGTGGCAGGCGCGTGCCCTTCAACAGTATCTTGCCCTTTCCCTACGTGGGGGAGTTTTAAGCGTACACAGAAGACAGAAGAGTTCGATCAGCACCAAGTGTCCATCACCAGCTTTGATGGCAACCACCTCCTGCCCAGTCTTAGATCACTGATAGCTTCTTCCTGCCTCCTGTATTATTTTGAAGCAAATCTACAGGAAGGCGTGGGGCACTGACTCACCTTTGCACTAACATCTCAATTCTGTGCATTCCGTTTCAGATCATTGCCTTCGATGAGTTAAGGACGGATTTTAAGAGCCCCATAGACCAGTGTAACCCTGTTCACGCAGTAAGTAGCGGGTGCAGGCGGGGGCGGGGTGTGTGTGTCAGGGCTGGTTACCGGGGCCTGTGGAGGAGGGATGTTTCGATGGGGGGTGGGTAAAGTGCCTCCACTCCTGGCTCAGGGCCGTCGAGGACCCTTCTCGTTCCTGAGGTCCGCCCAGGTCCCGACGTACCTTGCAAGTCAAATAGGACGATCCCAGTAAGCCAGGTGAGAAAGGTCTGCTGTGCTTTGGTGGACCAGTCTTCAAGGCCTCGTGCTGGCGGTTCTGGTTATTCATCCTCGCATAAGGAGAGAGGCTCCATGTTGGCCAACGTGCTGGCAGGGCACGGGAGCCTCCTTAGTGGCTGTTTGCACTCTGCGCTTGGCCAGGTGTCTCAGAGGGGGACACCAGAGTGGGTGGAGGTACAGAACCCCTGGGCCCGCGTCCACCGCCCAGGGGGACACTCATCTCGAGAGGCTCCATGGGCCTGAGGTCAGCTCGCCTCCCACTGGGGAATCTGATGCGGTCTGGTCCTCGGATCCAGGCTCGGCACGTGCGATCTGACTGTCCCGTCCGGCTGCAGTTCCCTCATGCCTGGGAGTGGGCATGGCAAGCGGCTTGTGCAGGGAGAGGAGGAAGACCCTACTTCTAATGAATGGGGTGGGTGCAGCCCACTTGCCAGGGCCGGGGACCAACCACGCGGGTGGACAGAGCCTTGTCCACACTCATTCGAGACCAGCACTGCTGGGCACACACGGTTCTTTCAGGTGTGTCTCTCAGCCTGCACTCACAGGGTCTGCGTGTGGTTGAAGTTCCTTCCAGGCCCCGGGTTCCAGCGCCAACCCAAGTTTTTGTTTGAATAGCCCTGTGGGTATTTTCAGTTAGAGGTTGTAGACCGGACAGCAGGATTTACTAGTGCAAATCCATCTTAACCCGGAAGGCTTATGGTGTCACTCTAGCAACACGGACAAAGAGGTCTGTTCTCCTTGAAGAAAGATGTACTCCCGGGAGGAGCCAGACCAGGGGACTAGGCTTCAGTGTCCCCTCTGTAAAGCATAGGGCTTTTATTGGAGTCATACGTTTTGGTGCGTTTTTACTGCACACTAGGAACTTTACACGTATAACCCATAGTCCTCACAGCTCTGCCCGAATGGCATCATTTACCGCACATGCAGACTCATACGCAAGGGCCCACAGCCCCTGGAGGTCTGCCTGTCCCCAGAGCCCGTGTTCTTACCACCTAGCCACTCCATGGTGTCTCTTTCAGAGACTGGATTTTCTAATGCCTGATTTTATCATCCCTTTGGCATCAGATTTTTTGGTTCTGTGAAATAGAGCCAAACCCTTTTCAAAGTCAAGGGTGTGAAGCAGAAACTTGTGGCAAGTTGCAAGAGTCCCTAAGATGCACTTGGAAACTTCTTAGGCTTTGTACTTGCATTAAAGTCCATTTTTATTTCCATCTGCTGGCCTCCCCCTACCACCTGTGATAACTTGGTCCCACCAGGCCTGAAGGGTTACCTCCCAGTCTCATTTCTTTCTGGGTGTTTTGTGTTTGGCACCATGTTACACTCCCGGCCCATGGGAGCTCTAGTCCGAGAGGGGGGCCGCTATCCGTCCTCCTAGCTGTGTGGGCTCAAATGAGCTCACTGAAAACACCCAGGCTTTCTTGAATGACCCCGGGTGCACGCTAGTGCGGAAACGTGTCCTCCGCTCCCTTCTGTCCAGCCAGTTCAGCCCAGGCCATCGGTGAAGCTGTGAGACAGCTTCGTGGAGCCACCAAGAGAATATAGGACTGACACACAAGCCGCAGCAGCCTCTGGGCAAGGTCAGCCTGCACACAGTAGGCGCTCAGCTGTTGTTGACGAGAGGGAGAATGCATCTGCTGCAGGGTGAGGTGTAGCGTGGAGGCTGGGTCTCGGCTCTTCACTCCTATCATGAAAGCCACGCTTCTAACTGGGTAATGACTTAATCAAGGAGCCTGGACCCTGTGGGCCAGACAGTCCGTGGACAGACTGAAGCCCCCCTGGGAAATCACTCTTGTCTGAGATTTCTAAAAAAATCCATTAAAACCCTACACGGAAGAATATTAGACATATTTTCTTGGTTCTGACGATTTACTCCCTGGCAGGGAGCTAAGTGCTTTGGATGCCTCATTAACTCACATTCGAGGTCTTTCGGGCTCCGTAGAGCCCCTGAAAATGCATCTCCGCCTCAGCTGGCTTGGAGAAGCTACCGCCCACTGGTGACGCCCGCCCTATGTGGACTTAGCTTACAAACCATAGCTGTATGAGCAGGTGTGAGGCCCACTGGCTCTCTGGACTGAAGATCCCCTAGAGCTCCAAATCTTGCAGGGCCTTCGGGGTGGACCCCCGTCCAGGAGCTGGAAGGGATGAGGAGGGCCCTGCTCTACTCCTAGCTTCTCATTCAGCCTTTCCCCTTCCTTTATCGGCGGGGCCCTTTAGTGTCACCATCAAGGAAGGGGAGCCAGCAGAGGACCGGCTTGTGGGGAAGGAGCTGGTGCGCGCCCCGTGGCAGCCTCTCTGTGCCTGGCATCTCACACCTTTCCTCTTATTAATACTCCACGTAGGCAGCCTCGATGCCCAGCCGTGTGTGGGGTTTGTGTGTGTGCATGCGCGTGTGGACAGACACGGGGTTTGCTGCAGAGGATGTGGTCTGTCTTCCTAGCCACGTGGACACTAATTTGTCCTGATGTGGGGGCTCTTTCTTCTGGGCTTAAAGGATGCACAGGAATCACTGTACGATTCAACTAGGGAAGCTGAAGTGGCCCAGCCACCCCTCTTCCCCAGATCCGCGAGCAAGTTCATTAGCATCACTTCCACGGTCACCAAATTGCCTCGTAACGAAGCATCGGACAGAGGCTGCAGCTGTGCTCAGAGGGGCTTTGGAAAACAAGAAGCCACTGCGGGAAAGGGTGATGTGACCGTCACCCCCCTGCTCGGCTGCGGGTGCCTGTTCTCAGCCCTGAGCCGGGCTCTGGAGATGGACTTCGACGTCTCGAGACGTCTTAGCCTGGGGGTGCTGCTGGTGTCTAATTTAGTGGGATGATTCCTTCCTCTAAATGCACTCACTTTAGAAAAATAAAATCAGCAGGCAGAGAAATTCCCAACCGTAGACTTTAATCAGGGCACATGGGCTCTGGAGCCCCGGGTGGGCAGTCCTTCCGGAGAGGGTGACTTGGCCTCCAGGGCGTCCCGAGGACGTTGGTACCTTTTGACCCCCTCTGGCCAGCTCCCTCTCCTCTACTCCCTGTCTCTGGTAACCGCACGCCTGATCTCCTTCTTTATGAGCCACTGGGTGGGAGCACGCAGGTCTCTGGTGGGTTCTGCCTCCTCTCCTGGGGGCTGAATGTGGGGGCTTCTCACGTTCCTTCAGCAGAGCATCTAACCTCCCCTCTTTTTCTTTCCTGTGCATCCCGATAGAGGGAACGTCTGAGGAACATCGAGCGCATCTGCTTCCTCCTGAGAAAGGTCAGTGCAGGAGCTCCATGCCCGAGGGTGGGCAGTCCCGTGGTTGTGGCTGGTCACGCAGCAGAAGGGTCTGGTGAGGCTCGGTGCCTGCTCCAGTCCTGTCTCCCCGGAAAAGGCAAATGGCAGGGGAGTGGGCGGTGGGAGCAAGTGAGCCTTTCGTTTGCTGGAAGCCTCCAGAGATAAAAGGAGCTCATTAGAAGGGGTGGCCATCAGTCAAAGTGACAGGGCAGCACCAGATATTTGCAGGTGCCCTCTGACTGGACTCAGAGGTTCTTTATCTTCGCGTGATGATGGATGGCGTTTCCAACTCATGTAACCTTACAGCTTTTGTTCATTGCTGGGCTCAGGGAAGTTTTTAACTAGATGCTGGGTTTCCTCTGAGGTTTCAGCCTGCCGCTCAGCTTTGTGGTTTGATGGGCAGCATCACTGGGAGTGTTTTGGGGGCGGGATGGGAAGTGTTATCGAAGGGGGGGCCAAGCATTGGGAGAGTTGTTGTGAACGGATGGGTGGTAGGTCACAGAGGCCTTGGGTGCGTCTGGAAGCACACGTGTGCACACGCACGGTCATGTGTGTGCATGCAGCTCAAGCTTGGTATTTAGCTCACCTCCATGACACAGCTGGGCCACGGGATGGGGAAGCCACCTGTCAACCCAGAGGGAGCTTCTGAGCCGTAGGTGAATTCGAGAGAAACACCTACCCCGCCGACATTGACAGGGAGTAACTGTGCGAGCTTTTGGATTTTTTCCGTATTTCCATAATGATACCTTTCACTGGAGGAGAGAGTCTAATCAAGTAGTTACTTATTTTTCCAGCTACTCACTTGTCCTTTCATGCTTTCCTAGAGCCTTGGTCTGGTAGGGTTCCCCAGCTTGTGGGTCGCAGCAGGGAAGTGCGGTCAGACAGGGAAAATACATATGAAACCAGTGACCCAAAGAGTAAAGGATGATGTAAGAAAACACATGACATTTGGTGTTAAGGGCAACTCAGGAATTTGTCAGTTATTTTCGCCTGTCGTATCTTGGATACCAGTAACCCCTTCGGTGGTCACTTCCCGTCTGACACCTAAGAGTCTGTCACGCTCCCTCCCCCCATCCTGAACATGTCTCCCCGATTCTCACATCCATCCTATGAGTCTGGCTCACCCTTTGGCACTGCTTGGCCACTGACTCTGGCTGGACAGTGGCCGGTGGCCGCGTCTGCCAGGGTCCTGCTTAGAGCCCAAGGTCAGAGCTGAGGCCAGGAGAGAACCCAGGCTGGGCGGGAATTAGCATTACCATTTGTCAATTTATACACAGTTTGCGTAAGTTTCTAGAAACGGCAGGCATTTTGCTTCAGGAAATCTATGACAAGTACCTTTCTTTGTTTCTCGTCCTTTTCATGTGGTCCCTCCCCCCATGCAGCGGCCTCTGCGGCCCTTGGGAACGCAGGCGCTGTTCATCGTTAGCGGGAAACCCCGGGGAGGCTGGTCCAGGGTAGACACCTCGGACAGGCAACACTGACTTCAAGTTCTTAGGTGTTAGAGCTGTGCCCGATCACGCGTCCTGCGACCCAGCGGTCTTCGGCCCCACGACCAGCGGCACGGGGACCTAGCCCGAAACACGTGCATCTACTATATTTACTACACTTACTACTTTCATCAGATTTGTATTTTAAAGTCACACGTAGCTCTCTCTTGTGTCGGCCTTCGACGGGGCAGTCCCTAACTGACAACTTCTCCTGCCCTGTCTGTGCCCACCGCCCTCCTTGGGGTCTGTGTGGTCACCTGACCCCTGTCTGCTGCCCACCAGCTCTGGTCCCTTCCACGGGAGAGGCGGTGGGGGACTCAGGCTTCTGCTGCGCCCGGATGCCGCCCTGCCCTGATGATCCGTCCAGCCTCTGGCGAGACTCTAACCCCGGGGGTGGCGAGAACAGCGCCTCCCGGTGCCGCTGCCTTGAGAGGCTACAGTTGTGTGCAGCTCAGAGCTGCTCAGCGCCGGGCGCATTCCCGCAGGCGTCCTGACCCCCGGCAGCTGCCTGGAGCGCCGTGTGACGCCCCCAGGGCTCACGCACACCCCGGAGGCAGGTGAGGTGGCCCGTGGCCTCCCTGGCCTGAGCCCGTGCCGGGGACGTGAGGAGTGTTAGTGGGTCTGGTTAGCGCCACCACCTTCTGGGAACTGTACCTTCCAAGAAATTTCTTGGAACTTGTCCCCCAAACACCCAGAATGTGATGTATCTCCACAGCTGATTGTTGCTAAACCACCTCCTCAGCTTTCTCGGGAGGAAGGAAGGGATTTTCAAAGGGGATCCATTTTTAGCTCTCTAATTATCAGAAAATGTGTTCTTTGGGTAATTGTCTGAACTGCAGGATTCTCGTGTCGATGTGCGTGTGTGATTCATTTTCCGTGGCAAGAGCCACTTCACATGCTGCTCTCCCGCTGGAGCGGGACATGGGCTCCATGGGTCGCTGCGGAGGTCAGCTTGGGAGCGGGAAGCATCATGGGCCCCGTGCGGAGGAGGCTGAGCTGCCCAGGGGCCCCGGATGCGTCTGCAACTTCAGGAAACAGTTGGAGGAAAGGAGCTGACGGGCGAGCCCAAGGTTGGCATGAGTGTAAGGAGAAGCGTGCCTTGTGAGCAGGGCTCCTCAGACCCTGGACTCGGTTGTCCCCGGGGGCCCATGAAATGTCACCTCCCTTAGGCCAAGTCAGACAACAGAGTCTGTGACGGTTTCCTGTTGGCTGAGCCTGCCGGGGGGGCGGGGAGGGAGACTCAGGTGCAGAGTTCAGGATGTCCCTTCTGGCTTTGATGCATCTGAGCATCTCCGTCTTGCTCCCTGAACTCCACAAGCGTGTCTACTGCAGGTTTCTGACGTTTGTGGCTCTAAACGGTGGATGGATAATTCTCCCCCCTCCATTGAGCAGTCGCCCCGGGACGTGGAGGAGGAGTGGGTGGGGTCGGGGTGCTGGGGTGTTGAGGTCTTTGGTGGGAGGGGGCAGGTGCGCCAGGCTGTCCTCTGGAAGAGCGCGGTAGTGATAAGACCACAGGTGTTACCACTAATGACCACCTGTGCCCCTCCCCCTTCCTGCTTATCTGAACCACACCTGCGGGGGGCGCGGGGGAAGGCATCACGGGGTCAGGTGCAGCTGAATGCTGTGAAGCCGGGTCCCCTGCAGAAGTTTCACGACGGGGTCCCACCAGTGGGTTTGGAGGAGGTGGGGAGCGGTTAGGACCCTTTCCGAGCGCAGAGCCTGTTTGTTGAGTAGGAAGATCATACTGTCGTTCTGGATCCTTCTCCATCCCCCGTGTCCGTGGGGTCATGTGCAGCTGCTTGGGTCATGTCCCTGAAGCCAGCCCTGCCTGGACCTATGACCTTGCCACGTGACTGCACAGGTCCCCTCCCCCGCACTCATGTCGGGCTCGGCCACGTGAATGTGGGCAGGTATGCGGGTGTGCTGAGTCTCCAGAGTCCTGGGTGTCCCTGACATCAGCAAGGCCAACCCACTGGTGCAAGGAGCATGGGATGCAGACCTCAGCCCACCTGGAGCTCAGAGTCAAGCCCCCTGGATCCGGTGACCCCCAGTCAGCCTTTAGATGCGTGAGCAGGTGTAAATGATTATCACTGAAATTTGGAATGACTTGTTATGCAGCGTTAGTAAGGCAATGGCTCACTGATGCTGTAAGCATGTGCTACTTACATAAGGGGGAGAATCTTTTCTAAAAACGTGGTTGTGTCCTGTGCCTATACACATCAGTTGTTTGCTGACTCTACAAATTTATAAATAGACGGTTTCAAACTCTGCCCCAATTTCTTTGACCTCAGAGAAGGCTACTAAATGCATTAGTGTACCAGAACCGAGAGAAAGACCCACGTCGCTTTGGATCACAATGTTTGTCATGCATTAGCTACTCGGAAGAAGAGCGAAGACAGTCCTTTTCTCTAATCCCTGCCACAAGGGATTGACTTGATTTCCAGTCTCTTTGGCTGCTGGTGCGGTTCTTCCTGCAGGGCTCTGGAGGGAGTGGTGCATTTTATCTGAGAGACGTAAGGCAGTGAAAAGGGACGCACAAACTCGGCGGCCAGAGAGAGGCCATCCTTGACTCAGAAATCTTCCAGATCAGAATTCTGTCTTGGCTGGTGGATTTCTAAAGCATGCTGGGGCCAAGAGCTGCTTACATTTCCTGAGTGACCACTGTCCGCCTTTACAAGAATGAACTGTAATCCTCCTGACAACCCTATGAAGTAGGTCACGCCCTACGAGAAGTCAGGGCGTGGAGAGGTTTACCTTCGGAGTCTCATGCTTCCCAAGCTGGTGGAGCTGGGATCTGAAAACAAGTCTGACCAGAGTCCACATTTTTAATCACAAAATCGGGGAAACTGTTGGTTCTCTGAAACATGCTCCTTGTGGACCTGAGCTCCGGTAACATTGCCCGCTCTTTAAAGAGAAGATACGAGTCCCCAAAGCCACAGAGGGCTGCAGGGACCCTGTTCTGGGCTGGCTCGCCAGGCTGGGGCCCAGTGGATTCCTTCAAGGCTCTTTTCTATTTCTGTTTAACTTCTTGGTGGGCCAGTTCACCCCCAGAGGGAATGTTTGAAAAGAAGTAAAAATATCCTAGAACAACACTTGCAACTAGTTCAGAAACTGTGTCTCATGTATAATGCATTTTCAGTCGCTTTCTGTGGCGAAGTCCTTGTTAGTCAGAGGGAAAGACGGAACGTTTTACTCGCTGTGTGAACAGAGGTGCTGTCACGGGGTTGCTGAGCCAGAAGCCAGGCGGCGGGGAGAGCAGGAGCCCTGTCCTCGCTTCCCTCTGCCCCCCAGGCCACGGCAGGCCCTGCAGAGGACCCCCCCCCCCAAGCTGCTCTGGCTCCTCAGGCCCATGGCTGGTTGGCCCCGTCCTTCCCGGTTCTTCATTGTGATGATTATAGAGGATCAAGCCTGTTTACCACAAGCAGGTGCGGTTTCTATTTCCGGTGGGTCCACGGGTCCCCTGGTTGGCTCCCCCCGTGTTGGCTGGGCTGATGGGGAGAAGGGGGTGTTGTGCTCCCTGCTGGTCCTCCAGCAACATGCCCAGGCTCTTCTCATGATGTCACAGGGAGGCCAGGGGAGAAGCGGGAACACTTCAAGCTTTGGTTTGCGTCCGATCTACTAGTGTCCTGTTGGCCGAAGCGAGTCACACGGCCAAGCCCAGCGTGTTGGTTCAGAAGCGCCTCGGCGGCGTCCCAGGTGTGAGCAGAGCGCGGCGAGGGCCTGAGGAGGGAGGCAGGCCGCTCCGGGTTGGCAGGTGGCCGGTTTCGCAAGCGAGGGAACGGACATATGGGGCTTGTCTTGGGCAGCCACAAGAGGGGTAGATCTCTGCATCCACCCACCGAGTTTTAGCAGTTTGTAAAGAGCCTTAATGGGGTTCGGTCACATGGACTGCTCACGTGGTCCCAGCACCACATCACTGTCTGAAGGCCAACCTGGGGACAGCTTCTGGGAGCAGGGAAGGCAAGCGGGACCCACGTTCCAAGGACAGGGGAGGGGGTGACGAGCCCTGATCAGCAGGGTCCACCTCACAGGTCACCCGTCGATCACGTCTTCTCAGTGAGCTCCCCCAACACAGGGCAGGGGTTACAGGCAAAGATGTGGACATAGAGAGGCTGTTTGTGGTGCCGTAATTACTGTCGTTCTACCACTTATCTGTACGAAGGAGATTGAGATTTGGGGGTTTGGACAACGAGACACCACCTGCCTCCTGTTAGATACAGGATAACACGTGTTGGTGAGGACATACAGAAGAGGGAAACCCCGTGCCCATTGGTGGCAATGCGAACTGGTGCAGCCACTCTGGAAAACACTATGGCGGAGCCTCAGAAGGTAAAAATAGAGCTCCCCTGGAACCCAGCAATTCCGCGTCGGGTTCTATATCCAAAGGAAGTGAAAGCACACAGTCGGAGAGACATCTGCGCCTTATTCACAACAGACAAGACACGGACACAACCCAAGTGTCCGTCAATGGATGGATGGACAAAGAAGATGTGTGTGGACACTAATGTCTTGTTCATCCTCAGGACGCCAGAGTTTAGCACAATGTGGGACCTGAGGCTGGTGCTCAGTATGTGACCAGGAGATGAAATGCTAAGACCGGAGTGGACCTTAGAGGTCATCTGGCCGGACCCCTCATTTTCAGATGGGGAAACTGAGACCTGAGGGCTTAGTGGTGAGGTGACATCAGTGCCATGTGTCTGGGCCACTAGGCTGGTGTGGCCACGGCCCCTCTCTGGGAGCCCAGCAGAAGGTCACTGAGGCGGAAGGGGACCCAGCTGTGGGCTCTCTGGGGCAGGGACCACACCTCGTTTGCTCACAAGTGCCTCTGCGGGGCCGAGCTCAGGATACTGGCATGGGGAAATCCCTACCCCATACCGGTGGTCCTTTCATCCCGAGTAGCACTGACTTTGCGTGAGTTCTGTCTTTCCTGCCAGACTACAACCCCTCACGCACTTGGCATCTGATAGGCCTGGGAATGAGGCTGCCACCTTTATAGTCTGCAATTCCTGGTGAAAGTTGTGGAAAAGATCGTTGGTCATTTCAAAATCAGTCCTTCTCTGGTGAAAAGTGGTCTTTCCATGTAGATGTGGGGGAGGCGGGCAGTCTGACCATCTGCAGTGGACTCGCGAGTGTGAGGAGAGTTCCACACCATCCCTCCAGCCTCCACTTGTTCTTCTCATCATGACAACTGTATAGAGGTCTTAGCTCGCTTCCACCAAAGGGGTGGCCTCATTCGTGCCGTGGGTCTTCAAGGACTCCTCCTTTGTGGTTCTGTTTGTGAGCAGCTCTGGTCAGCCACGTGCAGAAATTGGCAATAGATCTGGATCCTGCATGTTTCTAGGCCAGGGGTATGAACATGTTCCTGAGCTAGTGAGTGAGCCTAACCAGCCGCCCAGCACCCTCCCAACACGGCAGCACGGCCTTGCTGTTCTCCACCCTGCATTCTACACCCAGGACTTCCACTAATTGCCCACGGAGGGCACGTATCACTGACAGGAAAGCTTTGCTGTTTGTCCTGCGCAAAATCACGTGTGAGCATCGTGTCAGGAAGTGGTAAACGGTAGAGTGCACTACTTTGTTGTGTTTGTCATTAGTGGAACTAGTGGTTCCTAACCACTTTGCGTATCGAAATCCCCCCCATGAAGATCTTCTTTTTCTTAAGATTTTATTTATTTATTTGACAGAGAGAGAGAGAGGGAACACAAGCCGGGGGAGCAGCAGGCAGAAGGAGAGGGAGAGGCAGACTCCCTGCTGAGCAGGGAGCCCAATGCAGGGGCTCGATCCCAGGACCCCGAGATCATGGCCTGAGCTGAAGGCAGACGCTTACCGACTGAGCCACCCAGCCCCCCCCCTTACCCCCTGTGGAGAACGTCTAAGGTATATCTGCTTAGGAACCACTTCCAGAAGTTCTGCCATAGGAGGTCTTGGGAGGGTCCAGTTTTTTTCCCCTTTATCTGCTGCAGAAAGCTTTATTGTTTCCATGTGGTCCAGGGCTTGGGCGAGGGCTCCAGGGGGGTTAAAAAGCTGCCTCATGGCTGCAGGGAGAGGCTCAGGCACATGCCCCCGCACGGGGGGGGGGTGCCAGGGGCCCCCCAAAGGCTGCGGGGCTCCAGGGGCTCCTGGTCGTGCAGCCCAGGGGCGGGCCGGCCTGCGGAGGTGAGTCAGGGGGTTGCCTGGCTTCTTGATGAGTTCACCTCCTCACCTGGGAAGTCACAGAGATGCGGGTCCGTGTGGGCAGAACCCAGGCACGTGGATCCACAAGGGCCCGGCTCACATTCCTTTCCAGAACCCGGGCTGCTTCCATGGCATCCAGGGTTTGACCCCACTCATCTTGGGTTTGACCCACTGCTGCACTGGTCCCCCTTCCGGGGACGCTCGGTGTGCATTTTTCCTCACACTTCTCCTCAGCCAGCTCACGGGAGAAGTGGCCCCTGCCCTCCAGAGCCACATCCTCCCAGTGGAAACACAAGCCCAGACAGAGGTGGGTGTGGGAGGCCCGTGGGTGGACCAGGTGGTTGACAGCGGCCTCCACGTCCGTGGAATGACTGACGCATCTGGGAGCTTCTGACTGATTGGTAATAAGGACCCAAGCTCAAAATAGGGTGTTGGCTGGTCACAGAGGCACAGGGTTGCTGGGGAGATGCTCTGAAGGTTGCAGCTGGAGAAACAGTCTGGAGGGTGGTTGGAGGCTGGTGTCCCTGGGTCTGTTCCGTCCAAACACTGTTGAAGCAAGAGACAGCTCTGCAGGACCGCCGGGTGTGCTGCTTGGGAGGGTCTGGCTCTGTTACTGGAAAATGCCCCATAGGGGCGTCTCATGGGCAACCACGCCAGAGGGACTCTGTGAGACGTAGCTGGTGATTTGAGTGGTTGGCAGGGGTCCTGGTGACTCACAAGCAGCTCCCAGGGTCTGGAGAACAGTGTCTGCTGTGGGAGAGGGGAAGAGAGAAGTGCTTGGGGCCGGAGAGGTCGGCAGTCGGCAGGCAGCCCTGGGCTGGAGGAGCAACCCTGCCCGCTCTGTCCTGGCCGTGCGCAGAGGGAACATCCTCGCGGCCCCATCATGGCCCTATGTGAGGAAGACTGGTTCCGCTCCACAGAGGAAATCCAGCGACCCTCGTGGATGGGGAGGGAGAGACCATCAGTGACCTCGGGGTGCGTCACTGAGAGTGGTCCCCAAACTTGGCTGGGCCTTGTGTCACATTTGGGGAGGTTATTGAAAATATGGATTCCTGGATGCCCACCCCCTGTGATGGTTAATTCTAGGTGTCAGCTTGGCTGGGCCAAAGAGCTCAGACACGTGGTCAGACATTATTCTAGATGTTTCTGCAAGGGCATTTGTGGATGAGATTAATATTTAGATTGGTGGACTTTGAATAAAACAGATTGCTCTCCATAATGAGGGTGGGCCTTGTGCAATCAGCTGAAGGCCTCAATAGAAAAGAAACTGACCTCCCCAAGCAAGAGGGAATTCTGTAGCTGAATCAGACTTCAGCTGCAACACGGGGCCTCCCTGGATCTCTGGCCTGTTGGCCCACCCTGCAGAATGGGGCTTCCCACACGTACACATACATTATAGGAACCAGTCCCTGAAAATCTATTTATGTACGTGTAGATGCGCACATCCAACGAAGCCATATTGTGATGAGGGTGTGGGCAGCTGACTAGGCTCATACACATGCGCACTCCATGCACACACACATGCACACAGCATGCACACTCACACACAGTCACACACACCCATGTACACTCATACGCACCACACATGCACACACAGACACATGCACACACATGTGCTCACACACACACATGCACACTCACACTCACGTGCACCCTGTCAGCTCTGATTCTCTGGAGGACCCTGACTAACATACCCCCTATCCTGGGAAGTTCAGGCTCAGCGGGTTTGTGCAGGGACCCTGGGACTGCTGTGAATGGAATCTTCTGTGATGTGGGTAACGTGACGGCCTCCGGCAGATGGTAAATTCCTTGCTCAAGGTCACCCAGCTCCTGGGTCTGGCTCCAGAGCCCACGCTCACTCCCTTTCTCTCTTGCTGTTTCCGTCTGTGGGAGCCGGTAACTTTCCATGCCTTCCGTAGCTTCTTGCTGTACACCAGGGGCCCGTCTCTGCAGGCCGCTGACCAAGAGTGATGAGCACCTGGTTTCCCTTGTGGTCTCCACAGTCGTGTGGACCAGAAAAGGAGGCCGGTTCACTCCCTGCGTCCATTGGCAAAGCCTGTCTCACAGCCTGAGCTTCTAGGCAGATTTATGGACTCGGTAGTTCAGCTCTGAGAAGTCGCCCAATCACTGGCTGCTTCCCTGTAGCCCCTTTCTCCTCTCCTGTGTGGGATCCACTGCCAGTGAAGGACACAGGGAGCTCGCTCTGTTGGGGAGCCCGTGCAGAACAGGGTGCGGTGGGAGGAGACTCTGCCCCAGGCCTCATCTGGGGACCCACGCTCCTCCTGCCCGTCCACGAGGTCTGCAGGGGTGTCACACCATAGTGTCCCTTCAAGCCCTGGGGGGCGGGGGGAAGGGCCAGAAGGTGCACACACCTCTTCCACTTAACTCATTGGCCAGATCTTAGGCAAGCGGACACAGCTGGTCTTACTTTGGGGGGGCTGTGTACTCAGTCAAGGATCAGGGGCTTTATTCCAGAGAAAAGGGGCTGATCTCGGCCTCAGGGAGGAGTCAGTCTGCAGAGCCGCCAGCGCAAGGCACATGGCCAAGGCTGTGCGCCGTGTGGGGTGGGGGCGGGGGGAGAGCCCAGGCCCAGAGGTTGGGGCGGTGGTGGTAACCCGGAGAAGCCTGTGCGTCGTGGGGCTGGACAGGGGAGCCAGGGCATCCTGGACGTTGGCTTGGTGGGTTCCAGTGGGCACTGATCTGACTTGATTCATTTGGTTGGAATTCGTTCAGCGTCTGCTGTGTCCGTGGCCCTGTGGCCTGTGCTGAGGGGGATGGGGGTGTGTGTGTGCGTGTGTGAGAGTGAGGGAGTGAGCTGTGGAGACATGCTCCATCCAGCTAAAAGGGATCTTGTTTTGTTTTTTCTGAATTCCTGCCCCTCAAAGAGTCTCTCAAAGCCCCAGCCACACGATACCTTATATGATAGTCACTTGCACACATCTTACACATTTGTATTTTTGAAGGAAGGGATCATGCCCCCCTAATTTGTGTCCCCACCACATTGCCAAGCCTATTGTTGCTTTATGTTAATTAGCTACATGGATTAGGGACCAGGAGTCTGGCGGCCACATACCGGCTATGGCAGAATTCTCTCTGCTGAGCATGGGATTAAGGCAGGTGATGGGACTGGAGGGGCCAGTGACAGGCGTGAGGTGCTTTGTCTCGCGGAGCGACCCTCGCTGCCCGGCGGGTGAGCGCTGGTTCTCAACCTGGCTGCACATCGGCATCACCTGGGAACTTACAGAATGCTGCTCCTGGATGCGGCCTGGGCATCGGGATTGGGGAGCCCCTGGGGCGAGGCTGCAGATCGCCGAGTTGGAGGATAAGCCAGGCTCTGGCAAAGCAGGTGGGTGGGTTTCCGCTTGCCCAGCCCCCAGGGTGTGATTGAGAGAGCCGCAGTTCCCTAAATGGTGCCAGAGTAAAAGCAGTAATTTGCCGGCGGGTGCTGGACCTGCGGAGTGAGTGCCTGCTGCCTGCTTCCAAGGAGAGGGAGGGCCACCCCCAGGGAGGACTCCGCACGGAATCTGCAGACAGCCTGTTTTTCTTGCTGCAGCTTTGCTTCCAGAAGCCCCCTTTCCCACAGTGTGATGAGGAGTAAAACCTTCTGTTTTCACCCCCCACCCCGCAACACACAGATGCTCACCCCCCCAGATATCCATTCTTGCCCTTTGCCCAATTACTGAAAAAGCAAGAGACATTTCTGGGTCATGTTTCTAGGCCATAGAATGTGCCAGTATCCCCCAGGTCTCATGGTCTCTTGCTCCCTTAGCACTCCCTAATCTCTGCCTCTCTCTATAGTTAAATCCTGGCACCTGCCCGCATCAAGAGGGAGACCCCCGGGACTCAGACGAGCCTCGCAGGGAGCTCCCGGCTGGAGCTGCATCGATTCCCATGCTCCAGATGTGTCTGCCCCCGCGGGTTAGCCGCACTGCCGTACACTATCATGCTGTCTCCATTCGCCATTTATGTGGGATTTGTGATTCTTTAAGCAATTTGGGACATTGGTCCTCCTCCAGCACAGAGTTTCACTGGCTCTGATCCCTAACCGTCTCTATGGCACAATCACAAAACACATGGAGTTTTGTTTCATTCGGATAAGACTCGGCAGTAGACGGGGAAATGCGCTGAATGCATGCGATGTGCTTTACAAATGCAAAGTGCCATTATTATGAGGGGACAGAAGAACCATCCCGTTCCCTTTCTGTGTCTGCCAAATGGGCCAAGCGATGATGAAATCGTGGAGGACAATGGTCACTGATTATAGCACAGGGAGGTGGGCACGGAGCCCACAGCCAGAACAGCTCTGCTCTTGTGGCCTTTCCGCGGTGACCTCACCACGGCTAGCGCGCTCAAGGCATCCGCATCGGGCGGTGTCAGTACCACCGGTGTCCTGGTGGGAAGCAAATAAAGGAGCCACTTAGCCAGGCTCCTGCCCTCGGGGTACGTGTTCAGATTACGTCAGTGGGACGGACCGCTGACAGTTCGAGGAGCCGTGTCTCCCTCCCTGGGGGAGTTGGACATTCACATCCGCCATCGCGCTATCAGATGCTTTTTTGATGTTGGGGACACCAACTGCTATGCAGACGGTGGGTTGTTTCGTGTTAATTGATAAAGTATCTTGGGGGTCGATGGTCAGGACTTGAGGAGGAGGGCAGTGGGGGCGGGAAGGGGGAAGTCAGGCACCTGCTGATTTTCCCCAGTAGACGGTGCGGTGGGCGTGGGCAGGTCTGGGCGCCTGGCTCCCGGCTCGGCACTCTCCCGCGAGCAGCGCGGAACCAGGAGCGCTTGGCTGGCGGCCTCGGGGTTCCTCCGTGGCCCCTGCCCCGTGGGTGGTGGGTGTGGGGTCACCCTGCTCTGACTCCCAGGCTCCTGTCCTTCCGGAAGTCCTCATGTTTCCATGTCCACATTTCGCGGGACAGTCCCACGCCGTTGTGGTTCTCAGAGGTGCCCGGATGCCACCCTGGGCATCCGGCATTTACCCCTGTGCCCGCGGCCCTGCGTGCCTCTGGTTTGACGGCCGCCCCTCTCAGCGGCTCCTCGGCCTCCAAGTCCAGCGCAGGCTAAGAGCTTAGGACCAAAGCATCTTCTCAATTTCGAGACTGTGGGGGGCAGTTTGGCCTGGACGAGAGCCGTCGGAAGCTGTGGCACCCTCTGCCTGTGTTAGTTGGTGGGGCCTGGGATATCTAGGTGGCTGAGACACCAGAAATTCATTTCCTTATGGTTGTGGAAGGCTGGGAGTCCAAGATCAAGCGCAGGCGGGTCGGTTCCTTCGGAGGCTGTCCCTCGCCTTGCCGACGCCGCCTTCCCGTGTCCTCGCATGGTCGTCCCTCTGTGCGTCTGTGTGTCCTCATGCGTCCTCTTACAAAGACACAGGCCATATTGGATCAGAACCCAGCAATGACCTCATTTACCTTAATGACCACCTTAAATACCCTCTCTCCAAATGCAGTCATGTTCTGAGGTACCGGGGCCGAGGACTTCAACATACAGATTTTGGGGGGACAGGAGCCATGCACCAGAGAAGGGTTTTTATGAAAATGACATCCCCGTGGTGAGGAGAAAGGGTTGGCCTTCCCTTGACTCGCTCCTTGGTGAGTAACAGAGGGAGTAGTGAGCCCCTGGGTTCAGATTCTACCAGCGGTATCTCGTCATCCACAGGTGTAATCCAGTGAATGTGAGGACAAGACGTTGCTCCTTTCCGTAGGATTTATTGTGCGTTTATCAGAATGAAAAGCAAAATTACTCTGAGCAAAACCTGTGAACACTGCCCCGTTGCTCTCAAGGGGAGAAAGGCCAAGCAAAAGGGACGGGGAGCTCCCTGGCTGCGAGCAGCGTGTGGAGCCAGCCCCCCGAGTCCAGTGAGTCAGGTGCCCGCGGGACGAGTCCCAGCTCACCTGTCATTCTCATCAGCCCAGTTCCTGCCTCCCCAGCAGGCCCGGGTCAGCGCCAGGTTCGGGATGTGCACTCTCAGAGGAGAGCTGCTGGCTGAAGTTAGGGAATTATAACTGTTTCTGTTTATAGGACATGCTTTCCCACGGAATCGCGGGCCCTTCCCTGTCTAGAAGTTGTCACTTGGTTGCAGGACAGCGCGACCCATCCTGGGGCTGGCGGAATCATATGGAGCATGGCAACCGCACGCGGAAGTCGTGACATGCAGCGCGGGGTGAGGACAGGGACCTGGGTCCTTTCTCCATGCGGAGGGGCTGCGCCCCCCTGGACATGGAAGGCTGGTCCCTGGAGGCGGAGGGAACGTTTTCTCCATGATGACCGTGTGTACTACGTTACTGTGCATGGCAGAGAATATGCCGGCTGTGGCAGGCATTGCTCGATGCGGTGTCCCCGGGTTCCCCCTCACCACGGGGTCATGAGGGCAGACGGCCGGTGACCCAAGCCCGGACTCCAGTCTGGCCAGTCTCACCCGGAGCTCGCTCTTCGGTTTTCCCTTGTTCGTTTTAGTTGTGAAAGTACTCTGTCCTCATTCTGGCCAGAAATGATGCTGATGCTAAGTTAATATGAAGGAGCTATTAACGAGCTCCCAGCCCTTCTCCGTCCCTAAGCCTCTAACCTAACTAACGGCACCAGCTTGGGCCTGCATCCCTGTGCTCACGTTTCCACACGCTTCCAGACACGACAGGTGTGTGCACACACACTCACTCACACTCACATTCTGAGCTGACTTGTTTCTTCTTCCCAATAATGGAAGAAAAATTGGTCTTTTGCAACTGGTTCCTTCCCCACATGCTGTACAGTATGGACCCTCCTCTAGGTCACTACTATAGATCTCTCTTCAAAATCAAAATGAATTTGCACAGGAAACCGTCCTAATATGCCATCCTATGCACAATCTATCCAGTGCACGGATTCATGGACGTTCTGTCTGTTTTCAGTGTTGTTTGGCCCCTACCAGTAACCCCGCAGGGAGCACCTTCGTGACTTTATATCCCAGGAGTAAAATCGTCAGGTTGAAGAGTATATGAATTTGTACTTGAAAAAATTGCCAGATTATTTTCCCAAAAGGTAGAAGCCGTGTGTCCGGCCCCCAGCGGTGTGGGGGGTGCCTGTTTCCCCACGTCGTGGTCGCCACGGCCAGATGCTCCCGGGGAGCCCACAGGCTGCCCTGCTGTCTGCAGTCATTCTCACCGATCAGAGCTTCCCAGTCCTGGCAGCACATTTGAATCTCCCGGGGAGCTTTTAAAATCTGGGTCCGGGGGCCCCACCCACACAAAGTCTTACTTAATTGGTCCACGGGGCACGGGCAGTGGTGTTTTCAAAAGTCCCCTAGTGGTGCTGATGGGTGCTGAGGTGGAGAGCTTCTGGGAGACCCTGCAGACACTAGGATCCTCCTTCCTTCCCCGTCCTCGGGTTCTCTTGTGCACGGGCCGTGGGGACCCTGCTGGAAGCTGCAGGTGGTTTCCTTCCGCCCACCACCTCTTGCTCCCCATCCCTGTCCTGCAGAAGCACATTGCTGGTCAGAGCTGCCTTTAGCCTTTGCACAGAGTCCTCTGCTAGCTCTCAGGGGACTTGAGCCTTGAGGACCCTGCGGGACCCGCACTGCCCTTGAGGAGAACCTTCTCTCCCAGGCCAGTTTGCAGCACTCTTTCCGGGAGAGAAGACGGTGTGCATGCACCCCTATTGCATGACCAGAAACATGGGGCATTTCCAGTGGTGTCCTCCTTCTGCATAGGGGTGTCGCTTATGTCCTGCAGCATACAGACCTTCCCTTCTTCTGCCCGGTGTCCATCCCGCGTCCCTGCAGCGTGCGCTAGTGTGATGCACGCAGCTGCCGTGGGAGGCACAGCCCCGCGCTCGATGGAAGGCGCACCCCCGGCGGGGGTATCAGCCACATGCGAGAGCTCTGGTCTCTTCCACGGCACGATGGGTACCCTGCTGCTCACGGCCGTCCAGCGCGCACCCCGAGTTGGAACAGTTAGAACACATCAGGGGCTGATGTAGGAAGCCTGAAGACCAGCAGGGAGGTGTGTGCATGCTCACGTGTGTTGGGGTGCAGGAGGTGTGCAGGCACTTGCCTCATTCTGCCTCAACACTGCTGTGCTCTCTGTGCGTGGACCCAGCCCATGGCTGGCGGGAGAGCTGGAGGTCCTGCAGAACCACGGGGTGGTTCATGTGCATAAAAATACTAGGAATGTTTAGGCTTCATGAAAAAAAGATGAGCTTCTGTCTTTCAAGAAACAAATTGCGTCAGAAACTCTATTCTTAGCTCAAGAACTGGTTTAGGGATCCTTGGAAGAGGCAGCCTGCCCGCTGAAGACCCCCGAGGACAGCAGGAAATCAGGAGCTGATGGTGGTCCTTGCCTGGCCCACATAATTATTAACCGTGGTACCTCATACTTGCAAAGTGCTCTTGAGGACACTGGTTTTCAAACTGGGCTGCACGTTGGAATCACTTGGGGAATTTTAGGACCTATTGTCTGTCCCCAGGGATTCTGACTTAATTGGTTTGGAATAAATCCTTGGTGTTGGGAGTTTTAAAACTTCCCTGGGGTGATTCTAATGTGCAGCCCAGTGTGAGACCCTTTGCTAAGCAGGCTTCATGATTCAGGTTCACTAATGCATTTCGGCTGCTTTGGTGGCCTGGCTGCTGGGGCTCAGCGGGGCTGGTGGCCGATGCACCTTGGCCCTGCCCCCTGCCCCCAGTGCAGGGCTGCATGGGGTGCACAGGCCCCCTGGTCATTAGCTCCCAGAATCTCCTGGCACTGCCAGCAGGCAGAAAAAGCCGTTCCCGGCCAGGAGGGGTGGGGTTTCAGAGTTCAGCTCGACAAGAAACGGGAAGTGGTCTTCCCGCCGCCTGCACATTGGAGACCCTGTTGGCGGTTTCATGAAATGCCGAGGCTCTGGCCCCACCCTCTGAGTTTCCAGGGCAGTGCTGAGGTTTGGTCCTGGCCCCCCACAGCCCCATGGCCCGCGCGGCCCCATCGCGTGCCCCCAACTCTCTGTGCCTCCCTAAGCTTCCCAGCTATCCTGCGGTTTCCCAGCAGTGACCCCATGTGCTCGGGAGTAGGTGGGGCGCTGGTGCTGAGCTCCCTGTCTCTGTCCTGCTCTGCCTGGCACCTTCCTTCTCTGGTCCTATCTCAGGGCCCCTCCCTGCCGCACTGGCCGGCTGCCCCTGCCGGGGGCTCCCTCCGTTCTGTCTCCTTCCAGCTCATTCTGGAGCGTGTCTGGACTAGCTCCCTCTTTCCTGAGTACCTTCTGGCTCTTCAAACACATCTAGTCTTCCTTGTCCTAGAAATGTCATTGACCTTGGTAACCTTTGTGCTACCAGCCCACATGGTTCTTCTTTCACATTGCTGGATTCTAGAAAGAGCCACGAACACCCTTGCCCACATTCCCTCCTACTCATCTGAGAATCGCTTGCGAGGTGGCAGGTACTCCTGTCATTCCACGAAGCTGATACCTTGAAGGTCACCAGTGACGTCTCGATGACCAACTCCAATAGCCCGATGCTTTCATTCTCATCCCCCTTGGCTGTCCGTAGTGTGACGCTGCTGGTCACGTCCTCCTTTCTGGCCGCCCGGCAAGAGAGCACTCCAGTTTCCCTCTGTCCCGTGCACATGCAACTCTGCCTTGACCCACCCCCCCACCCAGCCCCACGGCAAAGACACACAGGTGTCCATTTGGGTCCTGGCCGTGGCCTTGTTTTCTTCGTGTTCTGTACGGAGTGTGTTGCAGTCAGCAACCTGTGGGTCATATATGGACTGAAAATTTGTTTTCTTCAACCCATTTAATATTTTAAGCATCTGAAAAATCACACAAAAATCCAGATTTTCAGCTTGCTTTTGGGAGAAGATGCACAAGATCTGGCAATATTAGAGCCATTTTCTTCAAGGTAGCATCTGCCGGGGTTGGGTGGCAGATGACCCTTCTGATGGGAGGTGTGTTCCTCAGACCCCCTGCACCCTCCCCTGCCGCGTCACTGCACACCGTGCGCATCTGAGCGTAAGTTCTGCCTCCTTGGGGCTCACCTCCCCAGGACTGGGGCTTCTGTCCTCATTCATCTTGCCGCGGCCCCCCCGACTATTCCTTCTCCCTACTCTCTCTCTGGAATTCCAGGCAAGCATTCTTGACCATCTACTGAGCCCCTGGACCTGGTTCTACATCTTGCATTGGGGTTAGAAGGGCTGAAGAATCACACTTCTGCACCTCTGTGTGTTTGAACCAGCTGAGAACGGGTACACAAGTCTAGATAGGGAGTAAATACAGTGTCACAGTGGTCAGCTGCATGGACCGTCATGGCAGAACTCCAGTACCTTCAGGCATGAGACAGACAGACAGACACACAGGAAGTGCCAAAGGGGGGTGGGCTCCAGGCCCTGACCTCATGCACCAGCCACATGCATGCAGGACTGGGCAGAGAAAGTGTGCCACTTGGGGACAGCAGCAAGAGCAGTCAGGCCACGGGCTTCCTCCCTAGTGCTTCCCCAAGATGTGGAAATGGCTGGTGGGAACTCCTATTGTATTGGTTGAAGCAGGAATGCAGAGAGGTTGAAGGGTTCAGAGTTCTCCCCTCATTCAGCCGTAAACATGCTGGCTTGCAACCTGCTCTGTCAGGTGACCCATGTTGGTTATAAGGGAGACACTGTCTTCCGTGTCACTCAGGTTTAATACCACACCTGTCCTCTGTGGGTCCTGTTTCCCATGCGCTTCATGAATTATAACCCTCCTCCCCCGAGACTTCTTTTGCCCGGACGCTTGCAGTAGCTTACTAGCTCGGTTTCCCGCCCCCCCACCCCCCAGCCTTTGGTCTGTTTTCCGGTCCTCCTCCTGGATTCACCCTGTGCCGATGATCTAAGCCAACCTTGATCAGGTAAAACCGCCTTATCCCAAAGCCTTCTCTGGGCCCCAATGTAGGAGCACAAATGACCACTACTTAACAGTGCTTCTAAGGCTGTCTGTGATTTCTCCTCACCTTACAGAAATCTACTTCCTTTCAAACACTTACCTGCTCTCCCAGCATTTACTGAGTACCTACTGTGCGCCGGGGATTGTGCCAAATACTGTGAATAGAGATGTGTGAGACTGCCCTGTGGTTTCCTTTCTAATTTTTGTAAAATTTTATGTATTTACTTGAGAGAGAGCATGTGCGCACATGAGCAGGGGGAGGAGCTGAGGGAGAGGGAGAAGCAGGCTTCCCTCAGAGCAGGGAGCCCGATGCAGGGCTCGATCCCAGCACCCCAGGACCATGACCTGAGCTGAAGGCAGACGCTTCACCGACTGGGCCCCCAGGCGCCCCACTGATTTCCTTTCTTTGTGTCTTTTCTTACACTATTTCACCAACTGGAATGTTCTCTGTTGGCTAAAATATTATATCCCACCTCGGATGTTGTCCCCTCCACGAAGCTTTCTCTAATCCACTAAACAAGAAACACCCTCTGCCTTCTCCATCCTCCTGGATCCCTTACGGTTGTTCTGTGAAGCCCGGTCCGTGTGTTCGACTCCTTATGCGGGCCCCGCGGTCTCTGTGACGCCTGTGCCGTCCTGGCGTCCAGGAGACACTCTGCTGATAAGTGGTTATAACCTTGCATTTTCTCCAAAGTAGGAAATGGAACAAATCCAGAGGAAAAGTGTTTAAAAACACGAATAAATTACACATGATCCTGGGTATTGCTAAATATAGCTGTACGGAGACAAACACGTCGTGATTAATTAGCACATTGGTGAGCCACCTACAACCCATTCTGAAATAAAGCTGCTTCTAAAAATGGTAAATAATGTTTATCTCTTGCTTTTCATTCCTTCTGCAACCAACTTAGAGGTTTTTTTTTTTTTTTTGGATTATTTATTTATTTATTTGAGAGAGGGAGAGACAGAGAGAGAGGGAGAGAGAATCTGAAGCCGACTTTGCACTGAGCACGGAGCCCGACTCGGGGCTCGATCCCATGACCGCGAGATCACGACCTGAGCCGAAACTAAGTGTCGGATGCTTAACCGACTACCCTCCCCCCGCTCCATCCCAGCACCTCCCAACTTAGAGTTTTATCTCTTTACTCATCAGGACCCGGGTTTGCTCACTGATTTCTCTGAGACCAGATGCCACCTTGTGCCGGTCCAGCCATTGCAACCGTGCTGGGTTATCTCTGCCGACACTGGTGTGCGTGTCCCTCCCGTCCAGGGGCCTTTGCCCACCTTCACGGCCCTCCCCAGGGCCTGTCCCACGTGCTCGTCCTGCCTGTCCTTAGCCCGGGCCAGCCAGGTAGCCCTCCCTCCGTGGGAGAGCCGTGGCCTTCCCAGGCTCACCTGAAGCCCAGCCGCCCTGACCCCGGCACCTGTCCTGTCACCTTTATCAACTGCTTCCAAACCTGGTTGCACATCGGAGTCACGAGCACAGCATTTGAACTACAGACCCCGGGGCCCCACCCTCTGGAAATTCCCGAGTGGGGCTTGGGAATCTGCGTTTCAGTACAGATCCAGCTGAGGATTCTGACGTGCAATCGTGCTGGGGGACGCTGCGGTCACCACGGGATCTCCCGCTGCCTTGGTTGTGTTTGTGCCTCTGTCTTCTGGATCGTCTCTTCCTGAAGGCAGGGTGGCGTCCACAAGTCATCCAGCCTTTGGAGCCCCTGGCAGGACGGGGCGCACGCAACTGTGACAGTCTCTGCACAAGTGTATGTTACATGCATGCGCGGGGATGTCCTTCGAAGGGGTGAGGCGTGAGGGCTGGAGGGAATGTGTGATGTACCCAGGAGTCGAGAGAAGACCCCAGTGAGAGAGGACCTCTCAGTTTCAGTATTCTGTGTAAAATACAGGTGGTCATCAGCCTCCGGGGCGTCACTTTGGAATCTGTTTGCTTCCAGGGTCAAAATACTGCTCATGGATTGAATTATTTCCCGTTTTGAGACAATGCTCATCCTTATGAGGATTTCCAGTGTGTACCTTATTATCCCGTTGTTTCGCTTCTGGCTCTCTGATGATCAACTGGGTGCTTTAAAAATAGAACGTTTTGGAATCTGGGGTTGCTCTAGCAACCACCTTGAAAACTCTGGAACATTTTGTCCTGTTTCCAAACTCGGTAGATTTTCCAGCTGCCACACCGTGTCTGGGCTGTGCCCTGACCAACAGGCTGGCACCGACTAACTGAGTCACCGAATCTCCTAAAGCTCCTCGAAGAGATGCTGCCTTCTAGCACCATTGTCATCAGGGCGCATGGCCTGTTCACCAGCAGGACACACACCTTCCTTCCTCTGCAGTGGAGGGTTCGGAACCGAATCACCACACGGTGTCTTCCAGAATGTGTCTCTGCTTTTACCGAAAAGCCAAACAGAACCGAGCCCATCACTGCTGGGGGCACGTGTGCTTCCGATGATCACAGCCCAGCCTGTGGCTGGTTCCGACAGTGCTGCCAACGTCCCAGCTCCCGCCTTGCCCCACTCGTGTGCGCCGCCCCCCTGCATGGGCTGTGTGCAGGTCTGCGGCTCCCCTGGGGGCCCGCAACACTGCTGGGATCCGGGGCCAGGGCTGCAGCCCCGCAGAGTCACCGAGGTGCCGAATGGGGTTGGGGCCAAGTTCCTGGTGCTTCTCTGAGCTTCAGCTCCTACTCGGCAAAAATCACTGTCATCCCACATAGATGCCTGTAGTCGGGCTTTCAGGAAGGAGATGAGCCAGGCGGGACCTGTTTGCCCCCACGAGGAAATGTGCCTGCGTCAGTGACTGGCCCAGGCTCGCATCTCCCCTGTTAACTGGTCCGTAGCACCTCGCGTTCACATCCTGTCACTTCCGAGCAGCTCTACAAGGCCTGGGCTCCTTGAAGTCACAGCCGCGTCCAGAAACCCACTGGGGGGGCACGGGATGGCCCCGGTAGCCCTGCCATTCAGTGGCGCTCTTCCGGAGTTTTCCGTCGAAACAGCTTCACAAGAGCGTGTACTTCTGACCCCCACTCCTGAGAGTCACCAAGAGCTGCCTCGTGACAAACTCCTCATGTGGCCCCGGGAATGACGCGGAAGGTTCCGGGAGCTGGAGGAGGTGTTTCCTGCTATCTGCAGGGAGCACCCTTCTTCACGGGAGCAGGGCAGCTGCATGGTGGAGGGTGGGAGCCACAGGTCCTCGGAGCCCCGGTGCGGCAGGTGGGCCCCTGGATCCGTGGCACAAGTGGATGGAGAGGGGCACTGGCTGTGGGGCAGTGATGCCCCAGCCTCAGGGGCGTCCCATGGCTCTTGGGGACTAGTGGCCGCCAGTCTGACCCCCGAGAGCACGCGCTGTTCCCAACCTGTGCCTGGACTGTTTGCATTCTGGAAAGTCACCTGGAAGCCACTGCCTGGCGCTCGGTGCCCCTGGCCATGCAGGGATCCGTGTCACCAGCGAGGTGAGGGGCAGGACCGGTCGGTCGCCGCGACATCTGTGACGCTCAGGTGACTTCACAAAAGCAAACCCGAGGGCAAAGGCCCTAGGCCCCTGTGCGTTCCCAGGCCTGCCCTTCGCAGACTGCGTGGCTAAGGGCTGGGACGCGGTGGGGAGGTCGGTGCCCCAGGCCAGCCTGCGTTTCGTCCCCACCGAACACGGCGTCCCTTCTCCTCTGACGTGAACTTGCCGGTCCCGATGCCTGCCTCCACTGCCTTGGGCCCCACGCTGCCCTTCCTTAGCCTCCCGGGCTCTTCCTCTCTCCTCGTCCCTCCACACACTGGACGCTGTTCCCCGCCTCCTCTGCTCAGCGCCCTCCGCCAGGCAGTCCAAATTTCCTTTGCCTCGTTTCCTCAGCCTTCAGGTCCCTGTGGTGAGGACCGACCCTGGCGCCCAGCTGTCCCACAGACACTTGAGACGCTGGCCCGTGGCCCCCAGAACACCTTCCCTTCCAGTGCTCCCCTGTGCGTGCGCCCACGCCCACCGTGCAGGGCTTGGGAGTGACGGTCCTGTCTTCTCCCTCCCGCTGGCTCTCGGTGACCAGCTGGGACGCCTACACATCCTTCAAGCCCATCCCGTGGCTCCGTCCCTCTGCCCATCCTGTCCTGATCGCCACCGTCTCTTGCCCGGACCCTCTGGAGAATGAATGAGGCCAGAAGATGACCCTTCTCCCCCAGAGCAGCCCTCCCAGACCCCAGACCCCCAGCCACTGTTTTGTGGCTCCTGGGATCACGTTCTTCCTTTTCCCAGCACGTGTTCCACACCAGCAGGGAAGCTTCCCTCAGACGGATGATGCTCTTTCCCTTCTGTGCCCCCTCCCCCCAGCACATGGACCCTGAATATGGCGAGCGTTGAGTGAATGAGTAGTAGTCACGGAAGTTTCGGCTCACCTCTCCTGGTCTCATGGCCGGGCCTCACCTGCTGCCCTGGACGCTCCGAGCTCGAGTTACTGAGCCGTGATTGAGTCTGCGGTCATTCTGCTTTACTCACCCCCCTGGGGACCCACTGCAGGTGCCGTAAAGGATTGGTCGGGGCTGGGGCTCCTGTCTGTGGGTGTGGGGGGCAGACCACTAACCCCGAGGCTTGCTGAGTGACCATGGAGTCAGCGCTGTGCGTCAGTCTCGGGAGATGGCTGTGCAGGTTTTGCACTGAGCAATCAGCTTGGGGTGCCGATTGCTGCGTTTGCACGCACACTGACCGTTCGCTCAGCACAAAGTGGCACCGCGTGTCAGCTGCGGGTCCGGGCACCGGGGAGGGAGTTGTGAGCATCCTACATGTGGGGCAGGCAGTAAACAAGTAAACAGATGTGTGATCGACACATGTTCGGACAGTGATGGTAAGTGCTGTGAAGCACTTAAAGCGAGTCGAACAGAACAACAGCGGGCCCAGAGGGCAGGCTGCTTTGAGGAGGTGACCGTGCATGCATTCCCGGATGAGGAGGAGCCCGCCATGAGGAGGTCAGGGGCGGCGGCACATGCTAAGGCCCTGAGGTAGCGACAGGCAGGCTGGGTGTGAGGATCATCAAGGGGCTGAGTCTGGCTCGAGTGAGTGGGCAACGGAGCGATGTGGGGCGGGGGGTCAGGAGGGCAGGGAGGCCGGGTCACCTAGGGCCGTGGAGGTCATCGTAGGGAGGGTGTCCTGTTCTAGAAGCAGCAGGGAAGCTTGGCAGGGTGGAGCAGGGAGGTGACATAAGCTAACTTATATTTCAGAAACATCTCTGTGGCTCCTGCTGAAAGTGGGCTGGGAGCCGGGTTGAGGGGGTCGGCCAGTCAGGCAGGGGCCGCCACTCCCGTGACAGGTGGCGGATGCTGGCACTGGCCACGGTGTGTCCTGTTTCTGCGGTCGGGCTGTGTGCCTGCCTTGGTTTCCCCACTGCCCGTTCTTCAGGCTTGCTTACCACTCAGTGTGGTGCACCTTCTGTTGTTCAGCCGGGGTCCTTTGCACCCACCCAGGGATGCCGGAGCCTGGTGCTCACCGACGGGTCCCTCCAGCGCCTGTCCCCGTGTTTGAGCCTCGCGGGAGGCCCTCAGCGCACGCTTGTTGACTGAGTAAGTGGTGAGTTTGCCAACGCTTACCAGGTGCTGTGCTGGTAGAGCTGTATGGGGAGACCCACACGTGGACACGCTGAGGGCGCAGACAGGTGCATGACTCAGGAGGGGTGAGGACGTCACTCCTGAGAAGCAGAGGGTGTAGGACTCCAGAGCGGCTAACGGTGACACGGAGGGAGAGGATCTAAAAAATTTGCAAGCACTAGAAATGGACTGAGAGGAAAGGGAAGACACGTCGGTTTGATTTTCAAGAGACTTTAATTGCTGCTTTTTACAAAGTAGATGGAGTACTTGAGCTGACATGCATCACAGGGGCACCGGAGCGTGCAGGTCAAGTGCCTCTTCTTGTCGGTGCCATTCTTATCCCCATTTAATAGATGGAGAAACTGAGCCCATCGACCTTAAACAGCACGCCAAGGTTCTGGCACTGGACGGGCAGGCCTAGAGCCTGGCTCTCTGTTCCGGAATCAAATACTGTTTTCGCTGAGATAGCCAACTCGAGCCCTTCCTGGAAGCCAGTTACATTATTCTTTGGCCTTTTCTCCAAAATGTGAACTTGCTAAATCAAATTCCCAGTGAAGTGTGGCACAATCCAGCTACTCTCCGCCTTGGCCAGACTTTGGAAAACATACTTGTGTATACAGTTGACTCCTGACCGGCGTGGGGGTGGGGGTGGGAGGAGCGCCAACCCTTCATGAGACCCATCAGATTATATACTGTATTCTTGCAGTAAAGTGAGCTGGAGAAAATGCCATTCAGAAGAGAAAATACCTCTACCATCCTGTGCTGCAAGAAGAAATCCACGTCTCAGTGGACCTGGGTCGTCCGACCGTGTTGATCAGGGGTCACGTGTTCTTGAACTCCGACTGCCCCGTGCCTGGCACTCTGGAGGGTGGTGCTCACCGGTCCCGTCTTGCCTGAGGGCTCCGGGTCCAAGGGCCGGTGGGCACTCAGCAAATAGGACTGACAGCTCTTCTTCCCCAGGCATCCACACTTGTTCTCCGGTTCAGTTCACCCTCCTTTGCTTGTTTTGAGCAAAAAGTCTCCAAGCAGCCAGAGGTAATAGGTAATTAACACACTTCAGAGCTGTTAAGTAGGGTAATCGTCTGTCTTTATCCTGGAGAAGACTCTCCTTTGGGAGCTGATGGTGCTGCTCAGGCCCCAGGCTGCTACCAGGTTCGCTCTATTAAGAAACTGTCTGTGGTGCCTGTTCACGAGAGATTTGGGAACAGAAGCTTCCTGTGGATGGGACCAGGAGTCCAGAGGAGAGCTGGAGCTCCTTGCCTTCACGAGGGGCTGGGAGGGCAGCATGGGTGGGCTCGGTTAGCCGCTGAGCCTAGATTCTGTGGGGCCTTAGGACGGTGACTCAGACCTGGAGACTGATTCACCCACCGTGTGCCTGATTTTCTGCTCCGGGCCGAGGGCAACAGTAGGGCAGAAGCCCCCTAGCTGTCCTGTGGCCTTCCCTGGTCAGGAGAGATCGCCACGGCCATTCCCTGCCATCTCACGGCTGTAAGAAGCCGGTACGAAAGATTTCCGGGCTCCGTGTCACCTATACAGGAGATTTGTAGGTTATGTCATTCCAGGACGTGACTGTCTCAAGCCACAGTGAAGGCGGACACCAGTGCCCCGTGGGGATGCCCGTTGCCCGGACACTCTACCTTCCCCAGAGCAGCGTCCTCTGGACCTCAGCTGGGTTCCCTCCAAGGAGTGCATTCAGAACACATGTGTCTTGTCTCCCCTCCTCCTGCATCGAGCTTCTTGCACACTGTGCTTCAGCTCGTGTCCGGTGGTGCTCCAGACTCCACGCACGCCGTGCACACTCGCACCGCAGTCTCCTCTCACCAGACTGCTCGGCGTTCACGCCTGGCGAGTGCTTACAATACAGATCTGCTGAGTGCGTAAGTGGGCTCTCCAGCACCAGCAGGCAGGCTTGTGAAACCCTTGCCCTTCTGCCCTTCTCCTTCTAGAACATTCCCTCCCCTTGGCGTCTCTCCTCTCCACAGTCTGAGCTTTTGCCTAATGACTCCCTGTATCCTGACCCCAGTTCCTACTCCCACCATCCCTGGCTTAAAGAAAAGGAGTGAAGGAGCGGGTGGCCGAGTGTGACTTCAGATCTCTCTGGATTCCCGGGCGGGCGGGCTCGTTGTAAGAGAATTCTGTCCCTTTGAAAATGTGGCATTATTTGAGAGAGGGCGTTTATTCTCCCCTCCCCCTCACTGGGCTCTTGGGTGCTTGGTAACAGCGTGTGAGGAAGTGGTAGAGAGGCGTTTGAAATTCAAGTGTGTCTGGAAGCTGCACGAACTGGTGACAAAAGGCAGGTTGGGAGGTGTGGGCGGGGCAGGGCCGGAGCCCAAAGGCTTGGTCCTAAAAGGAACCAGGCACCTCCCAAATCTGGAAAGCCCACTGGGACACAAGGAAGGTTAGAGACAGGGGGAAGGAGCCGGGTTTGGCGGGTGGGTAGCCTCTGGGGAACAGGCAGAGTCGCGGTATGGGAGGCTGGGGGTTTGGGTGCTGAAGGATGCTGGGGGAGCTGGCCCCCATCCCTGGAAGATACCAGGGCCAACCCGGGGGTCGTTTCCAGAGTGTTCTCCCGCATGGCAGAGGCTGGGGGAGCCGGGACCCGTACACACTGCTCTTATCTGTGAAGGCTGCCTGCCCAGTCCTGCTGGGGTGGGGGCAAGGACCGAGACCCCTGGTTTTCAGAAAGGAAGCCTCTGCCTCGGGTCCTCTTCAAGCCCTTGGTCTATGAATCTTAGCTCAATGTTTAACAAAATCACCTGGGCTGGCCCGCAGAGTATCTGGGTAGACTGGTGTAGAACCCAGAAATCTGCATTTTAACCTGCACACCCCAGGCATTCTATGGCAGGGGCCTGGCGGACCCTATTTGGGCAGTCAGTGCTGAGGGGCCCTTTCGCAAACTTGAATGTGCACGTAGATCCCCTGGGGGTTCTGTTAACTGCAGGTTCTGGTTCTGCACGTCTGGAGGTCCGGAGTGGGGTCCCAGTTCTGCATTTCTCACAAGCTCCCAGGCGATGCTGGTGATGCTGGGCGGGTCCCTGGGATCCGTTGGGAACACCCCGGCCCCCGCCCAGACCTACAAAATCTGAACCTCTGGGGGTGGGCCCCAGCTGTGTGTGCTTCAGCAACACCCCCAGCTGACTCAGAAGTACGGGAGGTTTGAGCTGCTTAAGGAAATGGGCTGGGGGAGGGGAGGGGAGCCCTTAGCAAAGCCCACTCTGTCCCCTCTGTTCCCAGCTTCCCTCTCCTCCAGAAACAGAGCTGAGACCCCTGTGATTTCAGATGAAAGGAACCTGCTTCCTCGAGGGGTTGGACACACACACTTCCCTCCTGGATCGGTGGGGGGGGGGCGGGTTTCCCCAGTTGGCTGGTGTCGCCAGCAGGTGGTACGGCTGGCGGTTGGGGCCCACGGGCAGTGACAGCGGGGCCAGAGGTGCCAAGCCGACGGCCACCAGTCAGGGCTGGGAGCTGGTCCCAGGGGCAGTCAGGGCAGGAAGGACCAGTGGTTCTGGGGGCCGGGGCAGGGTGGGGGGAGCCCGAGTAGCCTGAGGTGGCCGCGGGATTCTGGGCCTGGTGCTTATGTACCAGAGTCATCCGCTCACCCCTTAGGGCACGTACGACAGGTGGCACAGCTCAGTCAAGCGCCCAGCCGGCTCCCAGCCGGGGCCTCCGGGCTGAGCTGTGAACTGGGCCGTCCACACGCTGGGGAGCCAGGTGCAGTGGGCAGGGGGGTGTGGGATCGCTCCCCACTTTCTCTCCCTGGCCTCTGTTGCAGAGAAGTGAGTCCGTGTGGGTGGGCAAGAAGGCCGCGGAGACTCCCGTTTGGATGAAATGTGCTCAGGGAGGGAGGGGGAAGGACAGGGTGGGAGGGCTCCACGGGGCTGGAACGTAGGGGGGCTGGAAACCACGCTTCTTGGCTCCTGGGCCACCTCCGTGCCCTCGCTGACCACCAGCCTCCCCAGGGAAGGCAAATCCTTCTGTCCTTATGTGCTGGGACCCAGGCAGGCAAGTCCTTCTCTCGCTGTCTGCCTCCCATTCTCCTGGGGTTCCTGGTGTTCAGAACAGGCCCACAGGGAAATGATCGGGGACTGGCTTCCCTGGAGGCAGGGCCCAGTCCCCGGGATCAGCCATGCGGGCCTGACCCTGACCCTGACCCTGACAAGGGACAGCCACACTCGGCCCAGGCACCCAGGATTGCTGCTGGCTGTGCGGGGCTCAGAGCGAGGCCTGGGGTCCCTGGGGACAGGCCTCAGCACGCATGAGACTGGTTTATGGCGGCTTTTCAAATTACGGTTCTAGATGAGGTGACTCTGGGCCGGGCGCTTATGTACCAGAGTCATCCGCTCACCCCTTAGAGTATTTGATGAACATCGGTGCACATTCCAGGAGGGCGAAAGCTTCAACTGGCTGGCACCATGAAATGGGCAATGCTCAGCTCAGCCCAACCACAAGCCTAGCCGTTGGGGTCTCTGCTAATGATGCCGTCTAAGGCCTGCAGGGGGCCGCGCCGCTGGGGGGCCTGCCTGGGAGCCCAGGCTGCCCCCCCTCCCCGTCCGCAGCTGGCCTGGGCTCTTGCCCGGCTGCCCTCCAGGAGCCCTCCGCCCAGAGCGACTACAGAGAAAGTGGCCTCCTTGGAGCGGAGGGACTCAGAAGAGGGTTTCCTGCCAGCACTTGGGATGCTCTTCTCCTCGTCTCCCAGTTCAGCGAAATTCCAGCTTCCCAGGCAAGCGACCTTTCTTTCCCTCCTTCCCACCGCCCCTCCCCTGAGGTGAACCAGGGGTGCGATTATTCACCTGGGGACCTGCAAGCAGGTGTCTCCACCTGGACGCTTATGAGAAAATTGCCTCCTCCCTGCTCATCCCAGGAGGGCTCCTGGTTCGGGGAATCAGACGAAAGGACATTATCCTTTCTTTTCACACCCATTGGCCCTGGGGCAGATAGACACAGGATGTCCTTGTCCGGTGTCCTTGAAAACAGGCAGGGCCTGGGCTTTCCTGGTTGGAGAGGCAGGTTTGGTTTCTCTCCCCCCTTGAGACAGCCGGGGGCTTGGTTTTCGCAGGGGTGGGGTTGCGGTTCAGAGGAGACTGGGTGGAGAATCAGGAAACCAAAATCAGTTCTGGGTAAGAGGGACAAGGGACCTACCCGAGACTGGGATTAGGGGTGTGTGATTGTTAGTGATAGTGATGGTCCCGTTCATCACGACGGCGCACCTCCCCCTTCGACACTGCTCCACCTCTGAGAGCAGCCTCCTCCGTGGGAGAAGCTGTGTCCCCCAGCAGCCTCGTTGGAAGGTCATCAATGCTGGTGTTTACGGATGAGGGAGGAAAGACCCAACGTGCTCAGCACCACAGAGAGATCATTATGTGGCCGCCAGAACTTATAGAACACTTGGAGATAGCGGGCTAATATTTTTAGCCCCACGTGGTCACAGCTGAAAAGCTTGTTGTCTGAGTCCACGGAGACTGGGTCTCATAGCTGCCACTCCCCGCAAGCTGCACTCAGCCCTGGGACCTTCCCCGTTGCTTCCCGTGTGCCTCTTGGGATGTCTGGTCCCAGGCACGCTTCTGCCAGCAGCTCGGCGAGCCCGTCCGCCGGGGATGTGTGGTGGGGGGCAGGAGCAGGTGTGCAGCCGTGGGGCGGGCACGGTCCTCACCGTCTTCCCATCCCCCCATCTCGGGGGTCCCATCGTGGGATCGTCCCACATCCCCCGCTGTGCGGGCTGGGAGAGCGTCCAGGCGTCCCGAGGTGAGGACAAAGGGCGGCATCACTGTATCCGGCTCCCCGAATCCACAGGCTACCAGTCCGCAGATCTTTGTGGGCCAGCGCCAGGAATGAATAGGTACACCAGTGAACCACTTTGAACACATGTAAAATGGCCGGGAGACCAAGTCTGTGGATTCGGGAGCCGAGCCCAGGGGCGTGTGCAGGGGAGACGTGACTGCTCTGCTGGGCGGGGGGGCGGGGCATGTGTGCAAGGACAGAAACCTGCCAGAAGGTTCTTGCCCTGGCCATGGGAAGGGGTGCAGGGGTCCAGACCAGTGGGGGCGGTACTGGGGCAAAGGGAAAACACCACAAGTGGGTGTGGAGGAGAAATGGGAAGATTTGGAAGCAGACTGGAGTCCGAGTAGGTGGGTTTCCAGGGGCTGGAGGAACGGGGGTTTTCAGCACGCGGTGGTCGGGCAGTATCCGGGTGGAAATGTCCTCCAGGATGAGGAGGTGAGGCCTGGGGCCTGGGCAGGGAGTCAGGATAGGTGGAGTGACGGAAGAAGTTGGGGCGTGGCGAAATTGGTGAGGTCTTCCTGGGCGAGTGTGCGAGCTGGGCTCGGCGCTAGGTCCTGGCAGCGGGGTGTCACCTCACTTCTGCCCCGGCTTGGCTCGCGTCAGGCCGGCCTCCGTGCTGCCCCGTGGTGAGTTAGTGGCCCTTGCAGGCGTCTTGTGCTGACCTCCCCCGCCATTAGCTCCTGCCGACTCTCTGCTGTGCCCCCGGCTCCTGTCTCTGAATGCGGGCCCCTGGCTTCCCTCCGTGGCAAGGTCTCCTCGCCCTTCCCAGCATCCTTCCATTGCCCCGTCAAGCTCCGTGGGGTCTGCATGGGTCGCGTGTGCAGCGCATCTAGCTCCGTGAGCGGGGCACGGTGACACTCGCCGTGAGACCGGCGACTTGCACAGACTGCACCTGCGTGAGCCAGCTCCTCTGTGCGTTGTGGGGGGAAGAATGAGATCGGCGCTATCTGGTAGCTTTTCCTGGGAAAACCCAATGTTCTCCAGTGCGGAGGGTGGCTTGGGGTTGAGGGTTTGCCTGGGGGTCAGGGGTCAGGGCGATCTGTATGTACCAGGTGAGCTCACAGAAGAGGGTGCGTCCAGTCCAGTTGCCGCATGGGGAGGACTGAGATGGCCCCACAGTCCCCCAGCCGCGCCACGCTGGCTGTGCTCATGAGGCGGGCCGACGCTGGGGAGAGAGGGGCAAACCCAGCTCTGCTGGCCCCCAGGCTGGCTGTGCCGATGGTGCCCTGGGGCCACAGAGCTGGGCCTGTCAGCCGGATTCCAGGGCTCTTCGATCCGCGTGGGTCAACGCGTTCGTTCTCGAGCAGATGCGAGTCAGGAAGGTGCCGTTTGCTTACAGAATGCATCTCTTACACGCGTGCCTCACATGCGTGTATTTTTTATGCGCATCTCCCTGTGCATGGTCATCTGGGGCAGCCAACCCCCGAGACCAAAGGGAGGGGTGAGGGAGCCCAGAGTCGTGAGTGGTACCCAGATGGGACAGTGTGAGGCCGTCTGTTCCCGCCCACAGAAGGTCTGGTGGGTGAGCGCAGGCTGGGGCCCTCACGCCAGCTGGCCGTGCCGCGGACCCATGTCTCGGGTCAGCTCAGCGTATCTCGTGCTCGCTCAGTATCTACTAAGTGCAAAGAGATTTGCACACCGGCTGAGAAGAGGGAGCGCGGGGGCTGGGGGGTGTGTTGGGGGAGGGAGGAGGGTGCTGACTCAGCGGGGGAGGTCAGGGAGCACGCTGTGGGCCTGGGGCCGCAGGGGGTGTGGGTGCGGGGTGGGTGGTCTGGGCTCGGCTTCCCTTAGGAAGCGGCATTAGAGATGAGCCCCCAAGGCTGTCTGGATTTTTCTAGGAGCGCGGAGCATACATGCTACGTACATGGGCCTCTGTGAGGGGGAGGAGGGTGACTCCCCTCTCCAACTTGGGGTGTCTTCACTGGTCTGGGGACCAGTTTCTCCTTTACAGCTGCTGTGATCTCTGTTACAACTTTGATTTCTGTTGAACACCCTGGGGAGTTCATGACTTGAAGCTCTTTTTACCGTTAACCCCCGCGTGGCTGCTCTGGGGGCTTGGGGAGCTCGGTCTTCCTGCTGGTCCCCCAGCTTTGGCCCGTTCCTGGTCCCGGCTGGCCTCTCTCTCCTCCTTCGTCACTGCTGGTCATTCTCTCGGGCCCCCCGGGCCACCCACATCAGGCGAGGTGCTGTTTCTTGATGCTTCCCTGGCCCGCCTCCATTTGAAACAAATACACACGTTTGCTGTAGGTTTGTGAGTGTGTGTAGGAGGGTATGTAGGGACTGGGAAGCCAGGAGCAGGGCAGTTACAGAACTGTGGAGACCCTCTGGGGGTGTCTCCTCCCGCCTTCCGTGACCACGCAGGGGTGACCCCCAGAAGCAAGGGCCCCATTCCGGTAAGTAGGTGCTGAGAGCCTGTGTCTGTTGGACTTGGGTATAAAGCATGGCTCCGGGACCCCGACGAGGAGAACGGAGCAGAGCTGGGCCACAGTGTCAGGGCGGCCTTGGGGTCGCCAGCATGGCCTGTGGGATGGAGTGACTCTCCCTCCTGCTGACGCAGGCCTGTGTCTCTGCTCCCCTGCAGCTGGTGCTTCCGGAATACTCCATCCACAGCCTCTTCTGCATCATGTTCCTGTGCGCTCAGGAGTGGCTCACCCTGGGGCTGAATGTCCCTCTACTTTTCTATCACTTCTGGAGGTGAGTCTGCCTGGGACTGCTCTGGGCTCCCTCCTTTCTGCATGGGCAGCCGGTCCTCAGGGACACTGTCCCCCAAACAGACCAGCCGCCTGTGCCTCCCTCTCTTCCCTGCCCTTCGGAGACCCGTTCTCCACAGCCTTCTTCCCAAGCCACTCCCAGATGGCGGCCCTTCTTACCGGCTCCGTCCCTCCGGGATCAGTGTTAAGAGCCCCTGCAGCAGGATTCACAATTGTCCCCAAAGGGAAACAATCCAGATTGCTGCCAACAGAGCAATGGATAAGCAAAACACGGCATGTCCTTGCAAGGGCGCGTGATTTGGTAGTAAAAGGCCATGACGTACTGACACGCGCTGAGACACAGATGAGCCTCGAAAACACGCAAGGGAAAGAAGCTGGTCACAAGAGGCTGTTTATGTGAAAGGTCCAGAATGGGCAACTCTGAAGAGAAGGGAAGTAGGTGGGTGGTTGCCACGGGCCAGGAGGGGACGGGGACAGGGGATGGGGGATGGCTGATGGGGACGGGGGACGGCGGACGGCTGACGGGGACGGGTCTTCTTCAGTTGTGACTATGTTCTGAACTAGATACAGCTGACAGTGGACAACTCTATGAACATGCTAACAATCCCTGTGTTGTAAACTTTAAGAAGGTGAATTTTCTGGTATGTGACTTATATATTTTTTTTTGGAAAAAAGATTTATTTATTTATCCTAGAGAGGTAGAGAGGGGGGCAGAGAGAGAACTCCAAGCAGGCTCTGCCCCCAGCATGGAGCCTGACCCAGGGCTGTATCTCATGACCCTGAGATCACAACCTGAGCCAAAACCAAGTCAGACACTCAACAGACTGAGCCACCCAGGCACCCCCGAATTGTATCTTAATAAAAAAGCACCTGCCAGATGGGCTGGATTTTCTGGGACAGTTCTGAATTTGAATATTCTATTCTCTGTCAAGACTGTGCATCAGGTCACGTGATTTGGGCTTTTAGTAAAATACGGTCACTGTCTGGACCTAGGACGTAGGAAGGGGGAACCAAAGTAAAGAAGGCAGCTGTGCAGGTGAATCGACCACCCCTGACCCCTTGCTCCCCGAGTTTCTGTCCTGCAAACATCTCCTCACTGTTATTTTACTGTAAAACGTAGCCTGCATTTGTCACGGCGGGAGCACGCACTCCTTCATCTAGCAAACACGGGAGACACGCCCCATGCCAGGCATGGCAGGGGATCCCAGCGTGGATGTGAGATAGAATCTTTACCTTCGAGGAGCGTGCATGCTGGTGGCCGAGGGAAGTAGGTTCTTAGCGGATGTGAGGAATACACGCAGGCGTGCAGAGAAACGAGCGTGTAAGTTAGACTGGCAGAGGGGCACTGCTGGCTCTGCAGGCTGGGGGGCGAAGTCTGCCGGCTGGGGGTACGGCAAAGTCTGCAGGCTGGTAGACAAAGTCTGCAGGTTGCGGAGTGAAGTCTGCAGGTTGGGGGCGCTGCGAAGTTTGCAGGTTGGGGAGTGAAGTCTGCAGGTTGGGAGTGAAGTCTGCAGGCTGGGGGCGCTGTGAAGTCTGCAGGTTGGGGAGTGAAGTCTGCAGGTTGGGGAGTGAAGTCTGCAGGCTGGGAGCGAAGTCTGCAGGCTGGGGGGCTAACGTAGGCACAGGCTCGGAGGTGGACAGCACTCGGTGTGCTGGGGAAGGGCCCTGGTTCAGCCAGACTGGATGCAGGGTCCTCGGAGGGAGGCGAATGGACGTGGGCTTGACAGACAGCAGAGGAACCAGGGGTGGAGGGTCCGAAAGTCTCTGCTGGGGAAGTTGGAATGAACGTATTCTGCAGGAAATGGAAGCGCTCAGAAGCTTTTTGGGGGAGAAAGTGGCATTGCCTGATCTGAGTTTTAGGAAAACGGCCGGTGGCAGCCGTGGGGAGGACGGACAGGAGCATAAACTTGTGGACCTGGAATTAGGACGTCACTGTGGCATCGCAGGTGAAGAGAGGATGGACTTGACCCCAGTGCGGCAGAGCGATGGGAGTCGGAAGGGCAGAGAGTTCACGTGGAGGTGGACTTGGCCTTGGCCGGTGAGCAGGTGCCGTGGGCGGGGCAGAGGTAGCCTGGAAGCTGCGGGCTGGGAGGGGATGGCGCCCCTGACGGGGGTCGGGAGGACTGACAAAGTGCAGGTTATGGAGAAAGGGAAGTGACTCAGTTACACAAGAAAGTCCTGTGCTTTTTTTTTTTTTTATAAAGATTTTATTTATTTATTTGCTATATAAAGAGAGCAAACGAGAGAGAGAGAGAGAGAGAGAGGGAACACGAGAACGCAGCGCACGCACACAAGCAGGGGGAGGGGCAGAGGGAGAAGGGGAGAGGGAGAAGCCCAGGACCCGGGGATCTTGACCTGAGCTGAAGGCAGACTCCTAACCGGCCGCGCTCCCCAGGCGCCCAGAGAGCGTCCTGTTTGGAGTGAGGGTAAGCCCCTGCAGTCTGCGCTTGGAGAGCAGTCGGGTGGGAGCAAGGTGGCATTGGAATGTAGTCCCTGCCGGCTCAGGGACTGTGTGGGCTTAGCTCACCCAGTACCCACACAGCGGGGCGAGAGCCGTGGCCCCTTCTCTGTTTCACCCATGGGTGGGGGGTGGGACCCAGCAGCTCCCAAGGCTAAGGCACCACCCGGTCGCGGAGCCAGGACAGGGCAGGGCCCGGCTCAGCCCCGCCTCTGTATGGATCAGTCAGCGTCCGGGTCCCCCGGCTCGCTCCCCTGTCAGCCCGGGTATCAAAGACATGGTGGGCTCACAAGACTCTGACTGGTGCCCTGTTTGTCGGGCCATCGCTCTGCCCCCTTGGGGGGCCCAGGTCGGGGGAAGGGGGCACGGGGGCGTCCTTGCGTGCAGGTGAGGGAGGGGCTGCGGTCTCCTCGCCCCAGGGTGGGACGGACCTTGTCTGAGCGACTAGCCTACTTGCAATTCCTAAGTGCTCAGAAAACGAAAATGAAAATGAGGAGAGGGTTCCTTTGAAGATCAGAGTCCCTGAAAACAGTCTTCCTTGGGCTTCTGCTCCTGCCTCCCCCCCGGCCCAGGCCAGGACGTTGTCCCACGGGCCCGGCCCACCCGCCCTGCTCTCAGGCGCTGGAGGAAAGCAGTGGGGCACCTCCATCCGGTCCCGTTCTTGGCAGAGTATTGCATCCAGCACCCAGTTGTCTCTGCACTTCTGTCCCCATTTTACAGACGACAAAGCTGAGACTCGGAGGGGTCAATGGCTGGCTAGGGGAAGGTCAGTCTGGTGGCCGGTAGCCACAGAGCCCTGACTCTCTCCACAGAGCCGCTTGGCCCCCTGGCTGCCCCTGTCCCCACGGAGCGAGGTCTCCGCAAGGCCAGTGGGTTTGGAATGTGCTCCCGGGGAAGCGAGGAGTGTGGCCTGGAGAGCTGTGAGCGGCAGGCATCACTGAACCCGGCTTGCACCGTCCTCCTGGCACCCTGTGATGACTGTCGCTGTCGCTGTCCTCTGGGGGGTGAGGTCGGGCTGGAACAGCGGTCCCGTGTTCCTGGTTACAGGGCACCCTTCTGAGCCCAGAAGTCATCTGCTCGGGGCCCCTCTCCGGCCCGGCCTCCGACCTCCTTCACCTCAGTGACAGACAGCAGCCCGCCGAGGCCATGCCGGGGGGGCCAGAGGTCAGCCGCGAGGTGGCCCTCGAGTCCCGCCCAGCCTCACCACCAGAGTCCCGGCCTCTGCTGGGTGTTTCCACAGACACAAAACTTGGTTCAGCTTCCCTCTGTCCCACACCCTGTGGTTTCGCTCCCCTTGGGTCCTTCTGCTGCTACCCCCGCTCCATGGTCAATGCTCTTTGGCTGTTCTGGGTCCTTCTACCAAGAAGAAAAGTGTCTGAACCCCATCGTGCTCCCGCAGGAGCGTGACATCTCTCCCCCAGTGTTCCGGATTTGAAAAGCAGGTCTGCGTGGAGGACAGCATGACACCCAGAGTCATTAATGATCAGGGTAGAACATGGTCGGGGGTGATGCTGCCCTGCGTGTCGCCACCCCAGTCTGGGCTAACGCCCACAGGGGTGCCCACAGCCCTGGAGCAAGGAGGCTCTTCTCGGTGCCGCCAGGTGACTCAGTTTCCTTCCTTCGGAGCAGCTGTCTGTGGGCGCGGTGCCCGTGATGCTGGCGGGTCTCCGTGTCTGGGAGCGGCCCTCAGTGCCGGGCGGTGATGCAGGCAGTGGCGGAACGCTGCTTCACAGAGATCCCTCGGATGCCCTTCCGAGCCCCAGGGCCAAGGACGCTGTGTCCTCTGTCCCCGCAGGTATTTCCACTGTCCAGCGGACAGCTCGGAGCTCGCCTACGACCCGCCGGCGGTCATGAATGCGGACACCTTGAGCTACTGTCAGAAGGAGGCCTGGTGCAAACTGGCGTTCTATCTGCTGTCCTTCTTCTACTACCTTTACTGGTGAGTGTGTGTCCCTCCTGGCGCTTTGGGTCCTGCAGGTGCTTTGTGCCTCCTGCTCTTGGGGCGGGGGTGGGCTGTGAGGGTGGGGGTCGCAGCCACAGGGGTCTGATGCCAGCTGTCTGACTCAGTTGGGAGCCTGGGCTTGTGCACAGAGGCATGAGGGGTGGCAGGTCCTGCAGGAGGCCTGGCCCCTAGTGGGCCCATCCGCCGGGCCTCACAGAGAAACACGTTGTCCCCACACCTCTGGGGAGGCTGTTGGTGACACGCAGCTGGTCACTCCTTCCCCATAGGGCTCCATCCCCAGCTCAGCCACTTGGGTCCCCTGTGGCCCCTAGCCCACGTGGAAGCATCTGGGGAACAGAACAGAGACCCGGGGGGGGGCGGTTACGCATCTCAAAGGGGCATGCGGGGTCACTGAGTGCTCAGGCTCACGACTCTGCCAATGTTATGTAACTCGCTGATGAGGTAGACCATGCTGACTTTGCGATCGTTCAGCAACCCCCCATGTCTGCACCTCTGCACAGAGCGGTGTAAGCGAGGCAGATGGCTGAAAGCAGACTGCCCATGGCCAGGCCCTGAGAGCACCTTCTCTGAAAGCATCTCCCTCCTGTTCCTCTTTGGGCTCATTTCTGGGGCACCTCACCTGCCACCTCACTATGCGGTGTCTACCTGCGTTCGGCCAGGAAAGCTGCCGGTGTCCCGGTGCTGCTGTTGGTGCTAGCCACGTGAGGAAGAGGAGGGTGGGGTGTTAGCGAGGCCGCCCCAGGCTTGGGGTGGGCTGGGGAGTGGCTGCATTTATCCACACTTAAAAATGAGCCGTGCTTCAAGCCAGGAGCTTGGTATATACCGCTCAGTCCGGGGGCTAAAGGCCTTCATTGCCCACTTGGTGACAATCAGGAAACGGAATCCCAGACGTCCGATGTTTTCCCATGTCACAGCTAAGAGTGCATCTCGGGTCCGATCCCAAACATGGAGCTCTGCACTGTCTCAGCAAAGCTCTAGAAAAGTCTCATCAAAGTGTGCTCTTTGGGCTTCCTGCATCAGAAGCAGGGGGGGGAGGTGGGTGTGCTTCTGAAAAGTGCAGATTCCTGGGCTTGGATCTGCTGACTCAGGATTTCGGGGGTGGGCATCCTCCCTGGGGGTGAGACCTGTCCCCCACCCCGGAGGTGCTGCTTGGGTCTGCCCCCTCACCCCAGCGTGTCCCAGTGTCCAGAAGACTCAGAGCCTCCGGGCGTGTAACATACCTCTGGGATAACTCCCCTTGGAGGGGAGTCAGAGTTCTAGCACATTCTCCTTGGGGTCAGCATTGGTCCAGGCTCAGGGTGACCCCTTCCCCTCTCCTTCTCTATGGAGGGTCCTGGGACATTGTCTGCTTCAATGTACAAGGAGCCCGAGGGTCTCTGAAGCATCTCTGGAGGTTTCTGAGGCACCCAGCAGATCTACCCGGGTCTCTCTGACTCCGACTCAGAACTTTCTAGCACTGAAGCTCGCTCAGGCTGGTTCCTGCCTTGGGAAGCCCATAGAGGGTGGCCCCAGCCCTCCAGGCTTAAGGACTTGACACCGTGGGCTAATGTGAGGTGCTGGAGTGAGCTCAGCCTCCTCTGTGGGGATCTGCAGATGCCCCCACTGCAGAGTCAGGAGCCTGCCCCAGAGGCAGCCGTGCCCCCCAGGCTCCTTCCCTGTTCGTCTGGAGTCCACCCTAGTCCCGATGGAGATGGAGGCAGGTCACGCCCCCTCATTTCAGTTGTGTTGCCAGCATCCGTCTGTTGTGGGAAAGAAGACCTGGGAAGGTGCGCAAAGTAGCTCCTCCCTTCCTGTGGGGCTGCGGGGGGCGCGAGGGGGCGGCGGGGGGGCAGGAGGGGGCGGTGGGGGGTGGAAAGGGGCGCCAGGGGACTGCTCCAGTGCTGCAGGGGGCGGGAGGGGGCGTGAAGGGGTGGCGGGGGATGGAAGGGGCGGGGGGCGAGAGGGGGCGCAAGGGGGCGGCGGGGCTGCGGGGAGCGGGAGGGGGCACGAAGGGGTGGTGGCGGGCACGCGGGGTGGCTCCTGACCATTGCCTGAGTGTGATCATCCTGTAAACCTTGTGTCCCAGACATTCCGGTTGGCTGTCTGTTCTTCCGTTCAGTCTGGCTCTGCCCTCATGTTGAATTTGTTAATTACTTTGTTGCTAAAACAAAACTAGAGCAACCGTTCCCTGCCTCGCGGGACCCTGGGTGGCAGCCGGGGCTCCCCCTTCTTTGTTGAACCCGGCGTCCAGGGCTCTGCCGAGCTCCTCAAAGACCCTGTGTCTCCCGCCCCAGAACTCCCAGCCCCCTGGAGCCAGGGCTTGTGGGCGCATAGGACCATCAGCCCTGGCCATTCTTGTGGGGGAAAGGGGGACCCACGCAGGTGGACAGCTGCGTCCAAGCTGAGCACAGCGACGGACTGAAGTGACAGCCGCAGGGACCCTGTCAAGGTGGGGTTGGCATTTCACAGGACCTCGCAGAGATTGAGAAATGTGTCCGAGGCCCTAGCTGAGATGCGTTTGTCTTGCCCCAGAGCCTGGACTCGTCTCGGCATCATGTGCTAACCACCCCAGCATGTGCCCCGTGGACCAGGAGATGCTTGCAGGTTCCTGGGGTGGATCCTAGCCAACAGAAACGGAAACACTGGCGGGTTAGTCCAGGGTGGACGGTCTGCCTGCGCCTCGGAACCATCTCTCAAGCCAGGAGGGTGAGGTGGCACCAGCCTCCCGCACATTGCTCTGGGTCATGGCTGCCTCCTTCATGTGTATTCCTCTCCCTCTATGATTATCTTCTCTTTGGCCGACTTGATGGCAGACACCCCGTCTGTCTCATTCGCCTGTGTGTTTGTGATGCCCTGGCTGCAGCGTGGCACACAGTAGGTGCTCACGAGCTCCTTGTTATTGCTGCAGCTTGGCTGTCCCTCGAGGCAGGTGTCGGGCTGCACGCTCACCATTGTCTGTCAGCACCAAGAATGGTGCGTGGCATGAAGGAGGCACTCAATAATGGTGAATGAGTGGCTGAACGTCTGAAAGTGAGTAGAGCGGGTAAAGGGCATCCGTAACCCCACTCGGTAGCACCACAGAGAGATGTGGGACGTGGCTCCTTGCCTTGCCTCCCTGGCTCTGTGACCTTGAGCGATGGTCCGCTTCTCACGTGACCCCCGGCTCCCCTGAGTGCAGGGAGACCCTCCAGCTTGGGCCTGGCCAGTGATGCTCTGTGGACACGCGGTGAACCGGGTTCGCAGAGATGGAACTTCAGCTGCTCCGAGGAGCTCGTAGGGCCTTGGAAACTCGATAGGGTTAGAAGTGAAGCACTCTTTCTTCCCCTTGGTTTTCTTTCTCAGATGACCCTTTTTCCTCTCTATAATGTGAACGGGTGGTGGTTTTTCTTTGTGCCGGGAAGGCAAAGTGGTATATTTTGGTGTGGAATGTACCCCGATGTTGCAGAATTAGCCTGCAGCCCTTCCTAAAAGCACAGAGATGCGTGACTCCTTCCCTGGTCGTGTTGGGGCACCACCGTAGCAGACATGCTCCTAATGCACGTTTAATGTGTGCATTCCATTAAACACAGGAGGGCCAGGGATTGACCCAGGTCAGAATTCGTGTCATTTGTATGCCCGGAGGGCCTGCGTTCACACGTCGGGCCTCAGAATGGTGATGACAGGCCTCTTCCCGGCGTGGGGTATCGTGTGGTATCAGAGAGGTGGGTGGGGTGGAGAGGACCACTGCACGCCTCAGCCCGGGGTCCGGACCTGCAGGAAGGAGGCACAGGCCATGAACCATGCGGATGAAGATAATCAGCTGCACTCAGCAGTCGCATCTTCTACCGCAGGGACTCGGTGCACGCTCACAGCACAGGGTTAGTCCAGTGGGGTGGGAAGTAGTGGGGCCAGTTGGGGGGGAGTAGATGCTCCAGGGTCGGGACGAGAAAGAAGCCACAGGATCTGGCTTCGTGAAGGACCCTCGGGTGAGGGTCAATCTGAGTCCCTCGCGGGCTCCCGCTCACTCCTTCTCTTCCTTTTCTCTCTGCATTCAGCATGATCTACACGCTAGTGAGCTCTTAACTCAGACCGCGCACGTCCTCCAAGGCTGAGTTCGCAGGAGCCGGGCCCAGACGGGGACGCATGAGAGACAGCTGTGGACTGAGGGTTTCTGCAGCAGTGGTGGGCCAAGGGGCCGTGCACTCGGGGTGCGGTCCCTTTGGGACCATGGGCCCTCTCCTGGGCGAGGACTGCTGCTTCCTGAGCAACACGCACCTCTGCGACATCTCCGTGCCGTGCACGCGGAGCCCCGGGACCGCGGGGTGACAGGCTGACAGGCTGCACGGGGCCTGCCCAGGATGGAATGACCCAGGATCCAGGCCGAGTGTGTGGCACTCCCTGAGCCTCTCGTGTTTCTTCTGACTCCTGGCCATGGCCCGCGCTTCCGTGGGACGGCCTGGAGGGCACAGACATTGGCCTCTGAGCCCTGACCAGCCCCGAGCCCGCAGGCTGTTTGTGCACTCTGTGGTGGGAGAGCCGGCTCCGCGACGCCAGGAACACAGCGCGAGGCTGTCCGTCCATCCTGAGTTATGTCCAAAGTCAAGGGGAGGCGGGAATCCGAGGGAAGAATGATTTTGTAAAATGTTCACAGGTTCAAAGTGTTAGTTCTTGGCCCCCACGAACTGTATTCTTGGGCTGTCAATCCAGAGCACCACAGAACCCATGAGCGCAGATCGATGGCTCCACACTGTCACAGCCGCCCTGAGTCGAGGACCCTGAGCAGCCACGCACCCAGAAAGCACTGTGATCCCTGCGCTGTGCCCGTGTGGCCGGCGGCCAGGAAGTGACACGGCATGGTCATATGTTGCTGCATCATTCACGCGGGGACATTCGCTTGTTGAGAATTTTCCATTTGACAGTCTGTCCTCTGTGGGTAGCCATTGTTCTAGGAGCTTGTAAATAATGACAAGGCTGAGATGTTCCACGTTTGAATTGGGCACAGTGATTTCCACCTTGTTCCCCGAACTTGCTTGCTTGCTTCTGTTGGACACACACAGGCTGCTTAGGTATATACCTGTGTCCGGCTCCCGGCGGAGGCCCGTGACTCCGGTTTATGAATGATGGTGTGACATGCTGTGCACACGTTTGCATGCGGTGGCCGGTCCAGTGTCTCACCTACCTGACTGGTCTCGTTTAAACCCCATGACAGGCTGCATTCGGCTCTGCAAGGTTGGCACATTAGAAAAAAATGTTCCAAAAGGCGTTTTGCTTCTAAAAATTGTATAGAGAACAAAACTCAGACTTCCGCTCTGAGGCTGAAGGTATAAAACCAGGGGATTCTGGGCAGTATTTTGGGGACCAGACTCCCCTTTGTCCAGGCTGGGTAGCTGGGGCTGGGGGGCGAGCTGCCTGTGGGGCCAGCTGGCCTTGTCTCTGACCCCATTCCTGAGAAGACCGGCTGCGACAGCCCTTGACCTGCCATACTTCTCACTCTGGAGCTGCTTTGTTTGCTGTTGTATTTTGCCTCCTTCCAGAGAGATGCGAAGTGGTCCGTAATAGCAGACACAGGTACACAGGGACCACTGAAATGGAAGTAGGGAGCTCAGACCCATAGAGGAGGACCACCGACTTCCCGAGGTTCTGATTCCTGAGACGGAACCTTGAACATTGCCTTCTCCGCAGTGAAGGGTAGCCCACATTTGCCTAGGTTGCTTTCATGTCCTCTTTGACCTTCCTCACGGTCCTATGAGGTCGATACTCTTCTTTTTCCCATTTTCTAAGGGAGGAGGCAGAAGCTGAGAAAGGGTAAGCGACTTACCCGTGGTCACTCAGCAGCCACAGACCTGCCTTTACACCCAGGTCATCTGACTTCAAAACCCCATGTCCTTTCCATCACCGAGAGCCAGCGAAGTAGCTTAGGCCCCTGCAACAGTTGGATTAGCGTACACTTTTGGAGAAAAGGAGATTTAAAGACACAGAGCTATAGACAAAGTGCCTGGTTTCTGTTCCTTCTGTGCAGGCCTCAGCCTTGCTTTGCCGTGGTGGGTTCTTCCCCGGGGGGTCCCCTGAAAGCTGGAAGAGCTGCAAGGGCACGAACACCCCAGTGCTCCCCTCCCACAAGCTGCGAACCCGAACCATCTCCACTGGTCTGGTGGGGGCTTGAGCTGGTTTTCGGGTCCTGCGAGAGCTAATCATGAGCGCAGGGGTGAACAGCTGCTGGAGCCGCGCTGGGTGCCATGACCTCGCCTGGCCCACGGCGACCCCACAAAGCAGGTTGGGGTTACCGACCAGGAAGCCAGGGAGGCTCGGGTGGGTGAGCCTGCCCCAGGGACCGAGCCAGACCGGGGCTCAGGGCTGCGCCTGAGTGGGGGATGGTGACCACAGCTCTGAACCGAGGTGTCGGCCGTTACTCCAGGCGCTCGCCTCCTTGTGGCACTGTGGGGTCGACATTACCTGTGTTTATAGATGACGATGTTCTGGGACCTCAGAGGCCCTCAGCGAGGGAGGGGCGGGCAGAGCTGGGGCCAGCATCGAAGCCCGGTGTGCCCCCCGCCCCGTAACGTTGCCTGCTGGGATATCTTCACCTGTCCGTGTTTGTCCCACAGTCGGGGGGAGGGCAGAGCAGGGGACAGTGCCCTGGGTACATCCCAAAGCGCTGATGCACGGCTCTCCCTGCCCGGCACGGCTCTGGGCACCGGGAGAGAGGTTCTCAGGGGCGCAGGCATCAGGGAAGGTGCCGTGGGGACCCGATTCCCGTTTCCTTGGAGAGGCAGAGCCATAGGCCTAGCTGTGCCCAAAGGGGCAGAGCAGAACTTGGGGGGGTCACTTTCCACGTCACTAAGTGAGGTGGATGATGACACCCACTACACTGACCTGTTAGATTAAATGAGGTCATATTTGCAAAGAACCAGGAAGAGTGCCCTGCACGTGGGAAGTCAGGTAAGAGATGCCCCCTCTGTGGGAGGTGGGTCCCCCTCGCTGTCCTCACTGTGCCCTGTGTGCATCCAGGTCCAGGGCCTCTGGAGGGAGGGGGACATCACCTGGACCAGCTGCCCTCCTGATGCCTTGTTCCGGCCGCAGTATCCTGACCCCTCTTCCTCGAGCCGTGCTCTCCAGCCTGTGATGGCCGCCCTCCAACGCTTGCTGCGTGCAGGCCCCGTGCAGGGCATGTGCCCCGTGCAGGGCAAGGTCTCACCTTAACCCCCACAACAATATCGTGAAGTAGCGGCCGTCCCTGGGTCCGGTTCATCGTTGAAGTACTGAAGCTGGTGGAGGTTACGTGAGTGACGGTGACCAGTGATGCATGGAGCCTCGACTCCAACCCACGTCTCTTTGTCCCCGGGGCCTTGGGCACCTTGCATTCCTGAAGGGGTGATGCTGGACAGGGCTGGGGGAGGGAGAACGGGAGGGACGCTGTCCCAGGAGTGTGGCTGGCGCACCTGCTGTCTCCATAGCCGGTAGCTCAGGGTACATGACCTGGCGTTTGGGAGGGTCTGAGCTACGGGGTCTTGTGCAAGCTTCCTGAAGTTTCTGAGACTGAGCTGTCCCGTCCATAAGGTGGGGCAAGACTACCTCCCTTGCTAGCGTGGTCGCGATCATCAAAAGTGAGTTATGTGCGTAGGGCTTGTGCAGGGGGCTCAGCGCACCCTGGTGCTCAGCGCTCGGCTTCCCTCCCCCCCACCGATGTGAAAGGAGCCTTCCTGGAATTGAACGCTAGCTGCCCCCCAGTCCTGCGGCCGGCTGGCACAGGACCCTGGGGACAGAGCTCAGCCCTCTCGAGACCTCCCCTGTGCTTCCTGTTTGTAGGCTTGGCCATTGCACTGATGTTGAATGAAGTTATCGCTGTTGGGGCAGTTTTGTTCTCTCTCTCGAGAGGCGAGTGGAGCTGCTTTGACAACTGCACAGACCCCTCCTAACCCTTCCTGTTCCCGGGCTGGGGCTGCTCCTTTCCAAACTGCGCGCTGGTGTGAGCAGTCCGGGTTTCAGGCGTCCTGGGCTCCGAGGCTTAGGCAGAGGGCTGCAGCCGCTGTGCTCACCGGGGCGCGCCCAGGAGCCGGGCAGGGTAGCAGGCCCCCCGGGCTTTGCCCCACATCGCCACGGCCGTTTCTGCTCCTGTTCAGCTCTGCTCAGATAGCTCTGGGCGCCCCAGGAGTGTCTTCCTGTGCTGAACCTGACCCCTCGGCCACCACGTGACGCCCACGTGGGCTTCCTTCCCAGCTGGCGAGTGCTGGGCTGTGGGAGCCGCTTCTTACCTTTCTTAGGGCTCTCGCTCTGAGCACGGCCCTCATGAAAAAATGGCTTATGTAAGCTCACAATGAAATAAATCATATTCAAAACAAAGGTAATGTAGAGTCAAAACTCACCACCTCCTGGTTATTTCAGGATATCTTGCTGTGCCCTGTGCTCTGTGCTGTGCTCATGGGGGATCGCTATGTGTCTTCCCTGGGGTGCCCTGGCAACTTGAGATCGACCCGGTCGGAGTGTGCGCACCTGCAGCAGATCGCGTGCCCTCCCCTGCCTTGCATGCCTCCCTCAGGCTCATTGCTGGATGTTGGGTACCCCAGTACCCAGGGTTCACGTCCGCCCGTCCACGGCATGGCCACGCCCCAGGAGCCCGTGGCCACGTGGCAGCTGGTGGCCAGCCCTGCCAAGGGCGTACGCACCAGAGCCCAGTGTCCAGGGCCCTCGGGGCCGGACCTGCCTCCCACACTGGCAGTGACACCAGTGGCTCTCATTTATGCGCTTTTGTCCCCTAGAGATGACCGGACAGTAGACTTTTCAGCTGTAAGGCTTGAGGGCCTGCGTGTAACGTGAGGAACACGGCTAAGCGCAAACAAGCTTTTGTACTTGGGCCCCTTGAATTACCTTGGGGGCCGCTGTCCTTCCTGTCCACCACCTGGACGGTGGGTCCCGTCCCTGGGGTCTTCCACGCCCTGCAGCTGGACGCCTGGGTCCTGGGTGAATGCTGGGGTGAAAACTGACCACACTCCGCACGTTATCCGTCCTGTCGGGCTGACGGGGGTCCAGGGCGTCCCCGGGTGCCTGCACACAGAACAAGCTCGGGAACCACAGCTCTTCTCTGCTCGGCTCTGCAGGCCGGTGAGTGTGGTGTCTGCTCCCAGCCAGCCGTGCGGCTGTGATTCCTCCCCACACACCCCTCCCCCAGGCAGGGTCCTCTCCTCCTGGACCAGGTACCTCAGGGGCAAACACGCACCTGCTGGTGGAGAGATGTACCGGCACAGGGAGGCTGTTTGGCTTCCGGAAGGAATCCTGGCAGCCGGCAGAGAGACTTACAGACCATGGCAGAGTTTCTGTCCCAACGCCACGCCCAGGCTCTGAGCAGAAGACCCTGGCCCTTTCAGAAATGCTTGGCACCTTGGAGAAACAGCATCACCTTTCTGCTAGGATATAGCTCTGAGATTCCAGAGCAGGGGACCTGGGGGAAAGGAGAACTGGTTAAGCACCAGTCCCCACAATAAATTATAAAGAGACGCGTCCATCGGGCCCCCAAGCCAGGGCGGCCTGTTTTGACTGCGGCAGTGAAAACAGCAGGGCAGAGCTGGAGGCTCTCGGGGAAATGTTGCTGTTCGGCGGCATCATGGCACAGGTCTTGTGACGCTGTTCTGATTTTCCCACAGCTCCGCAGGGAGTAAGCGTGAGGTGTTGTTCTGGGCTCCGTGGGCTGCAGAGAGCTGTCTGCATGGAGGGGTGCTGGGTGGAAGCAGACATCTGTGGTCAAGCACCCGTGGGCCCTGCAGGGCTAAACACACCCGCAGACTTTCCCCAACCGCCCTGTGCAGGGAGCTCGGGTCCTGGCACCAAGGGGGAGGCTGGTCTGCAGGGCACTCGCTGTGAAGTGTGGCCCTGGGGACGCCGAGGGAGGAGTGGGGCAGAGCCCTCTGGTTGAGGGTGGCCTGAGACATGAGTGTGTATTGGGGTGGGATGGGTCCACACGGGGACCTAAGGATGGGAATGAGTGTGAAAAGGTGGGGCTTGCCCCAAACTGGAGAGTGGCACTAATGAGAATTAATCCACATAATCCAAGTGCAGAAAAAGGTAGGAAGGGCTGGATTCAGGATCCCCTGGATCATAGGCTCTCTGAGGATAGGCTTTCATTAGGTAGCTCCAGAGCTGGACTTGGTTCTCATGAGGCTGCCACAAATCCATGTTGAATGAAATTTTGGATCCCTTCTGGAATCAGCAGGAAGCCGAGAGAGCCACTCTGGTCCGTGGGAACCGGTGTCCTGGGAGGAATGTGGAAGCCTCGTGCAGCCGCGTCCTGGATACGCCTTGTTGGGCTCGGTAGCAGTAAAGCAGGGGCAAGCACGGCCAGGGCGTCTGCAGGTGCCCCTCTCTGCGAAGACCTCTCTGGGCTCGTTCTTCTCGGAATCAGGAAAACACAACCCCTAGACCCACAGGAGCAGATGGTGGCTCTCCAGAGTCATGGAGTGACCAACCCTAGACTCCAGCTTAGAAAATCTTGAGGGAAAAAAGAGCCAGGCCTCAGGTTGCAGCTCCCTGGTGCATGGAAGCAGCTGCAGTCCAGCCCTTGAGCATCACTCCTGGCAGACGGGCCTGGTGGACCCCTCTCCCCACAGGCCCTGGGGGTTCTCCCGGCTGGGGCTGCAGAGGGGAGGGCGAGGGTGAGAATGGTGGGTGGACGGTGACAGTGACTTTAGCCCCAACCACGTGACAATGACTTTAGCCCCAACCACGTGACAGTGACTTTAGCCCCAACCACTTCTGCAACATGGCCCTCTGCTCAGGCCCAGCTTGGGGGTTGGTGGGCCTGGTCCCAAGGAGAGCAGGGGGGCGGCCAGGGTCGGGCCAGATAATGTAGATCATGGGTTCGGTTCTGATGTCCTGTGAATCCGGGTGGTTCCAGCTGTGGTGTAACAGGGAAGCTGACTCCATTTTCCATGTGTGTTTGCTGACAGCTTCTGGGCCTCCTCAGCCCCTCCTCCTCTTCCCCACATCTGGGCCGGCTGAGGAGAGGGTCTGCATGCTCCCTCCCTCGATACCGGGGGTGGGGAGTTCCAGCCGCACAAAACCCGGCCTGTGTGTGGGACCCCTTGCCCTAGTCCCGCCCCCGATCACAACAGAAGCCAGACCCCTCCTCATTCTCCAGCCATCCTGTTGGGAGCCTGCCCTGCTCCCCTGAGAGACTCATCATGTCAGTTATAAACTCTTTCTTCCTCTTGGTCCGCGTGTGGCACCATCGGGCTCAATGTGCAAGTCAAATTTTGAGTTGGGGGTTGGTCCAGCCCTTACCTCAGGGCAAGCAAACACGTGGTTACAGGTAGATGCTAGATGCACGAGGAGCTTATTTCTGGCTCATCCTGGTCCAAGGGAGAAGCTTCCGGTCTGGTGGCCTCCCATGAGCTCATTGGAGGCTGGGCCCTTCCATCCTGTAGCCCTACCTGTTTGAGGCCTTTAGGATTGTCTGCGTTGTCAACAGCAGGGAAGAGCATGGAGGGTCAGGTGTGCAGCCCACGCAGGAGACGTGCCATGCAGCCAGGCGGTGAGCACACAGCAGCACCTCCCATGGGCATGCAGACTGTCAGTTGGCCATCAAGGGGGTGTTAGGTAGTGGGGTAGAGTCTGAGGAAGAAGTTCTGGGTGAGTGCCGTACGTTCGTAAATAGCCTTCTGGGCGATGAGAGAGGAAGAGGAAAGAAAAGGAAAAGATAATTCTATTCACAATATCCTTTCTGGTTGGTTTTCATCCTTGAGGCTTGCCTTCTACAATCTCACCCACGGCAGTGGGTGTGGGTGGGGGGGCAGGAGAAAGCAGGCAGGAAGATGTGGGGTCCCTTCCCTGTGAGTCAGAGTCAGCTGCTTGTGCACACTCATGCACACACACTCACATGCTCATATATGTGCACGCACATGTACACACATACACACACTCATGCGCGCGCACACACGTGCACACACACTCATGTGCACACACTCACTCATACACTCACACATACACACACACTTTTTCTCACGATCGGCCCCTCCAGTCTCCTGCCCTTCTAAGCCTTCGATGAGAAGGAAAAGGAAGTAGCAGGAGAACAGGAGGGGAGGGAGAGTGGAGGGCAGAGGAGAGACGAAGTCAGTCGGCTATTTTAAGGACATGAAAGTCTTCTCGTAAGTCATTACAGTATCCTTGCCAGTTCATTTCCTTTCTAATGAAGTTGAAAGGTAATCTGATAGGTTTCATTATCTCTGTAAATAATTCATAAGTTCAGATGAACTCAGAACCATGACATAGCGTGTAGGAAGATTTCAAGGTCTGGCAAGGTGATAATTACAGGACCAAACTGGAGCTGACAGCTGGTATTGCAATGATCTCCTTTTATTAAGGTTCTCTGTGCGATTAGGAAAAAACCAGCAACCTGAGTTAAGTTCAGTGGCTGCTGCTGCCCCATTGTAGACCCCCGGGGCCGTGTGTGGTGTGTGTGCAGAGCCTCTGTGGCTGATGCAGGGCTCTTGCTGGCAGAGGACTCTCATGTGTGGCCCATGAGGAGAGCAGCTCAGATGTGTGCAGAAGAATGGCAGGTTCAGTTGCAGAATCCTGGAGAAGCCCAAGAAAGAGAATCAGAACTCAGTTATCAGCACAAGCCAGCTCGTTTGTGAGGGCTACTGCTCTGCTCAGGCTGGACACATACGCTATGTCTGTTCTGCATCTCTCAGGTGAAGATAGAGCATAAGTGTTTGTCTGATGGACCAGGAGGAAAGGTGATGCCTTCTGGAAGCAGTAAGCATGGCTTTGTGGTAAGTATGCTTGAGCTAGCAGAATATCTTCCACAGTCTTGAAATACGTGTAAGCTTATGAAATAAATTCATAAGTTTCAGGATAACCACACAGTGAGTACAGACATGGAGTGCACTTATTAGAAGATTAGACCTTGAAAGTTAAACCATCCATTTATTCATTTGTATGTTATTTATTCACCCACTTACTCGTTTATTCCGTGAAGGTTTATGAAATCTGTCATGCATAATGTTGAGTGTACAAAAATGAATAAAATGAACCTGCAGCTCTCAGCCCTCAGGGAGCTGACACCTGTCAACTACTCTGCCTCTGTCTCCATCCATCCATCCACCCATCCTCTCCATCCATTCATCCATCCGTCCATCCATCCTCCATTCATCCTCCATCCATTCATCCATCTTCCATCCACTCATCACTCACCCACCCATACTTCCATCCACTCACCCATCCATCCATCCATCCATCCATCTATCCTTCCTTCCTTCCATCCACCCACCCATCCACCCCTTATCCATCCTCCATCCACCCTCCATTTATCATCTATCCATCCATCCACCCACCCACCCACCCATCTTCCATCCACCCACCCATCCATCCATCCACCTATCCATCCATCCTTCCATTCACTCACCCATTCATCCATCCATCCACCCACCCACCCCCTTATCCATCCTTCATCCATCCTCCATTTATCATCTATCCATCCATCCATCCATCCATCTATCCTCCATCCATCCACCCACCCATCTACCCACTCATCCATCCATCCATGCACCCATCCACCCATCCATCCATCCATCCATCTACCCTCCAACTATCCACCTGTCCATCCATCCTCCATCTGTCCACCCACCCATCCACCCACTCATCCACCCACCCATCCATCCACCCACCCACCCATCCTCCATCTATCCACCCACCCACCCTCCATCCTCTATCCATCCACCTATCCATCCATCCACCATCCATTCTTTCATCTTCCATCACCCACCCAACTTTCCATCCACCCACCCATCTTCCCATCCACCACCCGTCCATCCACCCATTCTCCATTCATCCTCCACCCATCCACCCATCCATCCATCCTCCATCTATCCATCATCCATTCATCCTCTATCCATTCATCCACCCATCGATCCGTCATCCATCTATCCATCCATCCATCCACCCACCCATCCATCAGTCGTCCATCCATCCATCCATCCATCCATCCATCCATCCACCCACCCACCCATACGCCCCTTATTCATCCTCCATCCATCCTCCATTTATCATCCATCCATCCATCCATCCACACATCCATCCAAGGTACCTTGGGTCTTCAGCAGCCCTCAGAGATTCAACTGTATTTCAACCCCCCAATATTACAGCTCTGTGAAACTCTGAAAGCCCTCCCATAGTTCCTCTGTGTTCCCAACCTTTCCTCCTCCTCTCTGCTGCTGTGCCTGGACAGTCCATAATCCAATGCATTGATGTGAACACAGAGAATTGTGCCATCGTGGTTTTTGCCTCTCTAATTCATATGCCTCACTTATTTTATGAGTTTAGTAATTTTGCATAAGATGATGGAGAGCGAGGAGAAGAGCTACAGCATGGAGCCTTTGTCCTTCACCCCCTCCTCTCCCTTCCTCTTCCTCTTCTTGTGTTTCCTCTGAAGATACATAAATAAATGTGACTTGCAACCCTCTTGGCCCCAACACACACACACACACACACACACACTCACACACACACACTCTACAGTCTCATATTGAATAAATCATGTCCTGGAGGCTCAACTTTTACCACAAGTTAGTTGGTCAAAAACAGTTTTCCTTTTTTTTCTTAAGATTTTATTTATTTGAGAGAAAGAGCACATGCAGGGGGAGAGGGAGAGGAAGAAACACACTCCCCACTGAGCAGGGAGTCCGATGTGGGGCTCACTCCCAGGACTCTGGGATCATGACCTGAGCAGAAGGCAGATGTCTAACAAACTGAGCCACCCAGATGCCCCCAAAAACAACTATCTGAGGAAACCTTCCCAAAAGAAATTCTAGAAAGAAAAAGGATTCTTTCCCCCTCCACTGTGTATTATTTATCTGTGTATATTCTATCTTAAAACCCCAATCTTAAGGCATGGATGGATGAATGTGGGATGGGAAATGACAGACAGATAGGTGAGTCATATGCCCTAAAACTAGGGCAGCTTTTATAGACCTCAGAAAAAGGGCAGGAAAAACTTCAACTTTTACAGCTTTATTTGTGTTTCTATTTCTTAAGCTAACATTCTTAAAGTTAAGGATCTTGGCCTGAGATCATGCACTGCAAGTGCCTGCATTCATGCATTCAATCAGGTTTAAGCAAAAAGGCATGTATGAGTTATCTCTTACTACATAACAAATCACCCCAAACTTAGCTGCATTAAACAACAAACGTCCATTCTCTGAGGGCCAGGAATTTGGGGTGGCTTAGCTAGGTCCTTCCGGCTTTGGGTGTCTCTTGAGATTGTGTGGGTGTTGGCTGGGCTGAGGTCACCAGAAGACTTGAGTGCTTCTGGGTTGGGGGCTCTGGCTCTCGGCTCCTCACAACGTGGGCCTCCCCTCACGGCATGGACACACTTCCTCCAGAAGACCCAGGGGCGAGAGAGAAGCCCATTGTGTTTCAGGTCCTGGCTCAGCGAGTGGAGGGGACTGCACATGGGAGTGGCGGTGAGGCCATCTGGGAGGCTGGCTATGGTGGGCAAAGACTTACGGGCACCAGATTCAACCTTATGAGCATCTGAGAGCAAGAAGCCAGTGGAGCTGAGCTGGGAAGACAGGAGCTGTGATCTCGTTCACCCCATCTAGTGTTCACGGCCCCACACGGAAACTCGGGTCCCAGCCCCCAGACTTGTCACTCCTGCATCAGCAACAATGATGACAATGTATTTTACGATAATATATTTACAGTGACCGTGATTGCCAGGGCTCACACTTCCTGAATTTCCCGTCTTGTGGCTTGCCTTTCCGTGACTGAAGGAGCTGGGGGTTTTGGAAGGTGACTCAGTATGAGTCCCAGAGGAAGGACCTTTCAAATATACACCCAGCTCCTTTTGCCAGTGAGGGAGAGAGGATAGGAGCCAGAATCCCCTGTAAAAAGTCAAGAAATCGCTTAAGTACCAAGCGCTTCATCCCACTCTTGTATATTTTTGTCTCATTCCATCTTTTTTTTTAATGTTGTTTTCTGTTTCTGGCAAATTCATATTCACCAGGCTGGCAAATAGGGGGTAAGCAGGATCCGTTTCCGAGGCAGGGAGCACTCATTCATTCAACAAACACCGTTGAGCTTTGGCATGCGGGGTGTCATGCTGGGTGGCGGCCTATGCAGAATCCATTCCTCATTCTCTGACTATAGTAACTGAGGGCTGGGCGCCTGGGTGGCTCAGATGGTGAAGCGTCTGCCTTCGGCTCGGGTCATGATCCCAGGGTCCTGGGATCGGGTCCCGCATCGGGCTCCCTGCTCCTTGGGAGCCTGCTTCTCCCTCTGCCTCTCTCTCTCTCTCTCATGAATAAATAAATAAAATCTTAAATATATATATATATATAGTAACTGAGGGCTTTTTAGCTCCTGGCACCCTGACACATGCTGTGAGGGTTTAAAAAAAAGAAGAAAAAAGAAAAAGCAAGATAAGTGAGTCAAGCTTCTCCTTCTGAAAAGATCTTGAAATATCCCTGGAAAAATAAAATTAACACAAAACAATCTAGAAACGTAACAAGACAGTCATTCCCCGAACCTCCCCCCCCATAACGGGATTTATTATTATGGATCCTTTTGTGTTCTACACATTCTAGAAGCTTCTTTCGTGACAAAATGTAGAAATGATCACTGGAGGTTAAAGTCAAGACAGTGATGAATTGCGCATCTTTGTGGGAGCACCAGGCATGCGTACAAGGGGCCCACGAGGGGGTTTGAGTCTGGGGAGGCTTCTCAGGGGAGGTGTCGGGGGTGGGGCTCTGCCCATGGCAGGTACGTTCCCAGGGGGCTGATTCCAAGAGCCCGGGGAAGTGGGGCATGTAAGAAGGAGGTGCTCTGGGCCAAGTCCCACCACTCTGACCTGGTTTCACCCCGAGTCCGACGTTTCTCTGCATTGCACCTCACCCCCCACGCCCCTCAGAAAGTCCGGGGCTGAGTTGGATGCTGTGATGAGCTTCGCGCTAGGCCAGGTTGGACTCTCCTGGGCCCTGACCCTCCAGCACCGCCCCCAACCGAGGGTTCTAAAGATGAGGATTTGCCCCCGAGAAGGGCCCAACTTCTAGAGCCTTCAGTCCTCCCTCTGGCTCCAAACCCCAGGGGCCGGGGCCGTTGTGGAGACGACCGGAGGTCATGGCATGAGCCCACAGCCTGTGGGACTGGGGTTATTCAGTCTGCAGAAAACTGAAGGAAGAAATAAAAGGCTCTGTAAGTACATCAAAGGTCTTCCACGGCGAGAGGCTGGTGATGCTGATTCCTCTGAAGGCATCTGAGGAAACCAAAAGGTCGTGATGAACAGGTTTGGGGTCAGCGCTCTGGACTGCTGCCCACCCTGACGAGACCAACAGCTCTGCTCAGGCACCGTCCGTGAGGGGACCCGGATTCTCCGCGGGTGGCCGGGGCTTTCTGTGCTGACGCTGGGAGTGCCCCGGGCAAACCAGGACTTTAGGTCTTCTGGTCCAGGCTCAGGTGTGTCCCCTCCAACCCTGCCCTTAGGGGCGGTGACCCCCAAGATGACCTGGTGACCCTCAGTCCCCGGGGGGGAGTCTGCCCGAGACCACGTGGTTGGTCAGAGGGGTCCAGTCGTGGCTGGAACCCACCGAGCGACACACCAGGTGTGGGCACGGGATGAGGACGTGTGGTGAAGTCATCAGTCAGGGAGCCCCCCCCCCATGCTCACGCAAGCAAACTCATCCACTAAGATGTGTCAGGCACAATTTCTGACAGCGAACAAGACTGACTTTCTGAGCTTTTCAAAGGGCCAGATCTCTCTGGAATAATTTTATCTCAAACAGGAATGATTTTTAAAAATGGAACGGTTTGGGGGTACCTGGGTGGCACAGTCCGTTAAAGGTCTGACTCTTGGTCTCTGTTCAGGTCATAATCTCTGGGGTGGTGGGATTGAGACCTGTGTCAGGAGTCTACTTGAGATTCCCTCTCTCCCCGTGTCCCTTCCCCTGCTCTCTGCCTCTCTCCCAAATAAATAAATAAATCTTTAAAAAAATGGAATGGTTTCATTACATGTAAGCATTTCTACATGCTTGGCACCGTGCTTGGTGCTTCACTGGGATTATTTTGCAAAACCCTCGCTGTAATCCTACAGGCAAGGTGCCATCACTGTCCCCATCTTATTGGCAGGTGGGGAAGCAGGTCAGGGAAGGGAGGTCGCACAGTGGTCAGTTGGGGACCCAGCTGCGGAGTCTGGCTTCAGAGCCCGTGAGCCAAATGGGGGGGAGGGGGGCTGAAATGAGTTTTATCCTGTTGTCCAGAAGATAGCAGCACCCTGGCTGGCAGGAGGAATCAAATTACCAGGAACACGTGGGTTTAGCTAATTTCATCAGCAACTATCACAATAGCTACAAATAATTTCTGTTGGTGATGATGTTGGTTCTGTTTCACCAGGAAGGACGTGGGGGTGCCTGTGTAATCCTGCCTGCGGGGCCGTTGCTCTGGTCTCGGATGGTGTAAGGAGCGAGATGTGGGCTGTCGGGGGGATGGGACGGATCGGGGCCCTGTGCTCCTGGTGACTCCTGGTGACTCCGGCTTCCCAGACAGGCATCCAGGTTACCTCCTGTCTGACAACCCGCCGCACACAGGGGCTCACCAACAATACACATTACTTCTCACGGGTCCAGGGCTGGAAGTCCGGGATCAGGGTGTCAGCGGTGCGCGGCGCCCTGGGAGGGCCCGTTCCCGGCTGCAGTCCGCCGACTCCTTGTGGTGTCCTCATGTGGCGGAGAGCGGAGAGTGGCGAGCTGCAGCTTCTCTCGGGCCTCCTGCGAGGGCACTAAGCCCGTCCCCAGGACCCCACCCTTGCGACCACCGCCCAGAGACCCGCCTCCTAACGCCACCATCATGGAGGTCGGTTTCAGCATACGAATCCGGGGGGACACATCAAGTCCCTATCACGTCCCAGTCGATGACCCCTAATGACTAGATCTAAAGCGAGCTGGACTGGAAGCACCTGGGCTGTGCCCCGTGGGCCTGGCTGTGAAGGTGCCAAGTCCCAGGTCGGATGGCGGAGTCGCCGTGAGGACACCTGGGGCCGATGACAAGCCAGCTCCAGGCTACGTTTCAGCCCCCATGGCCTCCTCGGCTATGCACCCCTCAGGACCCTGCAGGGCTGCCCCATCCCTGGAAAAGCCTAGAAGTCCAGCTCGGCGCCACGGCGGGCCAGCTTCTGCATGGGCCCAGGTCAGAAAGAGGGGTACGGCACGGTCCCCACCCTCAAGAGCCTCTGGAGAGCCTCAGTCAGCTCAGGGAAGCAGACGCGTAGATAAAGGAAACAATGCATCCGTGAGCAAGAAGTGGCCTGGGAATGGGGTGGGGTTACGGAGGGCTCTCTGGCGGAGGGGGGGTGCTTGGCTGGAGCTACACGGACTGAAGTGGGGTTAGGCGCTCTGCAGTCACCTGGAACTGGGGTGAATCTTGGGTGGGCGTTCTGTCCCCTCCACGGTTGTGGAAGACAGTATCGCCCGCTTGCTTCCCAGAGCCCTGCGGATGTCTTATTCCTGTTGCCCTGCGCAGTTGTGTGGGGGGCCCGCCGGCCGCTCATGCCGATGGACGCAGGGCAGGGGGCGGGGGGTGGAGGGCAGGGCGGGCAGGGCAGAGAGCCTCAGCCCCGTGCTTGTGGAGGGTCAGGCGGCAAAGCTGCCCCCCTTCTCTCTGATGTGCGGATACCTCCCACCCAGGGCAGTCAGCCGAGCACCGACCGGTAAACCATCCAGAAGCAGATTTCAGAGAAGAAAATTCACGTAGGCTTCGTTCCCCAGAGCAGCTCCTGTGGCCGGAGGTAGAGAGACAGCACCGGGGACAGAAGGAAGAGGGGACTCGGGGACATGACCTCCAGGCTCCCCTGCGTGCCGGGTTGGGCCGGGGTCTGTGTGCTGGGCAGCGCGCCTGAGAGGGGCTCGGGCGGGGTCAGCGGCAGGACGGCTCGTCGGCTGCCTGGGAGGCTCATCCTTCCAGAGAGCACTTGGGTCTGGTCCTCGGCCCCGCAGCCTCGCCGAGGAGCCAGCTCAGCGTTCCTGGGGTCCAGTCCCCCGAGGAGGCTCCCCTGCTTGTCTCACCCCTTCTGTTAGCTGGGCCAATTCTCTAGTGATTCCAGAGCTGGAGTCCAGGGATGTGGGGACCCAGGGGGTCAGCGGTGGGCGGGCCAGCTCCTCCTGTGGCCAGCAGGAGCCTGAGGTACAGCACCAAAGCTGGATGCGGCCTGCATCTTCCCACTGGAGCCTCGGACGCTGGCTTACCTGCTCCCTTGGACACGTGTGTCCAGCCTTCCTGCTCCGGAATGACTGACACCAGTTTCTAGCAGCCGACCCTGGGGGAAGCAGCTCAAGACCTGCCACCGAACCAAGGAGACGTCCTTTCTAGGGTGGCGCTGTCCCAGCGGAGGTCCCCGTCGCTGGCAACACCCGGCCCTGGCCTCGGGGCTCCCAATCTCTCACGTCCTCAGGCTGTGCTTGGACACTTCTTTCCGGGAGCTGACAGCCTTGTGTCCCTGGGGGCCAAGTGGCAATTACATAACTCACCCTTTGCAGGTGAGCAGCAACATCCTTTTACCGGAAGGGCTGACCTGCATTAAAATAGTGATGTCCAACATGCAGAAGTGTGGATAAAAATAAGCCAGGCTCATTAGGTGGCTGCCTGCCCTATATCGCTGCCCAAAAGCTTACCCCTTGTTCTGCCCACGTGTAAATAAATAGACTCCCTGTTTAGAAATGACGCAGCGGGAGATAAATGAGTCGGCCGGGAGGGGCCGGCCATAACTCCTCATGCTGAGAAGCTGAACGACCCTTTCTGTGAGAAACACAAATGCCTGTCAGGTGTGGAGGGCCGGGCTCGGGCCTCCGGTATCTCAAACCTCCCACCAGCTCTGGAAGGCTCGTCTCTGTTTTACAGACGAGGAAAGTGAGCCCAGCAGAGTCAGGTTGCCAGTTCAGGCTCATGCGGACGGCGTTAGGGACACGGTGAATCACGCCCCTGTCACTCTGGTCCCCAGCCTATGCGGTTTTCACAAGACCCCACTGCGAGCAGTGGGCCAGGATGGTGAGGTGATAAGGAGCACTTTAAAACCTTGTTCCGGGGTGCCTGGGTGGCAGACTCGGTGAAATGTCCGACTCTGGATTTCAGCTCAGGTCATGATCTCAGGGTCATGAGCTCGAGCCTCGTGTTAGGCTCTGCATTCACGGTGGAGTCAGCTTAGATTCTCTCCCTCCCTCTGCATCTGCCTCTCCCCCTGCTTGCACGTGCTCTCTCTCAAAATAAATAAATAAAATCTTAAAAAAAACAAAACCTTGTCCCTCATGAGCGTCAGGTAATTCTTGGCCCGATCCTGGCCCAGAAGGCTCTCTGCAGTGAGCTGCTTATGAGGGTTGAGCCCTGAGATTAACTTCCTATGCTGCGGTTGAGACCGCCCCAGCTCCCCTGAGCCCCCGGCTCTCGGCAGGACTCCCAGTCGGAAGCAATGGTCCACGTGGCGGTGACACTCTTGGTGCCCCAGCCTGTCTGGGGTATCCTACTAATAATGGCTGTTGGGATTTCGAAGCAGTCCAATTAAACAGCATCTCCAACCCCTGTCCGGATTCTGGGTCAGAAACAAGGTGAAGAGTAAGGTAGACGTAGGCGGGACACCGTCTTAGCTACAAGGCTAGATTGGAGAACTCGGCTTACTGTGAGATTGAAAGGGGTTTCCGTGGCAGGAAGCACAGTCTGGGGATTTGGCTGTGGGAAGTCTCTTAGGGAAGCCTCCTCTGGGGGCCGCAGTGGTGGGCAGGGAGGGGAGAGGAGGGGACGGACGCGGGGCTGGCAGAGGGAACGTGGTGCCATCCTTCCAAAGGCCTCGGCTGACCCCTTGGTGCCATGTGGGTCTTTCTGCTTCTCTGTGTGCTGGTCACTGGGTTCAGGCTGCCTTGGGTGGCCTTGGGGGACAGCAAGGTGCAGTCTGGGACAATCCCCAGAGAAGGCTGTCAGCAGACGGGACGAGTCCTTCAGTCCCCAGCGTGGGTCCTGGCAGCACGGGGGGGCCCACCAAACCACCTGCTTCCTCATTCGGTTTCTGGAAGCGGCTTCTCCAGGAGGCCAGAAGCCCATGCGAGAAATGTCGGTGGGCAAACTACAGCCCAGCACAGTAGCTGATCTCGAGGCCACGCCTATGTTCTCTGTCTCCCTCACCTCTGCCGACCCCTCTGCCTGCCGATCAAGGTGTGGGAGTAGGGCCCTCATCCCACATGATTGGCCTTTGGCCATGGTTGCTGAATACATCCATTTACAACCAAAATTGGCCAGGGGAGTGCCAAGAGGTGCAAAGCTGATGACCTGTGCCCCCGATTCCTCATGCCCCCACCATGGATGGCCGCCCTCCCCCTCCTGCTGGTCAGGCTCAGCTTCCCTGCCGACACAGTGTGTCCCCTGGCGGGAATGCTCCCGACCCTGAACCTGGACCTCTAACCCTAAAATGCCCAGAATCGGAGTGGTGGGAAGCACAAGTCTCCAGCGGGTCATGGGCCGTGGCGGTCCGGGGGCCACCCCACTACGGCTTGCTCCCATGGGGCTCCGGCTGTGGCTGGCAGGCCCGGATCGGTGGATCGGGGTGGATGGGGATTCTCTCTCCTCCCGGCCTCCACCCCCTCCAAGGGCAGGTCTGACCCCCGAGCGGCCCGTTCCATTCCCACCTGGCCAGGCATGGCCATTGTGCTCTTCCCAAATTGATGGAGAGGTGTCGCCCCCTCCTCTGCGGCACGCGTGGCGCCCCGAGGGACAGGGTGGAGGGAGCCGCGGCCACTTCCCTCCTCATACGCGGTTTGCTGAGCACTCAGTCTAGGCCAGCCCAGCAATCCTTTGAGGTGGGGGCTGCTTTTGCCTCCAGTGTGTTCATGATGAAGTGAAGTGCAGGGAACTAAAGACATAAGCCAAGAGTCAACCGAGTGCACCCCGAAGGTGTTCGTGACGCAAGGCACAGGCTTTTCTTGCCCCGTGGGGCCTGGGGCAGGGCTGGGGCGCTGGGGGCGGGAGGGAGGGTTGCAGCCAGGTCTGTGAGCTAACTGACAGGAGCAGGAAGGGCTGTGGCTTCTGGGGACCCCTCCCCCACCGGCCTGGCGCCTGAGCTCTGGCTGTGCTGGGGTCCCCTGGGTCTCCACCCCCAGGCCTCCTTGCAGCTGCCCTGCCCTGCAGCGGAGCGCGAAGCATAAAGAGACTGGTTCTGTAGGAGTGAGAGGTTATTTCTGCTTCCCCGTCTCTTATCATTGAAAAAAGCAGAGACGCGATCCGAAAGCTTATTGTTCCCCTGCTGGCAAGGAGCAGGGGTGGAAGGAGCCAGGTACAGGGCTTTGGGTGGGTGCTGCCGCCCTGGGACCCCACCACTGCCCCAGTAGAGCTGAGCTTAGCCAGGACTGGACAAGCTTGGTAATTACTCAGAGACTGTTAAGCACACATTGCTTGTGGTTTAATTAGTTTAGAAGAAGGGCCGAACTAAGCGGTGCCTGAACATGATGGAAGGCATCAGGTATCATGGAAGGGTTAGGGTTGGGTAGCACACTTAGCCCATAATTGCATATGCTGTTATAATGGCGATCGTGGCTGGAGGTCGCCGCGAGTGGCCTTAACCCAAGCAAGGCACAGCCCCAAGGGTGTGTCACATCCAATCTGTATGGCATTTCCCAGACCGTGTGAGGGATGAAGGCGAGGAGAAGAGCAGGAGGAACCGAACCAGGTTTCCAGAGAAAGAGGGAAAAGCAGAGAGGGCACCATAACGTTGGAATTCAATAGACAAGCATAAAAAAACCGAAAACAGGTTGAACACTGAACAGACAATAAAGATTTAAGGCCCAAATGAGACCGTACGCAGATCATCTTACGGCGAGCACAACAGACGTGTTACTCTTGGCTTTCTTGGGAAACGCACCGGATCCCTCGCAGGCCCCACCCCTGCGCCCCCACACAGCTTCCTTCCCGTGCGTTGTGTTGATCCCAGGTTCTGGAAAGCGTGTGCTAACTCACTTCTGAGGATTACAGTTTCTACTCTGACGGCCGAGGATTCAGCCAGCCGTGGAGCTGAGAGGAGAAAGGCTTGCTAAGTGCAACGAGTTCGTGTGGTTAACAGTTCTCGGGATAACCTTCCTCTTTCAGGGCCGTGGACCCGGAGAAGGGGGCCCATTTGGCGGGAGCATGCACTCTGTCCACTGTTTTAGTTATGGAGTAATAGCATCTCCTCCCTGAGGGTGAGGTAGAGAGAACCGGATGAATGTCCTCCCTGCTGTCCTTCCAAGGGAACGTTTGTGGGAGCACCTGGGAGAGCGGCCAGAGCATTTCCATCAGCGAGGACGCCAGTGTCTAGTGAGAGAGAGGACTAGGTCCAGGAGTGGGGGTAGGGCCCAAGGGGTCGAGTCACTCGGGTGGGCTCTAGGGAGCATCGTGTCTGAGAACATCTCTAAACACTGGCACAGATGTGTTCAGGAGCACCGATGAGAACATCCCGGTGACACCCCTGTGCTACCCTCCTCCCTTCGACCACACAAGGTCTCAGATCCCCAGCCTCTTCTTTCGTGCCAAGGCGCTAAAAGTGGAACAATCCTACTTGAACTTCGAAACCGTGCACCTTGCACCTGCTGACGAAAACCGTCTCCCAGATACAAAGTCCTCCGTGTCCTTGAAATGGCTCTGCCCCGTCGGTGCTTGTGAATGCTAGAGCAGCCTGGCCAGAAGGAACGTGTGCACGCGCTGATGGCTGTGTGACCCAGTGACCAGCCGCCCGGGTGATGGAAGAATGTTTACTCTGATAGCAGTTTCCTGAGGGGTGTACATGTTTGCGCCTTTCCTTCCATAAACCCGACGAGGATCACTGACACCGTGTCCTTCCCCGTCAAGGTACATAAACAAATAAAACCTAAGACTCGGTTAGATGTCTCATTTTGAATGAATGTTTGGGCAACTGGGTCCCATTCTTTATTGCAGACACTTGGGTTTGTCAAACTGGGTTTGCTGGGCTCTGATGTGGGGCAGGGACTGGCCTGTGCGGTCTGCTCATGACCTCACAGGAAGAACAGCCTTCTGGAGGCCTGGAGCTCTCCTCTGCACACCCCCCAGGGGCAGATTGCCACCGCACCCCCCAGCCCCACTCAAAAGCCACACAGGAGAGGAGAACTGGGGGGGGGGGCCAAGAGCCACCTGAAGAAGGGCCGTTGTCAGGAGAGTGCCCGTCCCGTCCAGCCCTGTTTATGAGCTCCCCTTGGCTCTTCCTCCAGCTCCTCACCTCTGGCCTTGGAACCGTCTCTGTTTTGACCCATTTCAGGAAGAGCAAAATTGGTGGGGTGGAGGAGTAGAAGCCTATGAGGTCCCCAGAGGGGAGAGAGTCCAGTTAACTCTTCATCATAGTTCCTTTGTTCTTCTGTTAATTCAAGGACCCGGCGGCCTGGCCTGTTGTCCACATCGGCGGAATGTCAGCCCCGTTTCCCCAGCATTTCCCTCAAGTTATTTCTCTGACGCTTTCTCATGGCTTGCCACCTCTCTCTTTCTTCCTGTAAGCTCTGTGCATTGACCGCGTCTTTTTATTTCCTGCATTTTCTTAACGTTTTTACATTTTGGGGGTTTGCTGATCCTGGGGAAGCTAACTGGTTCCTGGAGATGGTATGGGACCCACCGGCAAGAGCAGGGTTCATGTGCCAACCAACCAGCCCAGAGCCAGGCCCCTCAGCACCTGGGCCCTCACGGGGCTCACACACTTCAGGTCAATCTCCACCTGCCCTGATCCTCCCCCGCCGTCCCCCACCCACCCGGAGCAGCCCCTACACACCCGAGTTGTCTGCAATCATTCCAAGTAGCCAGTCCCCGGGCTGCCTGTTTCCACAGGAACCACAGGCTCTCTGGCCATGTTTCCCACCCCCTCTGCCTGCGGACCGGCCCCGGTGCGCCCGTGGGGCCCCGCGCAGCACGCATGCTCCCTCCTCCTGGGGGCCGAGGGGAACAGACGATCTTGTCCACAACAGTCACCTCCTGATCTGCTGGCCTCACCAAAAACCAATATGTTTTAAAACACTCTAGCACAGTTGGGGGCACAGTAACAGTGCTCAGTAACTATTTGTTGAGTGAGAGCCAACGAGATGGGCAGCTCAGCGAGCCAGGGCTGATGAACACAGCTATCAGAAGCCTCCAGGACTGGGCAGGAAGATACTGCACAGAAGGCCCGCTCCACGTCGACCAAATGCCAGACCCAAACATCATTTATTGTTGATTATGCGAAGATTAACTTTGCATTTCACTGATGCTTGCCGTGTCCTCCAACCAAACCTACCAGACCCCACCACACAGAGGTCCAGGAACACCGCGTAGCAGGAGGAGGACATGCCCCAAATCAACTGCCACCCCGTGACACTGAAAAATGCAATGCCCCTTCAATTTCCAGATCCATTCATCATTTTCCCGGAGAAATGGGTGTTCCCCGAGATTGTACAACACGTCGCGGTGGTCCTCCCTCGGACGTCTGGTGGGGCTTGGGTCTCTTTGTCTGGAGCCCGGAGCGTCTTCCGCTTGAGTCCGCAGAACTGTCTCTGCCCTTCCAAGGTGGGCTGACTCCAGGGCCAGCCTGTTTCCAGAGCTGCCAAAGTACCTAGGGATGCTGCGGCCATCTCTAGAGAAACATCAGCAAATGGCACAGTCAAGCTGCCCATAAGCCACAGAAGTCATTATCCTGCACCAATAGTCATTAGGAGAAAACGTCATGAGAGATCGCAGAAATAATAAAATCCAACACCTGTTCCTAATAAAAGCTCTTTTAAAAATTAGGAATAGAGGGATACTTTCTTAACCTGATTAAAAAGTAGCATGTGAAACCGTGAAATAATGACAAACTTTTCACCAAACCAGGCACAAATTAAGGAAACCCATAATCACCATTCTTGTTTATTTTTCTGGATGGTCTGGCAAATTTGATACAAATAGGATAGAAAAACAGAAATTCCTAAATATTGTGAAGAAAGAGAACAAGCCTATTGTTTGCAGATCGGAATACATCTATCGAAAACTGAAACGGGTGAATTGGTGGTGGGGGGGAATGGGAATTAATGAGCTCAGCAGAGTAGATGAGTACATAATAAATACATAAAAACTAATAGTGTGCTTTTATAACATTAAAAACAAGTTATAAAGCATAAAAAAAACCTGGGATCCCGATTACAATAGCAGAAAAAATACAAAATGTTCACAAAGACATGTACCAGGCACTGCCCACAAACAAGCTTACCGGGGAAACTGAACAATGCATTTGGAGAAAACTATGAAACTACAAAATGTTATTGAGAATTATAAAAGAACACTTGAATAGAATTGTCTCGGAAGATCAGAATGTCAATTCTTTACACTCTATTTAATGTTATTTAATTTGGTCATACAACGTGGTATTTCCATAAATGGGGGAAAAAAGAAAGCATTCCTACTTCTACCTGGCGGAATAAACAGGCAAGAGTAGTGGTGAGTTAGGGAGGAAATAGTAAATTATTAGATATGAAAATTCAGAGAGCTTCAGGACCTGGAAGGGTGTTCTTTGTGCAGGAATCACTCAGGTGCTCTCGCTGTGAGCTATCACGGCGTCCCGGGCGCTCCCCGGCTGCTAGATGCCTTCTAACTAAACGAGTGTTGGTTGGATCACCCGTGTGGTAACTGCTGTCATCTACCCCGGACCCCCCGGACCCTCCGGACCCCCAGGACCCAGCACGGTCGGGCACACAGCAGGCACTGAATTCCTCCTCGCTGGACGGGTGCATGGAAGCGTAAGAGAAATCGAAGGAACTCTTTTCTATGATAGAGGAAGAATCTACCATCTCTCGTTAGGAGGAGATTATCTGCAACACATAGAACTAGGTTAACTGGCTGGGAATTTGAGAGAAGTTCGTTTATCTTCATTCTACATACTAAGTTCCACACCTAAATCCACATACGAAGCTAAATGCTTGATGAAATAAGGAGTTAAGTCTAAAAACATTCAAACCATGGGAAACACAGAAAAGAAAAAGTGGGAGAGATTTACCAACCTTCTAAGCTTAGAAGAGAGGGAAAGACTAGCATTTGGCAATTTGAACTTTACAGGCAGAAGCAGGTCCAACCATCAGTCATGCACTCAGACCTAAGCAGATCCCTCAAACCGAAATTTCCCACACCGAGGCAAAGTGACAGAATTGACAGGACGCGCGTGTCCTCTGGGATAATACGGTACCAGTGTGAGCGGAGGACAGAAGGAGGTTGAGCAGGGGTCCAGGGGCGGCACTGGCCAGGCTCCATGTCAAAGCAGACGAACGTCTAAGTCTCAGGTCCTCCGGTTACGACTTGGTGATATTAGTGTTGACCCCGAGGAGTCACAGACGGGAGTAACGCAGGAAAAATCCCCAGAGCGTCTTGTAGCTCTTGCTGCTATTTTGAAGCTAACGGATCTTGGATCACAGCTCCCTATGAAGTTAGCTTTATGCACAAAGGTGCTGATGGGGATTGTTTATGGTCAGAAATACCCCAACGGCCTCTAAAGGGAAAAGCTACGTAAATGAATCTTCCTCTGCTCCCTGGAGTATCTTGCAGTCATTACGATGAATGTTTATGAAGGTTATTACGTAATATCGTGGAAAAGCGCTGAGGGCGAGAGGCTGAGGGAGAGTCTGCCTTTGTGGTGTGTCCACAGTTTTGTAAGAGAAACAGTACACACGTGTAAAAGCCTAGAAGGAAAACCACTAACATGTTAACCAGCGCTGTGTTTGCGAAGATCCTCCATGATTTATGTTCTCGTATTATCGTTTGCATTTCCAAGCGTTTTAAGTGAGCACGGAATATTTCTGAAATAAAAATAGCCACATTTACAGAAGGAAAAACAATGACACTGTGGAACATTTACTTTGGCAGCCTGGGTGCTGCTTCCAGAGTCGGTGTTGGGCAGCATGGCCGAGGCCGGGTGACGTGACACTTCACCACCAGAAATATTCTCAATGGAGAAAATCTCTCGTGGGCTTCAGAACGGAGCCCCGACCTGTGAGCCGCTTCCTCGGGCGTCAGAATCCTTGCCAACCCCGGCGGGGCCTCAGGAAGAAGGTTCCGGAAGCGCCGGTCCCTCTGGACCCGTTCAAGGGGGCAAGGGGCTTCCGTGGAAGAGCTTGAACACAGGAGCTAGGACTCTGTTAACATTTGAGCTTAACAACTGAGCCACCCAGGCGCCCCTGTTTTTTTGTTTTTGAGGGGAGCACGGCACCCCTGTTTTAGGACTTGCCTCCCGCGGTCTGGGGTTGTGAGAGGCTGCCAGTCTCCGTGCTTAGGCTCCCAGAGTCAGTAGGCGGCCAGACACTTAGAGTGCGTCACTCTCTCTGGAGCCTGGTGTGGGACAGAGATGCACGGGGTGACAGGCCGAGCTAGAGAACAGAGACCAAGCTGTCCGGTCGCGTCCACCTCCGAAACCATCTTCCCAGCTAGTCCTGGGATGCGTGCAACGGGCCCCCGCTTCTGGTTATGTTAGAGTTCACTTTGGTTGTTCAGAGTAAAACATGTCTTAGCAGACAGAGTGGTTTGTAACTTACGTAATAGAGAAAAGATGTCATTTGAAGCTAAAACTGTAGAGCGGCTTTTGATATTAAAGGAGAGGGTAGTTTCGAGATGATGGTGTTCTGAGTTACGCCCCTCCTCTGGCAAGGGCTAGTGGGTGCAAGGAAGAGCAGATGGTGCATCTGCTGGGTGCAGAGACGGGCTGACCTGAGGGCTGAACTGCTCTGCTAACAAAGCGGTGGAAGTTTCCAGAAGACAGTAAGCCAAGCAAGAAGGTAGGAGGCTCCAACTTAAAGAGAAAGTGGCCAAAGGAATTTTGAGAATAAGGGTCACGTGTCTGATGTTCAATAGTTTAAATGGTTTCAGTGTAAACGCAACATCCATTTCCCCGCGGGGAAAGTCAGCCGAACCGGATTTCTGGATGGCTGGGTGTGCGCGTCTGTGTGTGCCGGTGCGTGTGAGCTAAGGGCCCAGGCAGGATGTGGTGTGGGATCGGGATGGAAGATAATTTGTAAACAAGCCACTTCGGCAGAACAGGGCGGGCTCACTGCCCCTGGAGAGATGGGGTGGGACGCAGGCTTGTGTCTGCGGGTGGCCTCAGCTGACATGTGGTTTACCGGATGTGCGCTCACACTCCGCATGCACTGTGGGGGCATGGAGGAAAGCATGGGACACAGGCAGGAAAGAACCTCGTGTGCGACGCCTCCACGGTGTTACTGCCCCTCAGCCTGCGGGTGGGGGCCCATCCGTTCTCTACGGGCGGAGCTGACCTGCCACACGGACCGCGTGGATGCGAAGCCTAAAATACAAACTTTCCCTGCTTCTGCCCAAGGGGCCAAAAGAGCCTTATGGGGGTAGGTCAGCCTTTGGCTCAAGGTTTAAAGAACCCTGAAGTGACATTGCCATCGGTGTCACCCACAGCCTCCCTGCCCACCCCTAATATTTTGCTGGATCTGGGGCTTTCAGTGGAGGGCCTCACATAAGCCAAGCATCCCCAAGGTCATCTCTTTGTTGCAAAACAGTCCTACTGTCAGTGTGTGGACAGGTCCAGCCAGGAGATGAGGAGAGGCCGAGGGACCACATTTGGGTCCACTTGGAGTCTCCGTGTTATTCTAGGAGGAAAGGACCTGCCCGGCTCCCCGGAGTTCCCCCACCTTCTGAGCCCAGTCCTGGATCGGCGCCTCAGCGGGTGTGTGGAGAGAGGGGTCAAGGCCATGAAGGCTTTAGGCCAGGCCTGGGGAGGTCCCCGTGGCCCCTTGGCAGGAAGGCCCTGGCAGAACCCTGGAGATGATTTAGGATGAAAACCTTCCCTCGGGGTTTGTGGGAGACCTGACCTGGGAACTGGTTTGCCTGAAGATATCACGTGAATATGGGGTTGCTGCTTGAGCCGGGCAGTACCCCCACGTGATCCCCCGCAGAGGAACTACCTGCCCACAGAGAGGAAAGCACTTCACAGACAAACATGAGCCCACTAATGTGGCCGAGAGGCTGGCCTCCTGGGCCGGACCATGTGGCAGGACTCTGCGCCCCCTCCCGTCTCCCACCGGCTGCCGCCTCAGCAGCTCCCAGTGTGAAAGTTAGGGGAAATGTAGCCCCTGGCGAAGTTCAAAGTCCTCTTTGGCCTCGAGAAAATCACTGTCACCGTAAACATGCTGGTGGTGCCGTGCCCTGGCTGAGCACCATTTTGCCTTGTCGCGTAGACCCTATTCCCCAGTGGTGGGACTCCCCACCCCCCCAGTTTGAGAGAGCTCGAAACTGAGGCACTCCGATGTTAATTCGCTTGCCCAAGACAGGGTTGTCAGGTCTACTAACTCCAAAGCCTCGGCCGCATCTGCTCTGGACTTGCTCATGAAGATCGAGGTCAGCATTTTCCTCACTGCCAGGCCCCTCCCCTGCAGGTTCTGATCTGGTGGGTCTGGGTGGGCTGGAGGGATTTGGGATCGGATAGGTGATTCCTGTCATCAGGGTCCTCAAACCCCTCCCCCACGGCCCCAAACCCTGACACGTGGATGCTGAAGTGCAGACACGTGTGTAGGATGGGAGACCATCAGGCTTCCCAAGACGCCATCCCTGTGAAATCCCACAGAAGGAGGTGGGAAAACTCAAGTGTGACAACCGATTCCTCTTGGGCCGGACTCGATTTCTCGGGGACGGAGATGGAAGACACGGGCTCGTAACCAGGACTGCCGTAATGGTTCTGAGTTAGCGTAACCAGCGGCTGTGGACCAGATGTAGCAGATGTAGCCAGCTGTGAGAACCGGCCAGGATGAACGGACAGAGCCTCAGAATGACTGAGAGAAGAAGACTTCTCGGGCCGGGGGGCTGTTGTGCGCTCAGTGGTGGGGACGGTTGCAGGTGTGCGATCGATCACCAACCGGCCATGCGGCCTGAGCGGCTTTCAGGGTGAGTGTCCTTCCTCCGAGCCACTGGCCACGGGCCACAGAAAGCTGGCACATCCATGGCAAGGATGGGGACAAAAGACACAGAAAAACCCCTAATTTACACTGGAATCTATGAGAAGTCCTTCACGTGGAGGCAATTCAAAGATTAAAACAAAGTCAGAAAGCATTTATCCCCAGGCAGAGAGCAGGCCTTTCAGGAATAGAATCAAAAAGAAAAGGGGGTGGAGCCAAGGGAGATTTTTGTCTAGTGTTCTGAATGGGCATGCATAAAAAAGGGGGTGGGGAGGTACAGAAAGATAAGGAAAGGAAAAGAGAGAAGAAAAAACAAAAACAATAGCAAAGTAATTTAAAAATAGGGAAAAAAATTCTGATTGTCTGGGATGAGAACTGTTTTGGTCCTCTTACCATCCAGATAGTCTTTTCTCCTGTTGTGTGACGACTATAAGGATTCTTTCTGAGTTAGAAGATGTATCTGTTAGGTTCAGGTCCTGAATGTATAGAACAGAAGTGAACAGATAAGCAAAAGTGGCTTCAACAAGATAGTTCCCTCCATCATAAAAGAAGTCAGAGGGACGTCATGCAGAGCTAATGTGGCCGTTTGTAGCCTCGAGGACCCAGGCTCCAGGCTCCTTCTTCCCACCTGTTCCTCCTTCAGCATTTGGCTTCTGCCCCAAGAAGGCTGCTTAGCCTCCAGCCATCACATCCACCATCTAGTCTGCAAGAATAAGAGAGAAGGTGGCAAAGTGGCAAAGTCAGCTTTTATTTAGGGCGGTTTCCTGGAAGCTGCTACAGAGCACTCTGCTTCCATCTAACCGACCAGCACTTAGCCCCATGGCTACAGCTCACTGCAAGGAGAAGGGGGAAACTGGTCTTTGGGCCCATGTGCCCAGCAAAAAATGAGGGATTCTGTCAACAAGGCAGAAGGGGTGAATGGAGAGTAGAGTGGCAAATCATAGTTCCTGCCATAAGATGTAATGTCCTAGCCACAAGGAAAAGGCCTTGGGTGCTCGGTGTGAAGTGACCAAGAGGATCTGGAGTAAGCCTGTCCTTTCTTGCTGCACCCTCTCCCCTAGAGTGGGGAGCCCTCTGCCGACCCCTCAGCCATTCCACCCCAACGATGCTCCAAGCAGGTGCCCCAGAAGAACTCTTGCCATGAGCTCTGGGAGGCCGCCCAGGCCACTAAGGCTCACCTGAGTCACGTGAGCAAGTCGCTGGTTCAGAAAGGAAGGGTGCACCCGTGTACTGCCAGGTGCATTGCAGGAGGCAGGTGCTGCCCTGGGGGCTGCCCAGCGGCCACCCCACGGCTGTGTTCTTCTCACACATAGAAGTGCGAGAACTCGCATACGGAAGTTCCTGCCATACCCAGCTGCGCTGAGGCCTGGAGCCAGCACTCCCTCCAGAGTAGAGGTACCCCACCTGTCTTCCCGCCGCATGTAGGACTGATCATTTAGCTGCCCTCCGCGGGGCTGAGGCAGAGGGGAGGCCACACAGCTCAGAGGGCTGGGTTTGCAGGTCAATAAGAACATTCAGTGAGTCTTTATTCAATGCCAAGCACCATTCAGCATAATACATAGTCCTCACAGTAAACTTGGGGAAAGATGGACTCATTGTACCCATTTTACAGATGAGAAGGCAAAGGCTTACGGAGGCTACTTGCCCAAGGCAAACCCAGCTAGTAAGTAAGTGGTTCGGTCAGGTTCGGTCCCCAGGCCCTTCTGAGCCCAGACAGAGCCCTCTAACCCCGACTATGCCCTGTAGCCTTCGCAGGGAGCTTTGCAGAAATGCTCATCCCTTCCTGATGCCCGTCACCAGGAGGTGGAGCCCCTAACCGTGACCGCTGTGGGGCTTCATTTTGCCTTGTCATGCAGGAAGCCGGCAGGAGGAGAGCTTCTGAGCAGAACCGAAGGCGCGAAGTGGAAAACTTCTCCCCCCTTCATTCCCAGCTCCTCGCTCTGTTGCTGTTGAGCAGCTGCAGGGCACGTCAAGCAGGGCTAATGTATCCCGCTTCTCCAGCAGCTGAGGATGTCACCGCCCCAGGGACAGACACTCTCTTCCTACAGAGAGAAAGAGGCAGAATCTGGCATCCTAATGAGTGGCCAGTGGTGGGTGGGGCGCTTCCTGTCAGATGAGGGGCTCCAGGGCCTGATGGGCTCGCCAGCCGTCTGAGGGTGTTGGCCGGCTCCGGATGCTTCTTGAGAACACCAGGAAGGGCCTGGCTTAGAAAATTAGGGCGTTTCCTTTGGTTATTGCTGTTTATTGAGTTTTTGTATTTTCTTTCAATAGTAAAGTCCACCTGTTGAGTTGATGTAGCTGTTTTTCTCTTCGTCTGCGGCCCGTCAGAGCAGGGACTTCATGGTGGTTCTGTCAGGCTTAGACCAGCGGGCAGATGTCCTCAGAATGACAACGTGTTCCTAACAAATCTCTGGTCCGGACCAATTCTTCTACACGGTTCGTTGTCACCAGAAGGAAAAGATGAACTCGTTGCTCAGCAGATAATACAAACTCTTTCTGGAACCTTTTTTTTTTTCCCCCAGATTTATTTATTTTTTTATTTATTTGAGAGAGAGAGAGTTGAGAGAGAGCAAGCGAGCACAGGAAGGGGAAGGACAGAGGGAGAAGCAGACTCCCCACTGAGTAAGGAGCCCGAGGCAGGACTCGATCCCTGGACCCCAGGATCAGGACCCGAGCCGAAGGCAGACACTTAACCAACCGAGCCACCCAGGCGCCCTCTTTCTGGAACCTTAAAGAAATTTCTTCTGTGGTTCTTTACAAACTGTCCCCTGTACTATATTGAACAAGGTAGCTGGTAATACAATATACTCATGATTAGGGTTGCCAGGTTTAGCCAATAAAAAGTTAAATTTAAATTTCAGATAAGCAATAAATAACTTTTTAGTATAAGTTATGTCCCATGAAATATCTGGGATGTAACTTATATGAAAAACTTCTTTGACCCTGCATGATCTCACTGATATGTGGAATCTAAGAAAGTCAGAGTCGTGAAAACGGAGAGCGGGATGGTGGGGTCAGGGGCTGGGGTGGGGAATGGGGAGGCACCAGCCAAGGGTACAGAGTTTCGTCATGCAGGATGAACGAGTTGTGGGATCTGATGAACAGCACAGTGACGACAGTGGATAGTACCGACTTGTATGCCTGAAATTAGCTAGGGCTCCCTCTCATAGGCAGAAAATGTGTGTGGAGTTGATGGTGGAGGAGTTGATGGTGGTGATCATTCCACAACGGATACATAGATCAAAACATCATGTCATACACCTTTAATCACACAATTTTTGTTGCCAAAAAAATCAAATTAAATTTTTAAAAATTTGATGTTCATCTAAGATTCAGATTTAATGTGATTTCCATATTTTATCTCACAGCCTGACTCACGATAAATACAGCTTTGAGACTCCAAAGGTTTCTTTTATGTTGTTTGTCTAACATCTTATTTCTCTCCACACTCTGTACGCACAGGGATTGGGAAGTCAGAGATCCCCAGTGGGCTGCAAAGCCATGGTGTTCCTCTGTTCCCTCCCTCCTCTTCTCCCAGCTCAGAGGTGACTATTTCCAGCTCCTCTGGCTTTTCTGGCCAGGGTTGCCCCATCTCGATGTTGGGCTTGCATCGCTGTGTCTTGCTGTCTCAGTGTCTGACCTTCTTCCACAGAAGACGAGAATGTGAGGCTTCCCTGCCCCTGCTCACAAATGTTCCCTTCTCTGCAACCTCCCGAGATCGTTTTAGGGTGATTTTGACCCAATCCATAGTCAGGGTTCACATCACTATGACCACGTGAACCCTGTTCACCAGCAGAGCCAGTCACCTCTCCTTTGTGACATAGCTATTTGGGAGTTTTGGGGCGGGAGCTAATCATGGTCTCCTTTGCTCAGGCTTTAAAGTGCTTTAATGATAACTTGTCGCAATTGCGGACCCTCTCCCAGTTATGTAAACCTTTCAATACACTCACACACATCAGGCGTTCAACTTCATCTTCTGGCCAGTGTCCTGCCTGCTCTTCCCTCCTCCGATGTGCTGGGGTTGACCTGTTGGCCGGCTGCACAGCCTCACCTGGGGTGTCTGTCATTCACCACTGGGGACATGCCTTCTGCCTCTCCTGCCGCCTCACCTGCTCCCTGGAAGTAGCGCCTCCTCTTTTCTGGGTGGCTCCCTCGTCGCTCGTACTGCTGGAGTAGACTCCTTACAGCCCTCCATGGCCACTTGTTGAAGGAAGAGTGGACGGCCCACGGAACCATCACGCGGGATGAAGACCGGCCCCTTGGACGGTTGCTGTGCCCTTCACTTTGCTTCATGTGTGTTGTGGTTCCTGAGACAAGCTCTGGACCCCGCCTTCCTACTCCCCCCTGCAGCCCCTCACCCTCCATACAAACCATCAGGGCAAACAGCATGGATGAGCTAATTGATGAGTGTCCGGTGGGCTGGGTGCTGCCGAGGGACATCCAGCCCCTCACTTCCTCCCGCCCTGAGGGCAGTCGCACCTCATCCTTGAATCCGCACGTCCGACCTCGCCTGTCCTCCCGTGTGAGCCGTGAAAATGTCAGCAGCAGCAGGGCAGGTGCTGCTGTGTTAGGACCCCCACTGAGTGACAAGGGGCGGGGGCGGCTGGAGCATGCTTGCTTTGTGTTTTCTTCTTCACTAACGATCAACTGCGTCAAGTGCCTGGTGATGTGTCTTGCCTCTCTCTGGATTGGATGGGGATGGTTATTGAAGGGGAGACACTCGCTTTCCATCTCCAAATTGCTCTGTTTCTGTTTTCGGATCCACACTCTCAGTTTTCACCGTTCCTCACCCAACAGAATACACATCGTGCAGGATGAACTCTCAAGCACTTCTGTCTTCCGACACGCCAGGGACCTGCCCCTGCGTGCCCCAGGCTGGCTGGACATGCTGACTGCGTTTGTGCAGCTAACCTCATTCACGTGGCTGGCTGCATCACTGCCGTGAAGGGGCTTGGTGGGCCCGGCCATCCACGCGGATCAAAGTCTGTTTCTCCCCTAGCTGGAGACAACACGTGGGTCATGGCAGGCAGTAGGATCCATACCACTCTCTTCTTCTGGACGCCTGTAGCGGGAGCAAGTCCCAGTTTTGCGGATGGAGGGACTGAGGCAGAGAATTCACATCTTGGTTGTGAAGGAGAAACGTAGAGAATTTTTGCTGGAACAATGTGGTTGGTGAGCCCTGAGTCTTGCTCACGGTTAAGCCTGTGCAGCCTGGAAACCACGCTCGATGAACAGTCGTGATCGACACTGTGAGTGTCCACCTGTTTGGGGGAAGCTAACTGTTCAGTATACTTGCTTCTGTGGGGCACTGCTCCGCCCTACTTGGAGAGAAGTAGCTCCATGACATTGATTTCTTTTTTTAAATTAATTAATTAATTAATTAATTAATTAATTAATTAATTAATTTTTGAGAGAGAAGGAACAGAGGCAGAGGGAGAGAGGGAATGTCCAGCAGACTCCCCACAGACTCAGGAGCCCAACGTGGGGCTTGATCCCACAACCCTAAGATCACGACCTGAGCTGAAATCCAGAGTCGGATGCCTCACTGACTGAGCCCCCCAGGTGTCCAACACTGATTTCTTTTCAGTAAATAAGCACAGTTAGGAAAGTTTTAGCTGCCTTGGGCTGTTAAGTCCCAAACGTAAAGACAGCCATTGGTGGGTGTTTGGTTCTGCAGCCCGTTTAAAAAATTGGGTCTTCCCCTTAAAGCAAACTGGACAAAATGGGCACAGAGTCTTTGGAGGAAAGAGGAAGGAAATATTAAAAACAAGAGGAAGAAGGAGGTAAGGAGTGAATGGTGGGCGGCAGCAAAGGTTCAGGAACAAGGAACACTGAGCCTCGGTGTTGTTTCAAGTGGCAGCAAGTCCAATAAAGAGCAGGAAACTGAGAGTGACTGGTGCACAAGCTAGAAGCAGGTAAGCCAGCAAACCGCCAGGAAGTTTCGGACGAATCTCCACCTGGCACGGGCTTGTCCATGCTCGGTCTTTTTTCACATTGTGTCTTGGGCTGCATGTCCGTCCATCCTGCCCCTGCTCCAGCCAGCAGGATGACTCCCACTCTTGGATGCTTCTTTCCATGCTCTCGCTCCTGGGGAGTGCTCCCAAGTGACCTGGGTGCTCTTGCACCTCCATGCCCACCTCTGGCCCCACCGTATGGCAATTACTTCTTCACGAGTCTGCTCCCTGCTAGAAAGTGAGCTCCTGGAGACCTTACTCATTTTCATAGCCCGAGAAAATGCCATGATGTTCGAAAGACAGTACATATCTAGAAAGTAACTGTTCAATGATTTAATAAGTAACTTTGTTATTTAATAATAATAATAATAGCTTGCTCTTGAATCGTACTTTATAATTTTCTTTTTTTCTAAAGATTTGTTTATTTATTTGAGAGAGTACGTGAGAAGGGGAAGGGTCAGAGGGAGAAGCAGGCTCCCTGCTGAGCAGGGAGCCCGAGGCGGGACTCGATCCCGGGACTCCGGGATCATGACCTGAGCCAAAGGCAGCTGCTTAACCAACTGAGCCATTTTCAAAGTATGTTCACATACACGATCTTTATTTGCTTTTTGGAGCCGACTGTGCAGTAGGCAGGACGAGTGTTCGTATTAAATGGGGCTTAGGAAGCAAACCCAATCACTTCCTCCTAAGCTCAGGGATGAGACGATGCAACCCAAGTTCTTGCATGATGAGAAAAAACGGGCCTACTGTGAGCTTGGTCAGAGTCCCTTATGTGGGATTCTAGCAAAACAAATTCTAGGTGGCCTCAATTGTCCCTAGAACTATCTGTAGTTCTGAGCAGATGGCCTTGCTCTGAGTCAGGATTTCGAGGCTTAGGCACACGTACATAAAATTACTGTTGAGGTGATAACGCAGTCATAAGGACCGAAGTCTGGAAACAAACCTGCGTTCTTGTCCAGGGTGTGAGCCACGGACAGCGCAGATTTCTACTTCTGTTCCATCGTTGGTCCCTCTGTGCGTCCAGGGGTTTCGGGGTCCACCGAGTGGAGAGACTCCCACCCAGAGTCGATGTTGAGCTTTAATGTAGCTGTTTTTGCTCTGGGATGTGAAAGATGCCATAAAACTGTGATTCTGAGAATGGGGGTGAGGTAACGGGCCTTTGAGCTGCTTTCCTGCCTACTGCTCATCATTCTTCTGACGACGCCCCTGACTTTCCTTTGAAGACCCCCTTTCACCCCATGAGGTTCTGTTCGGAAAACCCACTGGCAGTTGTGGGGACTGGGTCCGGGACAAGAGTGGTACCCAATCTGGCCCGTGAGGGTCTCCCATCTCCCTCGTCGGAGAGATGGGCGTGGGGGACCACACGTGATTTGAGTCTCCTGCTGGGGGTGCTGGAGGGGCAGGTGCAGCTGGCATGGTCTGCGTGACCTTCTGCAGTCCCTGGATACAGCCGGACCTGGTCTTAGCTCTCCTGACTTGGGACTTCGCAGTGGCGTGACCTGATGTCATAGCTCTCCCTCCGTCAGGTCAGCTGGAGCTACGGTTCTGGGTTTTTCTGTCAGGTGTCAGACTCCCGGCAGAAGCACGCAGCTTGGGGCAGCGTGGTAGGAAGGGCACTGTCCAGGGAGTCGTGGCTGTGACAGGCGGGGTCTACAACTCACACGTCCAGGTGGCAAATAGGGAAGGAAAGGAGGTGAGGATCCTTCTGCATTCAGGAGCACGAGTCAAGTGGTGCTCAGGTGTGGGGGCCGCAGCATGAGATGCAGCCTCACAGCCCCAGGGGAGCACTGCTTGCTGGCGTGGCAGGCGGGCGCTGTGCTGGGGGAGATTCATGGGAACGGTTTGTCAGGACGCGTGGGTGCCACAGTCCGCGGGAAAGTGGAGGTAAACGATCATTGCTGTTGCTGTGTTTGTATCCCAACAGCTCTTTGCTATCAGGCGCGAAGACATACCTCTGGGAGGCGAACATTCACTTGGTGCACATTATATTATCGACTCACTTCCTTTGCGGATAAAAGAGATAAAGCCATAAAACTCTCCTGACCCAGGATTCTTCCCCTGGGGTCCCTGGCTCACCATTCTGCCTCAGAGGATCTGTGAGCCTCCTGAAATTATGTGCAAAAATGTATGTATGCTCATGTTTCTGAGGAGAGGGTCCAGTTCTCCAGCAGGAAGATGCATAAAAGAGAGTTGGTTGGACCGGAGTGGACCCCTGACCCCCGCGTGCCAATCAGACTGCCTCCACCTGGGATCAGGGAGGGTGCAAGCGCCCGCCTGTCCGAGAGGTCCTGGCACCGCGGTGGGGCTGCCCCAACTCGGGGGACTAGGCAGCATCCGAGTGCAGGGGCGGGAAGGTGGAATGAGGCGTGATGCGCGTGACCCCAGAGACAGACCAAGAGCTGTGCTCCGGGTCCGGACAGCTTGCTGGTTCTCGGGTCAGGTGCCATGGGTGCCCCGAGCCTGGCTCCGCCCCCGCCTTGCCATCTGTGGGATGCTTCTGAGCTCTCGGCACATTGGCTGCCGCCTTCTTCTCCCTCCCTCCTTCTTTTCTTTTTTTTTTTTTTTGCTTTGGTTAAACTGGTTCCAACTGGTTTTAGTTATTTGTGAATAAAAGAGTCTCAAATAAAACAAGACGTTACAGTAAAAAGAGAAGGGAAGGGGCGCCTGGGGGGCTCAGTCGTTAAGCGTCTGCCTTCGACTCAGGTCATGATCCCAGGGTCCTGGGATTGAGCCCCACATCGGGCTCCCTGCTCCGCGGGAGGCCTGCTTCTCCCTCTCCCACTCCCCCTGCTTGTGTTCCCTCTCTCACTGAGTCTCTCTGTGTCAAATAAATAAATAAAATCTTAAAAAAATAAAAAGACAGGGGAAGAGCCCTGCTGGACGAAGAAGGGACCAGGTGGGGGATTCCATAGACCTTGTAGTGCCTTTCTTCTGCCGACGTTGGACGCAGTAGGAAGCCTGCTTTTTCCAGCTAAAGTTAGGTCATTACTTGAAATCTCTTTCAGTGTAGGTGTTGGTTTAATGTCTGCCTATTTGTGAATTTCCCATTCTTCTGTGTGCCCTTGATTTCTAGTCTGATTCTGTTGTGGTCAGAGGAGGTACTTGGTAGGGTCTCCATCTTCCTATGTGTCAGAACTTATTTTGTGATCTAACGTGTGGCCGGTTCAGAGAGAGATGAGTGTGCCGTTGGGGGGAGGCGCTGCGTGCACCTGTCAGGGGCACGTGGTCCAGTGTTGTTCGAGTCCCCGCCTTCCTTGTGGTTCTGTCCTTTAATGACACTTGGGTCGTGGGGTCTCCTGCTGCGACGGGACTGCTTCTCCCTTCAGGTGTGTCCATGTGTGCTTCTGATATGTTTTTATAATTGTTGGCTCTTCCTGGTGGACTGGCCCTCTATCATTATACCATGTCTTTCTCCGTCTCTTGTGACACTGTTTGACTTAAATCCATTTTCTCCGATGTTAAGTATAACCATCCCACCTTCCTGATCGCCGTTTGGGTGAAAGATCTTTTCCATCCCTTCACTTTGGACCTTTGCACACCCTTGAATCTGAATTGAGTTTACGGCACACGGTTTCGTAGTGAGATCTTCACTAATCTTCATAAACCTGTAAATAAAGCAAATCCTTAAGGGCGCCTGGGCGGCTCAGTCGGTTGAGTGTCTGACTCTTGATTTCGGCTCAGGTCATGATCTCAGGGTCGTGAGATCGAGCCCCACGTTGGGCACCCCGTTCAGCGGAGAGATTGCTTGAGATTCTCTCTCCCTCTCCCCCTCCCTCCACTCGTGTGCACTCTCTCTCTCTCTCTCTCTCAAGTAAATAAATAAATGGAAAAAATAATGCAAATCCTTTTTATTTCCTTTTTAAAAAAGATTTTATTTATTTGACAGAAAGAGAGAGAGACAGCGAGAGAGGGAACACAAGCAGGGGGAGTGGGAGAGGGAGAAGCAGGCTTCCCACCGAGCAGGGAGCCCAATGCGGGGCTCGATCCCAGGACCCTGGGATCATGACCTGAGCCGAAGGCAGATGCTTAACCAACTGAGCCACCCAGGTGCCCCAACCCTTTTTATTTCCATTGGAGGGGGAGACCCTGGTGCTCACAGACTAAGTGACTTGCTCAGGTCCCTGTGTGCGGAGGGTCAGGGCTGGGACCGGACCCTGCCCCCTGGTTGGCAGAGCGGGGCTGTTTCTGCAGACCCACCCACCACCTCTTTCCATCCCATGCTGTCCTCCAGACACAAGAGGAGCTGCTCAGAGGTGGGTCACAGATGCCAGGTGAGGAGTCTGGTCTCAGGTGGAAGGACCACAGAATGCCTTGGAAACTGGAGATGTCATCCTGTGCCCGCCGCCTCGAGTCTTGGTGACTACAGCCTAACACCCTTGAGGGTTCTGGGTTGGCACGTTATCATGGTTCTGGTGCACAAGAGTGTTAGGTGGTGTGGTCTGTCCTTTTTCCTGTATCATTTGCCACCATTTGATTATTGAGTGATTTCAAAAATTAGATGATCTCCATCCTCTCTTGCTGGTTGCCATGGAGCTTCTCCCGGGCATCTCTCCTCCATCCACAGGGATGGTGGGGCGTGTGCACACGGCCTCAGCCCCACAGCACCACCCGCCATGTGATCGGGGCCAGGAATGCTCACGAATGTTTCCGGGAGGCTTAGAAAACTTTGGGAAGTCTCTTTCTCTGAGGAGGCAACATAGAAAGTAGAAGGGAAGGTTGGGATTTGACGAGCCGGTGGCTTGCACACATGTTTTGGACGTGATCCACAATAGGGAACGCAGTGTGACCCAGTGTGCGTGCGCATGCACGCATGTGTAAATTAAACACACAATACTCGCCCCACATGCCCTTCCCACTCTGCACTCTGATCATTCCATCCAGTCCAGCCGGTTAGAATAAACGTGAGTTCTGACCGACTAACTGCATTTGCTCCCTCCAATCCAGCGAAGGTCATGACCGTCAGTTAGAGACCTTCTGGAAGAAACCTTGGTGCCACCTCTCCGTGGGCGAGAAGGAGGCGGCGTCCCTCCGGCGGGGTTGTATCCGTGAAACTCCATCCGCTCAGAGGCTAACAGACTTTCCCCACTGCGGTTTCTCAGTGCCAAGTGTGGGGAGCCTGGCCCATAGTTGGTACTTGGCGTTACTGTTCCCCGCCCCCGCCCCCCCCCCCCCGTCCCGCCTGGCACTGTGGGAGGCGTGCGAGCCACTGAGGCCCCTCCGGCGCTGGCACGGGGCGGCGGGCTGAGCCAGCCGTCCCGCCTGCCATTACAGGGAGAAACACTGCAGAGGCAGCTGCATTCAGCTTCGGCCAAAACTGTGTCGGTAAACTAAGGGTAAGACCCTGGAACAGCACCACGCTGGACCCAAAAGAAACTTTGTGTTTTTTTGTTTTTTGTTTTTTTGTTGTTTTTTTTTTTTCAGTTCCACTTGCTAGGAGTTTACCTGATGGAAGGAGTATCATTGAGACTAAGTAGAGGCCCAGAGCCAGCAAGCCTGTCTGTGTGCAGAGCCGGCAGAAAAGGCTGCAGGGCCCAGCACCTCGCGCTAGATGCATCTGGGTGCATCTAGGGGAGGCCTCCACGGAAAAGGCCCCAGGAGCGCATCAGCGACCTGCAAGCGAGTCTGCACGCCATTAATCTCCATAGCCTGTGACATATGTCATCCTCCGTCCACAGAAGAGCCATTTGAGGCTCCTAACAACGTCAGGGAGACCGAGAGCCCTTATTGCTGAGAAGAAGGGCCGTGCAGCAAAAGAGAGCGTTTGGCCCCGCTCTGCCACTCCCAGCTCTGTGGCCTCTGCCAAGCGACTTCTTGGGCAATGGGACCAGTGACCGTACCTGCCGCATGGTCTCTTTGGGAGGATGAAGTGGATTATGATATGTAAGGTTCCGTGAATGCTCGAGAAGGTTTGCTGACATCCTGTGGGGTCCAGAGCAGTAGGAAGACAGAGAAAGGAGGAGTCACCGTCCGGGCGGGTGGCCTCCTCGGGGCTCCTCTGAACCCCCAGCCCCTCTCCTCACACGTTGTCTGGGCATCCCGGGTAGGGTGGAGGAGTTCTGGCTGGAGGGCCTCAGCCCCCCTTGGCCAGCTCTGCCGACCCCGGGGGTGGGGCCGTGGTTCCTCATCCTGCCCCTCGGAGGATGGCAGATAAACAGAGACAGGAGGTGGGGACGCAGAGTGGGTGCGATCAGCCCATCCCTTTTCCTGGAAAAACACTCCACAGGGAGTGCCTCCTGCTCATTCCCGCTCTCGACTTGCCCGTGTTCTCCCGCCTGGCCCGGCTCTGCCCCTCACCCCTCCTCCCAACACGCCTGCCCCCAGGTGCCGGCCCCCGCACTTGGGGGAAGGGTCCTTCCGCCGCAGGAGTTTGGCAGCTCCTGCCTCTGAAAATGTCCGACCGAAAAGAGGATGTGGAGAGGCATCCCGGCCACCGACTGACTGGACGCAGGGGCCCAAGCGCATCCCAGCAAGAGCGGTCAGCCCACAGGACCATGAGTCATGGTCAGCAGTCCAGTCTGGGGCCGGTCTGTCCTGTGGAGAAGTGACAGATGGACGTCTGCGCGTTAGCGGAGAAATCTGAGCGTTGGGCCTGGCTGGGGACTGGCCCTGGAGGTTTACGGGTAGGACAGTAGGACAGTTCCCAGAACACCCAGAGTGTAATGGGGCCGGGTGGTCTGTGTACGTCCTTCAGCCCCATCGATGCTCATAGCATGGTGGTGCGGTTAGTGGGGGCCCGAAGACGGGCTCCGTCGGGGAAGGGCTTCTGGGGAAACCCCAGGGAAGACGAGGGAGCTACGCGGGGCTACGGGGTCTCTGGCTGATGGAGCAAACAAAAAGCAGAGGAAGGCCGGAGTGCAGGGAACAGTTCTACCCTGGGGCCCGGCACCCCTGTGCAAATCCGGGCAAGCCGCGAAGGGCAGGCTCCAACGGCCCGGCACAGCCTGCGATCCCCCGGGGCAGCAGAGCCTGGGAGCCAGCAGGGAGCCCTGCGAGGGCCTCCCCCAGGCTGTCCCCGCGCATCCTGTGCTCCTGATGAGAGCAGGGGCTTTCTGCCTTGTGCCCCCTGGGCGCAGCCGCCGTAAGACAGCGTGTTCCTTTACGAGATGGTCAGCCCGGTGCAGCCCCAAGACGAGGCTGAGGAGAGGCCCAGGTGCTGGAGGCCCGGGCATGCGGGCTCGCAGGGCCATGTGGAGACCCCAGGTGGTCAGGAGTGAAGGGAAGCCTCAGGCCAGAGGGAGAGGCAGGGCCGCCGAATGGCTACATTCCGGCCAATTTGAATGACACCAGCAGGCTGGGGGCTACGCCGGTGTCCTTCCCCATTCGTCTGGTCCCCGGGGCCTGGGATGATCAAGGCAGAGGAGTGCTGTGTCCTCGGCCCCGCGTGGTCAGTTTGCAGATCAGAGGCACACGGAGCCCTCGGCTGACTCCAAGAATTGGCTCCCCAGCCAGAAAGGTGTTTTAGGATGTCAGAACATCGCATATACATACAGAAAATCAGAAATGTTTATAATACAGCTTCTCAGCAAAAGGGTGTCCCGCTCTATGATTCCCTTGTCTTGACAGAAACATTCTAGGATTTATCATCACCAAATTTAACAACATAAAAGTGGCAAGTGTCCCAGAAAAACCACATCACGCGTCAGGCTTAAAACCATGTTACGTGCTGTTTGTCAGTCTAGAAGTTGCATTCCAGTCAATTTGAGTTGTAACGCTTCAGAAGGGTGCATTTTGTTATGAATATGAGCGGCTAAAGTTCATCCTGGATTTTTTTAACTGTTTATTTTGAAATAATTTCAGACTTGGAAAAGACATAGAACAAAGAATGTGCATATAGATTTTACTTAGATTCCCTAAATGTTAACATTTTACCACCTGCTTAATCATGTGTTCTCTACCTACACACATGCACAGGCATGACGTGCACACACGGACATGCACACACAGAGACACGCACACACACAGACATGCACACACAGAGACACACACATGGACTTTCACACACAGAGACACACACACGGACACGCACACACAGAGACATGCACCAACAGAGACACACACACGGACATGCACACACAGAGACACGGACACACACAGACATGCACACACAGAGACACACACACACACGGACATGCACACACAGAGACACACACACGGACATGCACACACAGAGACACGCACACACGGACATGCACACACGGACATGCACACACACGGACATGCACACACAGAGACACACACACACAGACATGCACACACAGAGACACGCACACACACGGACATGCACACACAGAGACACACACACACAGAGACATGCACACAGAGACACACACACACACGGACATGCACACACACGGACACACACACAGAGACACGCACCAACAGAGACACACACGGACATGCACACAGAGAGACACGCACACACGGACATGCACACACAGGGACACACACACACACACGGACATGCACACACAGAGACACACACACACGGACAAGCACACAGACATGCACACACAGAGACACGCACACACGGACACACACAGACACGCACACACAGAGACACGCACACATGGACATGCACACACAGAGATACGCACACATGGACATGCACACACGGACATGCACACACGGACACACACACACAGAGACATGCACACATGGAGACACACACAGAGACACTCACACACGGACACGCACACACAGAGACACGCACACACGGACATGCACACACACACGGACATGCACACAGAGAGACATGTGCACACACGGACACATGCACACACGGACATGCACACACAGAGACACACATACACAGAGACATGCACACACAGAGATATGCGCACACACGGACACACACACATGGACACGTACACACACAATTATTTTTCTGAAACGTTTTAAAGTATTGAGCTCTCTGTATTTCAGTGTTTACTTCCTTACATAACCGTAGTGCAGTCACAAAAGTAACGAACCAACATTCGTCTCATTTTTCTGGAAGACCAGATTCAAAGTTTCCCAAGTGTCCCCTGCGCATCCTTTCCTAACTCATGATCATGCGCTGCATTTATGTCTGTTTTTATTACAAGTGATGGTCACTTTGGTCACGTGATCTCGGTGGTGTGCACCAGATTTCTCCGTTGTGAAGTTAACCTGTTTTTCCTTTCTAATTAGTGAAGGCTTTGTGGGTAAATACTTTGAAACTATGTAAATGTCCTGTTTCTCATGCTTTCTCCTCCTACATTCACCTCTTAGAAAGGCTCTAGCCTGACACGGTCACTACTGTGCTGGTTTCTGAGTGGGGTTTTCCACGCCCATCGTCTGTGCTCCTTTTATGACTTGGAAGAGCTTTTCCTCCCCCCCGCCTTCTATTTGTTTATGTCAGTATGGATTCATGGGTTCTTTTGTTCTATCAGATGCAACCCATTGTGATTTTGTGGCTCAAATTGCTGCATGTCTGGCCGGTGGAGCCTCTTGCGGCTGGCCCCTCTGTCCTTTGGCCCTTGCCTTTCTGGAGCGCCTCCTTACTTTCTGGTATCACAGGATGTTCCAGGCTTGTCTGTGCCTTCTGTGCCCCAGCCCTGGAACTCTCCATTTCTCCAAGGAGACCTGGTTCTCTGATTGGAAAATGGACTTAGAAATCAAGGTCTAGGGGCACCTGGGTGGCTCAGTCGGTTAAATGTCCAACTCTTGGTTTCGGCTCAGGTCATGATCTTGGGGTCATGGGACCGAGCCCCAAGTCGGGCTCTGAGCTCAGCGTAGAATCTGCTTAAGATTCTCTCTCTTTCTCCCTCTGTTTCCCTCACCCAGCCCCCGCTCTCTAAAAAAATAAAAAGACAGAGAAAGAAAGGACTGAAGGGCTAGACACTAGGTATGCTCATTGGTTTGCCCTCTCTGGTGTCACCGTTTGCAAGCCTCCTCGGTGAAGAGAGCTAGGATGTGGCTTGTGTATGTGTCCACCAGTACACATCTATATCCACATCCACGTGTGTGTGCAAGCTCACACTGACCTCGGTTCCCCTCCAACGCCACACGGGTCACGGGAGCCTCCCCACCTTTTCTTATTTACGGGTTTCTTCTCCAACAGTGAGAAACCTCTCCCACTGTGTGCAATGTGTTCGCTTATCTGCTAGGTTCTAGAATATGGCTATGGGTGACCCATCCCACTGCAAAAACAAATCTCCCCAGAATACACCATTCATTGACTTAAAATACGTCACTCCAAAGTCACTGACAGTAGTTCTGTACTCTGCACCCCTGTCCCCTCAAAGTCTAGTGATTTTGCTCATTTGAAATACCGTTGGGGCCATTGGATTCTGTTCGTAATTCTATTTTAAATCCCCCATCCCAGTCCATCATGATCTGAGACACCAACACTATTCTCAAGTCAGAACTACACAGGAAGTGTGCTCAGAGAGGGGCTACCCCCACTGCTGCATCCTTTCTACCGCCTCCCATCCCAGGCAACCAATCTCTTTATTTTCTCTGGTTGCCCTTCCCGTGTTTGCTTCTTGCACAAAATAGCAGGTACGCATAGTTCCGGCCCTGCTTTCTCACACAAGACAGCCAACCTTGGATACTCTTTATGCTTTGCCTGTTTCATTCAGCACTGAGCCCTGGGAGGCATCCGCGGCAGTTCACCAAGGATACAGCTGCGTGTCTCCCCAGGGGACCAGCGTGGATGCAAGCATTCTCTGGAACGTGGCTGCTGGTCTGGGGCCGCTCACTGCCAGAGCACCTGGCCTGCAGGCCGTCCGCACTCGAGCGCCTCCTCAACGGAGCCCAGGGCATCAGGCCACGTGCAGCCAGAGCTGCCTGGCGGCCCACCTTGACGTTGCACAAGCCAAGGAGTGGCAGGTTCGTGGGCCTGGGGAAGCGCCTGATGTAGAGCCTAGATGCCAAATTTAAACACCGACATGAAGCAACGTCGAGAGAGGCGGGAACACAGGTGGCCCAGCTGGAAGATCAGAGGCCCGAGAAACAAGTACCAGTTGAAATGATGCAGGTGGAAATGAGTCTGGTGTTAGTTTTGTTTAGGAACTCCGTTGTGAGGTCTGCTGCATTGGGACGTAAGCTCAGAGCGTGTGAACTGCACCGTGGGCTGTGTAACGTTGGGGCTCCTGGTGACCATGACCTGGTGCGCTGTGTGTGCGCTTGCATGCACGTACACCTGGCTTGCCCAGCTGAGGCCCTTCTGGCATCTGTCCCCGCCCAGGGCACTGGCCCAATGCCACACTGCAGCCCCTGCGCAGACCGGGCCACAGCGGTGGGTTCTGCTGCTCTCCCCCGAGATCCGTGCTTGCCCAGAGGAGTGGGCAGGCTAGCTTTGCAGAGGAGGAGGTCTGACCTGCTCAGGGTCACCCAGCTGGTTGTGACCCAGGGACTTCTCACCCATCAGGGGCAGCAAGCTCAGGGCCTGAGGCCCACTTCCAGAGTCTGCAAAAACATTTTCATTTAAATTTCTCTTAAAGTCAAAAGGAAAACAGAGTATACTACTAATAATGAAAGAATGTGTAATAGCAAATCCAGCCTGGGTTCTATTTGTCTCTACAGCAGACGGTTGCAAAATATAATTTTTAATACTTTTTCATGGAGGAGGGCATTCATAAGGGCAAAGTGCGGAGGGCCCGTGCAAGGCACCACGTGCTCCCACGCTGATGGAGCTCAGGCTGCAAGGGTTCCACTCTGCACGCAGCGAGCTTTCAGCCCAGGCCAGGCTGGAGTCTAGACGGCGGGAGTCTAGACCTCGTGAGCCTCAAAAAGCAGGAATGTGAGGGTTGTCTGTAGGAGCCAGACATGAAGCTGCGTTTGGGGGACCAGGACAGCCGACGAGAAGGGGACACCCTTCTAGCTCTTTCCTATCCCCGTCCCTTTTGGTGTTGCCAGGAGCCCGAGCGATGGGGTGAAGAGCACGCGTGGGAATGCGGGCCCGGTGCCTGGGAGGCAGTGTGTTTAAATCCACGGCACTCACTGCGGAGCCTATGAAAGTTTGTAAATGCAGGTAACGTCCCCGTCACAGAATTGTTCGGCTCACCTGCTGCTGAGGCCGGGTGGGCGAGGCACTCTTCATACATGGCAGGTGTAATTCTGCTCCCCGGGGTCGGCCGCAGCCTGCCCTGGGGGCCGGGTCTCTCTCTCTCTCTCTCTCTCGTTCCTTGCTGTGGCTTGAAGCTGTGTGTGCTGACGTGCTCGCGGTTTTGTGTTATACCCCTAGCACGTGGGGCTGAAGGACACTCCACTGGCTTCATCTTAGATTATAAATAGAATTCCTGAATTTTTTCCAACTCACTTGTGTCGATGCCAGTAGCTTGGGACCGAAATGTGTGGTCCTAAATGCAAACATTCATGACAGTTCGAAATGTAGCCCAAAGAATAAGCAGTTTATTTGCGGCAAAGCACCAAAATAACCACATGAGCTGGGCGCCCAGGGGGCTTCTGTGAGGCTTCAGTGAGGCCTGCTGGTGCGGAGGGCGCATGGTCCTTGTGTGACTGCACTGGGGCCGGATGGCCCTGCCGCCCGCCGGGCCCTGTCGTCACACGCTGGCTCTTGGATTGCAGCGTTGGTGCAACCGGGCGACGGGGAAGGGACGGCTGTGCGCTGCCCTCCCCTAGACCGGGCAGGATGGGCAACAGCTCTGACCAGGGAGCCCAATGGGCAGGGTGGTGGTGGTGCAGATGCACTGGAGATGGGGGATAACCTTCTGTGACTGCACGCGGGGCCGGGGGGTGAGTGGCTGTGTTGCACGTGCTCACTGTGCTGCCCAGACTCACAGAGCCCCGCGTGTGGGGGGGGGGGCAGGTGCCACACACAGCCCTTCTCACGCATGCTCCCTGCGGAAGGAGATCAGGGAGCAGTCGGGGAGCCCAAGCTGGGTCCTGGGCTCCTCTTTCTGTTTGGGTAGTGCGTCCCAGGAGGGGCCTGGGGACACCCCCGGGGGAGGGATCGGGTAGCTTTGTTCTCAGTCCAGATTTAGCTTCTAAGTTACAGGATGACCTGACCTTTCCACTTGTAAGATGGAAGTTCTGTCAGATTAAGTGAGAAATAAAATGTAACCCACAGGTCAGGGGCGCACTCTGCCCCCTCCAACTCGGCTCCTGCCATTCCATTTGAGGCTGTTTTTCCTCTTATCGCAAACGTAAAGATGTTCTCTAATGGAGCAAAAAGCCACTCGGTCAAGCACCGGGTGAGCTCATTCACTCCCCTGAGGTCTCTCGGGCCCAGAGAGAGTGTGACAGGTGCACACAGTCTGTCCACCTGCTGGGTCTGCCCTATGCCTTCTCCGCTGGGTATCCCTCAGAGAAGACAGGACACACCCCTGCAGGCAGTCCCTCCTCCTCCTCCTCGGGGGGCCTCAGCTCCTGCTCCGAACTGGCTCGCCGAGGTGCTCCGCTGGGCATGGAGGGCTCTCTCCCCCCAGGGGAGTCAACTACAGGGGGCTGCACCGCAGCTCCCGTCCGGCTTTGTCCAGTATCAGGGACCAGGGTTCTTCAAGGTCAAACCACATATCCCGTGACAGAAACAAAACCTCACTGGGAGTCCGTCGCGATGCGCTCTAATCCCAGTAGAGAGCGTGCAGCTGTCTTGGGTGGGGATGGCTAATTGGGGTTTTATTGTAAAGAGGAGGGAGGAAAGCTGGGAAATCCTCTCTTCAGTGTTGCTGGTTTCACCCAGGATGTGGTTTGCAAAGCATCTAGTTGGTCAGGGGCAGCATTTAAGAAATGGGATGAATAAAAACAGCACAAAGTAGCTGAGCCCCAGAAGCCTCTCTCTCTTCGTCCACTCCCGAAGGGCTTGTATTTCAGACCAGGACACTGGTTTCTCAAGAGGTCATCCTCAGAAAAGTCTGGAAACCATGCGTTGCATTTTACTGTTTCTCAAACTCAGTCTCTGGATCATTTGCATCAGAATTACCCGGAGGTGAACCTGTTCAAATGCAGAGTCCAGATGCCCATGCACATCTCTGTGGGCTTGGGGTGGTGCGTCCCCTGGTTGGGTTTTGTGTTCCTGCGCCCCACACGTCTGGAGCTGCCCACCCGAGAGGGTGAAGTCCTGGAAATCTCAAGGGATGTCAGGACCCGCTTCTGGAGCCGCCCGTGCCCCCTCCCCCCAGGCCACTCCAGTGGCTGGACAGACCACCGTGGCCCCCATGGCTTGCAACAAGCACTGGCTTCTCATTCATTTCTGGACGCTGGCGACCTCTTCATGTTTTGCAGAGGGCCGTCTCCGTGTGGGGTCCTCGAAGGGTGGAGAGCAGACGGAGGGCTCTTCCTGGTCTTGGAAGGGCGAATCCCTTCCTGGAGGCCCTGCCCCCTCATGCCGTGGCACTGGGTTAGGATTCTAACACGTGGATTTGGGGGGACCCGACATTCGGTCTACAGCAGTTCCCTGTCCTGCAGACACAGGGCTCCGTGTGTTCCCAGGTCTTGCGACACAATGGCCCCGGGGGGCCTCAGCAGCCAGCCGGGGCTTCTGGAAACCCAGAAAGTGCAAACTGCCTCTCCTTCCAGCCTTGGAATGGAGTTCGGGCTGGTCCCCTTCCTTTTGACACCCATGGCTCTTATTTAGATGCGACTCCCTGGGAGTGCTGACTGAGGGACCCAAACTCCTAGACCCAATGCTCGTCCATCAGCACGTGGGATTTCTGCATCTTTGACCGCGTGGACATGCCGATCCGACATGGACCGCGTGGACGTGCTGATCCCACGTCGACCGCGTGGACGTGCCGACCCGATGTCGACTGCGTGGAGGTGCTGACCCGACGTCGACGCCGTGGAGGTGCAGGTCAGCCTCGCCCCGGGACCTGCTGGAACCCCATCCCCTGTCCGGCTCCCTCCTCCGGGCCCCTCCCTGCGTGCAGGTGCCCCCGCTTAAGTCTTTGTCCACCAAACGTCGCAGAGCATCAGGCGGTGGGTGATGGAGGCTGGTCCTCTTGAGAAGGGGCACCGGGCCTCCCCACGCTTGGCCCCCTCCCGTGCCAGGGGCCCCAGGAGAGTCCTGTGTAGGTCTCGTCGGTGGAGCATCGTAATGTGGCTCTTGGCTCTCCCGGATGAGCCGAGCTTCCCCTAGGCCTCATTTCCCATGAGGGAGAGTAGCAGGATGTGATTTCCCCACCCGTGTCTCCAGCAGCACAAGGAAGACCTCAGTCTTATTTAAAACACCACCAGCTCTTCCTGGAGGTTCTGGGGAGGCGCTCACGAGAACCCACGGAAGCTGTTTCTTTCTCCCTGGTTGCCCTTGAGGCTTGGACGCCCCCCACCCCCAGGGGCCAACACCTGTGTCGGGGGTGGGACTCACCAAGCTGCCCACCTTCAGGAGGAAGGCGTCTCTGCCTGTCCCACAGACTTCACGCAGCTGGGGCCTCCCAGTCCCAAGCAGAGGGAGGACGGTGGAACCCATACCCTCCCTGCAGCAACGGTCCTGAGCCCCAGCCTCCGCACCCGTCCCCCCGGGTCACAGCCTGCAGGCTGTCCCTCCCTCGCCGGCTCCCTGGGGCAAACAGGTGCCCACGGGTGCCCTACTGCACAGCCCCCAGACAAGACAGGTCCGAGTCCCAGGTTCAGACCAGGCTGGCAGGAGCGGGGACCCTCAGCCGTCTGTGGGTGTCGCGTGCATGTCTGTGCTGTCCCTGGGAGGAGTTAACACGCGCAGCAAGGGCCTCCCCCGTCCTGGGTACCGTGCACGGAGCAGCAGGGTGCTCAGTGATGAATGTAGGCAGTGCTGGCCATGACCAGTGAGACAGGAAGCCTGGTCCTGGGAAATGAGCGGTGCGAGGCGTCCCACCAGGGTACCCTTGTCGTCTCCCCGTAGGAGGATGCAGAGCTCAGCATCTAAACCCAACTGCTCTGCTGACCTGCGGCACTCTGCCTCCCGCTGAGCCTGTGGAGGGCGTGGGCCGCTGCGAGCAGGAGAACCTGCGGCTCGCTTGCTCACGGCGGTGTAGTTTGCCATAGCGGGTGGGGTCACAGGTGGCTCCACAGGTGGCTCCACGGTCCCCCGTGGAGGGCGGTAGGAGGCTGATTTTCCAGCAGGTTCCCTGAATTCCTGTCCACCCTCCACCAAGCCCTTCTCCCTGCTGAGACCAGAGGGACCTTCTCAAAGGGACAATTCTGATCGTGTCCCTCCGGGGGACTTCAGATGCTTCCTGTGACCCCCAGGCCACACCAGGTCACAGTGTCAGTGTGGGAGTTAATGGCGGGGTCTCTGTCCACGTGCAGGAGTGTGGCTGGGAGACCCGTTGGCGGGGCTGGGTCGGCGGGGCTGCTCGTGATGGGTCTCTCTCCGGTCCTTCTCCCCTGCCACGGGGCTGAAGGTTCCCTGGAAGGTCAGGAGACCTGCAGGTGCGCCAGTGTTGGGGGTGACCGTGCTGTGGCCACCCTCCGTCCAGGCAGCCACAAAGCCCCACCCGGGCCCCGGGAGGCCGGGACCCCATCTCCCCAGCGCGGGTTGTCCACGAACTCACAGACCTGCTTCCTCACCTCCACAGTGGCTCTTGGCGTTCTACTTATGTGTCTGGGTTTGACACTAAAGCACGAAGCTGTGATTTTAAAGATCAAATGCGTTAGTCCCAGGAACGACTCCTAGCGGAAAATATTTGGAGTGCTCAGGAGACTTAGGGTGACAGGTGGGCCCTCCCCTGCCCCCCTCGGTGGGAGCATTTCCTGAGTCGGGAGGAAGAAACTTGCCTTCCCCCGAAGCAATCTGCTTCGTCATGTTGAACGGCTGATGTTTTTGGCGCTTTTGTCCTTCACCCCGGAAGCGTTCCTAACTCCTGCAGGAGCAGATGTGCCATAGACCCAGGGCTGGAGGGAGTGTCGGAGCTGCTGGAGGTCGGCCCGATGGAGGGCTGGTGTCCGGAAGCCGGAAGCCAGCCAGGGGTTGAGGCCACCAAGGAGCAGGGGACAGCGGTCTGTCCTCTCTGGCGGCTGGGCGCCCATTACTTGTGCAGGCCCGGGACTGTGTGCAGAGTGGCAATGGGAGGGCTATGGGCCGGCCCTGGTGGACGTGATTAAGCCTCGGGGTGTCCACAGTGTGGGAGACCGTCTTACCCCCTCTGTGGCGTGCAGGGTCTTAGCGGGCGAGCTGGGTGCTGTGAGCAGAGTCCCACTCGCTGAGATTGCCCCGGGGGGACGGGTGGGGTCAAGGGGCATCCGGCTCATTAAAATACTGTGCAGCACCTTCCAAGGGGCGAGGGCTGGGGCGGGGGGGGCACTGGGAGCAGCACAGGTGTGGCCTGCCCTCCTGGAACTTTGACTCAGCTTGGGGACATGGATCATAAATTACTGCCCTATCCATAAACACGTATTTCAGCAGTCATAAATCGTGCTGTCCTGAGAGTGACCGGGCGGGGGGCGCAGGGTGTCGGGAAGTTCTTTCCGGGAAGGCCTCTCGGAGGCGAAGTCTTCTGAGCTGAGACTCGGAGAATTCGAGGGGCTGGCACAGGGCGCACACAGAGCCCTGAGCCGGGAGGGAGGCGGGCCCAGAAGCCTGCGGTGCAGGACGAGAGGCCAGAGGCTCGGCCACCCAGCTGGGCTTCGTAAGGAGTCTGGATTTTGTTCTAGGAGGAAAGGAAAGGTCTGAAGGGTCAGACCTGTCAGGTCCATGGGTGGGTCTAGTGTGGAGAGGGGGCCACGGTGCTCTGGGTCACTTTGGCCTCTTCTCTCGAGTCCTGCCGAGGGGCTGGCCGCGTGGGGAGATGGGGAGCTCCTGGTGCTGGGGTGCTGGCACTGGGCCTGGGTCTCCTTTATGTCAACGTTGTAGAGTGGCGTGAATGCCATTGCCCGTCCGCCTGCGGTCCTAGATTCCGCGTCCGGGCTTGGGCAGTGTTAGAGCCCCCGGGCCCCAGCCACGTGGGCCGTGTGGTGTGAAGTCAGGAGTGGTGGTTTGCTTGTCTCCTGCTGGCTGACCTCGTGGATCGGCTCAGCCGGCTTCTAGATTGTGTTGCTCCACACAGGTCTGTACCAGAGACTCACGGATGTTCCGAGAGTATATGGAAAGGTAGGCACTTCACTTTCCTTTGGAGAGCCTGACTGCAGCTGTCTACTCCTTCACGCCAGCGTCACAGCCCCTAGTTCACTCCATGTCAGTCCTTGGCCGCGTCAGCAGGACTCCCGGAACGGCCAGACCCTGTCTGCCGTGCGGAGGGGCCCCAGGCACAGAGCAGGGGCAGGAAATCTGTAAAGGGGATCAAGTATGGGTCAACAGCAGGGGCCCTTGAAAGGCCTCCCGTTTTTTAAAGATATTTTATTTATTCATCTGGGAGAGACAGCAAGCAAGTCGAGTGGGGGTAGGGGAGCAGCAGGCAGAGAGAGAAGCAGGCTCCCCGTGGGGCAGGGAGCCCGATGCGGGACTCGATCCCAGGACCCCGGGATCATGACCTGAGCTGAAGGCAGACGCTTCACCGACGGAGCCGCCCAGGCGCCCGGAAAGGCCTCCCTGTTGAAACACAGAGAGCTCCTCAGATACGGAGCAGCCTGGTGGGTGGCCACACGCGGCAAGGTAGGTGAGTGGGCTGCTCGGATGCTGACCTGGATTCTCAGCTGCCTCCAATCACGGCGTGAAGCCCTTACTGCTTTTGTGGGACAAAACCAACCCTCTATCACTGTCCCGTTTGAATGAGGTCGGTGACATCTTGATCCCTCCCAGGACCGCAAGGCTCTCTCTTTAGGGGGCAAGCAACTTCTCAGAGATGCTTTCCCTGTGCACCTTCATTACCTGCCGCAGGCCCCCCACGGGCCTCCCCGGCGATTGGTCGGTGCCGCGAATCGCGCACCCTCCTTGCACTGCCCTCCTACAGTACGAAGCAGAGTTTTTCTAAAGGAGTATTTCCTCTTTCCACCGAGGTCATGACGATTTGTGGCATTTCAGAGAAACTGCCAGGTGAAGATTGTCCTTTCCAGTTTTCTTCTGGACTCCCTCCAGGTGCGACAGGCAAGCGGAGGAGGAGGTAGAGTCCAAAGCGCTCCTCTGTATTCCGAGCTGCCGTACTGAGTTTAAACAGACTCATTAGGGCGCCTGGGTGGCTCCGTCGGTTAAGCGACTGCCTTCGGCTCAGGTCATGATCCTGGAGTCTCAGGATCGAGTCCCGCATCGGGCTCCCTGCTCGGCGGGGAGTCTGCTTCTCCCTCTGACCCTCTTCCTTCTCGGGCTCTCTGTCTCTCATTCTTTCTCTCTCAAATAAATAAATAAAATCTTTAAAAAAAAAACAACAGACTCATTAGATCTTGGGAAAGAGGTCAATATTCCGAGGACAGCTCCTGAACACTGTCTTGGGAACGCACAGAAGGAAGTGGCTGGTTAAATTCGATTAAACATATGCCATGTATTACTGAGCCCGTGTTGTGTCCGGTGAGGACCTGCGGGAGCCAAACAGGAGCTAAATGGCCCCGCCTACTGGGTGTGGATAGATTCGCTGGGGAGGCTGCCAAGCAGCCGCCAAACTTTAAATCATCCTCTGAGGCACGCGGGCTGGATCATTCTGTTCACCTGTGGGAGCAGCACCGGGCTGGGCTGGGGACGGTCACCCAGCAGGGGCGCACGTCGTCACCCTCCAGGGGAGCCTTGTGATCATGCGCATGCCCCAACCTAGGAAAAATGTCAACATTTTTTTTGTTTTGAATTAATTTCAGGCCAGGAAACAGCCACTGACACCATATGATGAATTGGTCTGCAGATCTTACTCAAATTTTGCACAGTGGCCCACAAATGTCCTTTTTCTGGTCCAGGACCCTACATGGCCTCCGGCTGCCGGGCCCCCTTCCTTCCCTCCACTCTGCGTCTTGAGAAGCTTTCACTTTGCAGGTTCGGGATGGGTCCTGAGAAGAGTCCCCTTTAAAGGTGAGTATTACTGATACAAACACTGATAGTACTGCTATTTCTAGTAAAATCCCTAATCACAGTTCCTAGTTTTTCGTGCTTTCTGCGCGTCAGACGCTCTATCGTGTTGCATGTTGCAACTGTTACTCTTCACAGCGAGCCTCGGACTTGGGTTCGGGGATCCAGATCTTTCAGCCCAGGAAACTGGGGCACAGAGAGCTCAAGTGACTTGCCCGCGGTCACAGAGCAGCTAAGCAGTGGAGCTGGGATTTGAACCCAGCTAAGCCGCCTCCAGAGGCCCTGCAGGATCGGAACCCCGGGCAGGGCGAGGGCCCAGCAGATGGGACGGAAACAGAAGTAGTCACAGCAGTGCTAGAGGTCAGGGGTCAGAGCTCGCCAGGGGACGGAGACCACTCGTCTGGAAGGGAGACTCCCTCTGGTTGTGTGCAGGGAGGAGGAGAGAGGGAATTATCTTTATGTTAAACAGAAACTGATGGCGAAGATGTTAGCTTCTCACGGGTGGGCGTTAGGTCTGTTCACCTGGGGCCCTAGTTGGGGTTCCCCCAGAAGGAGACCAGAGGTAAGGATGTTAAGGTGCGCGGCTTACGTGAGGGGCAGGGGGCCCCGGGAGGGCGGGGAGCTTAATCCCCGGGGAAAGTCTGCCTGAGCGTAAAACCCAGTCCTCCGATCCCTGAGGGGGGAGGGGTCCCTCGGACCTGGACGCCCTCTCCCGTCCGTCGCCGGTTGAGGACAGCTCTGGGGGTGTGTTACTTCTGCAGAGGAGCCCCGGGGCGGGGAGGGGTGCCCCCGGGTGTCAGGCCCGGAGCCGCGAGTGGGGCCGATGGTGTCCGCTAACAGGGCCTGGCTGACCTGGGAAACAGCCAGACAGGACTTCGGAGCAAGGACTCCACTGATATTTAGAAATGGCAATATGCCATTTGACATGTTTTAATAATCATAGTCACGAAGGTTTGACTTGTCAGTCACGGACGGTGGCGGACTTGCATATAGCCTGGCCGGCAGGCTGCTCCCCCAGAACTCTCGGGGTGGCGGGAAGGCCTCGTGAAGGACGTGGGGCTCAGCCCAGGGCAGAGGACGGGACGGTCCCGAGAGGTCCAAGCAGCAGGACAGACCTGCGGGGGGCAGGCCAGGAAGGGAGCTGAGGGAGAGGATCAGGTGCAGGAGCTCGGGGAGGTAGAGCTGCCAGGAAGTGCCCCCTGTGCGGGGCCGTCAGGAACCCAGGAACCCTGTACTTGACTGGCACTTTTCCATCGGCTCCCTGTGAGGATCGAGGTGCGGATCGAGTCCCTGTGAGGCTGTGACCAAGGCTTGGGGGTCAGACCTAGAGCAGGGAGGTAGGGATGACGTGGGGTGCACGGACAGACGGTTGGCAGGAAGGGTTTGTTCGGCGGGAGCGGTGCTGGGAGTGTGGAAAGGGATGGAGGGCATCATTCCCGGAATAGAGGAGTCGAGAGAAGGGGCAGAGTCGGAGGGGAAGCAGATGAGTCGGGCCTCGCGTGCTGACGCCCGGCGGGATGCTCCGGCAGCTTCCCCAGCGTGTCACACAGGTGTCCTCTGTGCACAAGAAGCTCTGGCTGTCCCTGAGTAAGAGGCGTACAAGTAGAGAGTGAGCACGAGGACCCAGAGAACCGCGTCCCTTCTGGCCGCAGGGCTGAGGGGTGGCTCCCAGTGGGATCCTGAGAAGCAGGTGGCGTTTGGACAGGTGGGGAAAAGAGGGAAGGCCAGGGGCTGATGCGCGACCCTCAGAGTGGGGGCCACGCTGGGGGAGCCGGTGCTTCGGCTTGGATGTGACATCCGGGCGTAGCCAGAACCGGAGGCAGAGCCAGATAGTTCTCCCTGTGCATGAGAAGCATGTAGATGTTAATTCATAGCCATAGAAGGCTGTTGCAGGGGGGCCAAGGGTGTCAGAGGATGGGCTGGACGGGGGACAGGTGACCGGCCAGGGGACCATGCTGGGCAGGAGACGGAGCCCGTGAAATCGAGAACAGACTCTGCTTCGGGAAGGTGAACGAGCAGGCGTGTGCGCAATCCCTCGGGGTAACAAGGCAGAGGACGTCCACGCCAGGCAAGCGGCCCACTTCTCATCTTGTGCGTGTGCACTTTCTCGGCACAGAGCAAGGTTTGGGCGTCCTGTGGAGGCAAATTCACTGGGGCTGGCCAATCTTGAACACGTCCCACGGGGTAACTGGTTTAGGTTTTTCTGCTTTCCCAAGGTTTATCTTTCACACCCGTGGCTGCCCGGCTGTCAGCAGATCCAAGGGGGCTGTGGCTTGAAGGGCAGCGAAATGCATCCATCCCAAATTTCCACAAGTCTGTTACCAAGTGACAGTGTTTACTGCTTGCAAAAAAGTTGGCTTCAAGTGACCTTGAAGGAAGTTGGACCGCCTCCTGTGTCAGCCACGAACAGATGGAAATGTGTGTGCAGACGGCAAGAGAAGTTATTTTGAAAGCTCTTGAAAAATCGTGTCTCCTACCGGTGTCAGAACAAGTATTAATGGAAGAACACACTGTGCACTGACATAAACAATAACAATCTTGTTTTATTCCCGACAAACAATATTTTTTATGAAAGCATATGAATGTGTGCTGTTTTCTCTATAAAATTATGGAGAATTTTTTATTTAATTTTATTTTTTTAAAGATTTTATTCACTTATTTGAGAGAGAGAGAGGCAGGGGCAGAGGGAGAAGCAGACTCCCCTCGGAGCAGATAGCCTGACGCAGAACTCAATCCCAGGACCCCGGGATCATGACCTGAGCCAAAGGCGGACGCTTCCCTGACTGAACCACCCAGGCGCCCCTTGCTTTTAAACATTTAAGTCAAAGAACGAGAAGTCTGAAGCTTGCAATTTGAGGTAGCCCTTACTGCTCCTATCATGATTAGAAATGTGAGGAAATAAAATCACCCGACCGGGAGAACCTACATCACCATCACAAGAGTCTCTGTGGTTGACTGTATTTTCCCCAAAGGCGCAAGATCTCAGCATCTACGTGTGCTCCCAGAACACGAGCACTGTCCCGCCCGGAGATGGAGTCTATTCCCCCCCACCCCCGACACTGGGCTGGGGATGGGGGCGGGGGGGTTTGTACCTGCCTCAGTTAATAGAATGGGATGGAAGTGACAGTTCTAAAGGCTAGGTCATGGGACGTGATATGACCCCCCCACGTGGCTCAAGTCTCTCAAGACACTTGCCTGTGGGACCCAGCCGTCATGTGGTAAGGAAGCCCAAGCCCCAGGGAGAGGCCAGGTGCAGCTGCTCCAACATTAGACAGGCTGGCAGCCTGCATTAACGCCCAAACATGGGAGTCAGCGAGCCCTCGGGTGATTCCTGGCTCCAGCTCCAAACCATCCCAGCTGCAGCCCAAGAGGAGCAGAGACAAGCTATCTCCATACAGCCGGATTGCAGATTCATGGGCAAAGTCAATGTTGGCTTAGGATGCTGAGTTTTGGGATAATTTCTTATGCAGCGAGAGTAACTGGACAAGTCCCCTAAAGCCTAAAGCCTAGGACAGAAGTGCATGCAAACAGGACGGCAGGGAGTTCTGGGTGTCGGGTTGACGTTCTTGGCCGTGAAGAGGGAAGGCAGCACGTGAGAAGCCTAGAAGAATCACGAGGATTTGGAGCCGTCGGGGCCACCAGGGACCTACTGTGCGTCGGCGCAGCCAGACTTAAGCACGGCAGCTGGGGCCTCTTTCCCAGAAGCACGTGCATGAGCGAGGCTCACAACGCAAGAGAGAGGGAAGTGCCCGGTGACAAACATCTACTCATAAGGAAGCCCGAGCCGCAGATCTGGAAAAGAACTTGACCTAGAGGCTCCTGGGGGTACAACCGCGGTAGGAAGAGCAGAGGAAGTGCTTTTCCGTTTTCCTCCCTCTCCTCCTCCTCTTCTCTGTTCTTCTCTTGCAAAGAGGGAAGACCTGAAGGTAAGGACTAATTAGTAGTCAATGAGAAAACAAACGTTGTCTATAGATGTCCCTCTGGCTGCAAACCTGAGTGTAGGAGAGGCAAACCAGCCCCGAGGGCCCACCTCCACTTCACACCGAGGACTGCTCAGTCCAGCTCTCTAGGTAGTTCACCCCGTAAGTACACGAATTTCAAGCACATGTCACCGAAATAAGTATACATCTTTATTTAGAAATTATATTCATGTGCTACGGTACTGATACAATGCATGCATTGAAAAATATACACAAAATACAGATATGAATAGAACTTCTCCTATTTAAACCCTGTCCTCTCGAACATTGGATTGTCTCGTGCCCCACTTGGCAGACCAATGGTTTCGAGTTTAGACCTTAGAAAAAACCACGACCAAATCACTGCCTTGCTGTGTGGTCTAGAATATGTTAACTAACCACTTTACGTTCCATCTCGTTGTGATCATTTGGATAGCCAACAGCTGCACAAATAGGCCCAATTATAGAACGGCTGTCACACAATAGCCTTTTTTTTTTTTTTTTTTACCTTTTGACCCCCTTCACGCATTTCTCCCACCTCCCATTACCTGCCTCTGGCAACCACTCATCTGTTCTCTGTATCCATGAGCTGGTCTTTTTCTTTTTCTGTTTTTAAGATTCCATATATAAGAGAGATCATAGAGTAATTGCATTTCTCTAGCTGACTTTTTTCACTTAGGATAATGCCCTCAAGGTCCGTCTGTGATGTTGGAAATGGCAAGTTTCATTCTTTTTATGGCTGAATAGTATTCCATTATATACATATATCCTACCATTTCTTTATCCATTCATCCATTGATGGACACAGGTTGAGGTTGTTTCCATCTACCTGCTATTTTAAATAAGGCTGCAACGAACATGGAGGCACAGGAACCTTTTCAAGTTAGTGGTTTTGTTCTCTGTGGATAAATACTCAGAAGTGGGATTGCTGGATCATAAGTTAGTCCTGTTTTAATTTTTTTTTCCTATTTAAAATGTTTTGAGGACCCTCCATACTGTTTTCCACTGCAGCTGCACCAGTTCGCCTTCCCACCAACCGTGCATGAGGGTTCCTCTCTCTCCACATCCTCGCCCACACCTGTTGTTTTTGGTGTTTAAGACTTTAGGGATTCTGACAGATGTGAGGTGATATCTCATTGTGGTTTTCATTTGCATTTCCCTGATGATGAGTGATGCTGAGCATCTTTTCAAGTGTCTGTTGGCCATCTGGATGTCTTCTTTGAAAAAAATGTCTATTCAGATCCTCTGTCCGCATTTTAATTGGATTGTTTTCTTGCTATTGAGTTGTGTGAATTCTTTATATATTTTGGACATTATCCCTTTATCAGATACATCACCTGCAAATATTTTCTCCCCTTTCTTTATATAGTTTGGATATTATCCCTTTATCAGATACATCACCTGCAAATATTTTCTCCCCTTCTGTAGGTTGCCTTTTCACTTTGTTGATGGTTTCCTGTGCTGTGCAGAAGATTTTTAGTATGATGTCTTTCCAGTAGTTAATTTTTGCTTTTGTTGCTTTTGCTTTTGGTGTTGGATTCAAAAAAATCATCATCAAGACCAACCTCTAGGAGTTTAGCACCTATGTTTTCTGGCAGGAGTTTTATGGTATCAGGTCTATGGTCAAGTCTTTAATGCACTTCGAGTTATTATTATTATTATTATTTTTGTATATAGTGTAAGATAGTGATCCGGTTTCATTCTTTTTGCACGTGGCTGTCTGTTTTTCCTAACATCAGCTATTGAAGGGACTGTCCTGTCCTCATCGTATATTCTTGGCTCCTTTTTTTTGTAAATTAATTGACTATAATGTGTAGGTTTATTTCTGGACTCTCTATTCTGTTCCATTGATGTATGTACCTGTTTCTATGCTAATAGCATATTGTTCTCATTACTACAGCTTGGTAATATAGTTTGAAATGCCGGAGCAAGATGCCTTCAGATTTATTCTTTTTTCTCCAGATTTCTTTGCCAATTTGGGTTTTTGTGGTTCCATACAAATTTTAGGATTATTTGTTCTATTTCTTTGAAAAATGCTGCTGGAACTGTTATAAAGATTGCATTGAGGGCGCCTGGGTGGCTCAGTTGGTTGGGCGACTGCCTTCGGCTCAGGTCATGATCCTGGAGTCCCGGGATCAAGTCCCGCATCGGGCTTCCTGCTGGGCGGGGAGTCGGCTTCTCCCTCTGACCCTCTTCCCTCTCGTGCTTTCTATCTCTCATTCTCTCTCTCTCTCAAATAAATAAATAAAACCTTTTAAAGAAAAAAGATTGCATTGATTCTGTAGATTGCTTTGGGTAGGATGGATATTTTAACAATCTTGATTCTTCCAATCCATGAACGTTTTCATTTATTTGTGTCTTTTTCAACTTACTTCATTAATGTCTTGTAGTTTTCAATATGAGGGTCTTTCATCTTCTTGGTTAAACTGATTCCTAGGTATTTTATTCTTTTTGATGCAATTGCAATTGGATTGTCTTCTTAGTTTCTCTCTCTGGTAGTTTGTTATTAATGTATACAAATGCAACAGATTTTTGTGTATTGATTTTGTATCCTGACCCTCTACTGAATTTATTTATTAGTTCTAACAGTTTTCAGGTGGAGTCTTTAGGGTTTTCTATATACAGTATAATGTCATCTGTAAATAATGACAGTTTTACTTCTTCCTGTCTGATTTAGATGCCTTTTCTTTCTCTTTTTCTTGCCTAATTGCTGTGGCTAAGACTCCTGATACTATGCTGAATAAAAGTAGGAGGTGGGGTCATCCTTGTCTTGTTCCTGATCTTAGAGAAAAAGTTTTCAGTTTTTCATTGAGCTGTGTGTGGGCTTGTTGTTTGTGGTCTTTGTTATGTTGAAGTATATTCCCTTTATACCCACTTTGTTGAATATTTTTATCGTAAATGGATGATGAGTTTTGTCAAGTGCTTCTTCTGCCTCTATTGAGATGATCATATGGTTTTTATCTGTTATTTTGTTGATGTGGTGTATCACGTTGATTTGTGGATGTTGAACCATCCTTGCATCTGTGGAATAAATCCCACTTGATTGGTGTTTGATCCTTTTAATGTACTGCTGAACTCAGTTTGCTAATATTTTGTTGAGGATTTTTACATCTATGTTCACCAGGGATATTGGCCTGTAGTTTTCTTTCCTTGTGGCATCTTTGTCTGGTTTTGGTATCAGGGTCATGCTGGCCTCATAAAATGAGTTTGGAAGAGTTCCCCTCTTTTATTTTATGGGAGAGTTTGAGAAGGATTGGTATTAACTCTTCGACTATTTGGAAGAATTCACTAATGAAGCCAACTGGTCCTGGACTTCTATTTGGGAGGTTTTTCATGATTGACTGAATCTTTTTACTAGTAATCAGTCTGTTGAGATTTTCTATTTCACCATGATTCAGTCTTGGTAGGCTGTACGTTTCTAAGAATTTTTCTGCTTCTTCTAGGTTGTCCAATTTGTTGGCGTATGATTGTTCATAGCGTCTCTTATGACCCTTTGTATTTCTGTGGTATCAGTTGTAACATCCCTTTCACACCTAATTTTATTTATATGAGGCTTCTCTCTTTTTTCCTTGGTGAGTCTAGCTAAAGGCTTGTCAGTTTTATTTATCTTTTCAAAGAAACAGCTCTTAGTGTCATTGATCTTTTCTATTCTCTTTTTAGTCTCTATTTCATTTATTTCTGCTCTAATCTTTGCTATTTCCTTCTTTCTACCAGCTTTGGGCTTTGTTCTTCACCTAATTCCTTGAGGTATAAATTTAGGTTGTTTATTGGGGAATTTTCTTGTTTTATCAAGGTAGGTATACATTGCTATGAACTTCTCTGCTAGAACTGCTTCTGCTACATCCCACAAATTTTGGTACGTTTTCATTTTTGTTTGTCTCAAGGTACTTTCTGTTTTCTTTCTTTTTTTTTTTTAATTTCTTCTTTGAGCCATTGGTTATTCAGTAGCATGTTGTTTACTCTCCACATATTTATGAATTTTCCAGTTTTCTTCATGTAATTAATTTTTAGTTTCATACCATTGTGGTCATAAAAGACATCCATGTAAACCTAGCACAGTTCTGGCACATTAAAGGTGCTAAGTAAACAGCAGCCCTTCTGGAAGAAGAGGAGAAGTGAGAAGGCCAGGGAAGGGGGTTGGTGAGGAGATGGGGGGCTTGGATCCTTGGTGTGACTCTGCCACCAGCTAAGTGACCTTGGACAAGTCACTTACTTGCTCTCTGGGCCTGTTTTCCCACCTATAAAATGAGCGTACTTGACTCATCTATGGGTTTCTGTATTTTGCACTCTTTAACTTGCATTAATATTGGCTTATGTTTTCGGTCCTTACTAGACTGATGTCCTTGAGGACAGAGTCTGTATCTCCTACCCTTCAACCCAGTCCTGGGCTGGCTTTCTGCAAAGCTTTTCCCTTTACTATCCCAGCTCTCAGGCCCACAGTGCTGTCCGAGGTCATCCATGGTGCTGGAAACACGACTTGATACCTACATACCCATCTATCTAAATATCAAATGTGCTCGTCCCATCTGGGTTCCGTTTGACCAAAAAGGTCTGGGGTGGGGACTTTGGTACTCAGTGACTGCAGGGTCTCTCAGAGCTGAGGGGCCTTCCCAGAGTCCTTACCCCATTGCGGAGTACTCCCAGTGCTGGGGCTGCAGGGACCGTGTCCCCAGAGGCCTGGCAGCCTTCTATGAGAGACGAGCTTGGTTTCTTTTTACTCTCTTCCAATTTATCTTTCCGTTAAAAAAAATGTTTATTGCTACTCTGGAAGCCCAGGGCCCCTGCCTCGTCCTCCTATACACCATCGCTGGCTGCACACCTAACTTTCATACCCTCCGGTTGTAGAGCAATAAAGCCACGATCATCGTGGGGGCTGATCCAGCACTGCTGTGTTTCCAGACGGCTCACCTACGAGTGCATGTGGATCTTCCACATGGCTCAGAAGCCACACGCAGAATAGAAAAATGAACAGAAGGACAGAGCACAAACATTTATGTTATTAGCTGGCACATTATTTCTGTAAGAGCTACTTTCCCAAGGGAAATATCTTGTCACAAGCCTAACTCATTGGCAGAGAGCAGGACGGCGCTGTTTACAGAGAACACTTTTGCATTGATTTATCTGAGACTCGGTGGAGAAACAGAGGCCCAGAGAGGCTGTGACTTGTGTAGGGTCAAACAGCTAACCCGCGGCAGAGACGGGGCTGGCTCGCAGGTCTCTGGGCTCCTGATCTAGGGCTTTTTCCTGGGCCGGAAGCTACTCTACAATGCAAGCTTTTCAAATCAGACATTCTCCTCTTCGAACAAAGAACCAATCGATGACGTAGAAAAATTGTTTAGGCTTGTTGGCAGAACTTCTCTCCCAAACTCTCAACCTAAACTGCATTGTTTGTAGAGAGTCCGTGGCCGGTCTGATAGTGTGTTCCCACCTGCCTCCTCACTGTCCTCGTGACATCTGCACGACGTCATTGTCACGTTTCAGTCACTGGCTGATGGGGGACCTGTCCCGGCTCCCTGCCCCCTCTTCCCCCTTTTATTTCAAGCAGGAAACAGGAAATATGGCCGCGGGTAAAGCCACGAGACAGGAATGCAACATTTACTACCTACATCCTTCATTAAACTGCAAAGTTAAAATAATTCATGCAGATGGCAAGGTCATCGGTGTTCTGCTGTTTATTTTAGAAAGAGTTATCTTCTGCAATTCAGATGTGGGGCTAGATGTCAACTCTAATAAGGTAGAAACTTCTTGCAGTGGAATACTGCGTGTGTGCATTTCTGTCAGACTCTGAGGACCCACCGTGCTTTGCCTTATGTAGGGATTATTTCTTATTTTGTTTCCTGGATAAGGAATAGGCTCAATTCCAATCTCAAAGGCAAATGTATCTGGAGATAAAAAGAAATGGGGGAATGGGGAGGGGAGCAATTTAAAACGCCACAGGGTCTCTCTCAGCAAAATGAATAATTAAATTTTGGATTTGTTGTCCAACAAAAGTGGTAATATGGGCAGACGCCGAGGGAGGTGTGATCGTGGTGTTAATGATGGATGAAATGAAACATTACACTGTCGTATTATTACTGTGTGAGGTTGGGTGTGAGGGAAGGAAGCCAGTTTATGGAGGCAGAGTGTCCTACGGAGATTAACGCACTCTGCCTTTTGTGATCTTGCCACTGAGTTCATTTGTCCCGAGGCAAAGTCACCCTCTTTTATCGTATTTTCCCTCCCTCCCTCCCTGTTCTTGCTCTCCGTCTCATGCCTCATGGTCCTTCACATTAGATCGGCTAAATTCAGCCCCGGTTAAAAACTTTGATCTGCTCCTTGAGGCTGAATAAATTAATAGTTTAGGAATAAGGAATTTAGGACTAGTTTTGTATTCACAGCTAACTGGATGGGCCATAGAAGCAGTATTCACAGTGACCCCAAACCAGAAACTACCCAAATGCTAATCGACCAAAGAATAGATCAGAGGTAGCGCACTCGCCCACTGGAACGGGAAGGAGTGACCTACAGCTTCCTGCTACAGTACAGAAGAACATCACATACGTGATGTCGAGCCAAAGGAGCTGGACCCAAGAGAGAACATTGCCACAGCAATCTGTTTATGGACACAGACCAGGCACAAACCAGTCTATCCTGTTAGAAGCAGAGGCTGTGCTTATCCGTGTAGCTTTTAGTGTCCAAAAGGGAGCACAAGGTGTGTGTGTTGGGGGGGTCCTCCTGGGTTCATGTAATTTAATTTCTGGATTCCGGTGTTGGATACACAGGTATAATCTGTATGGTTTGTGAAAACTCTTTGAGCTGTTCACCTACGAATCCTTTTCTGAATATATATTTTATTTTATTTATTTATTTGAGAGAGAGAGAGCATGAGCAGGGGCACAAGCAGATTCCCCGCTGAGCAGGGAGCCCGATGCAGGGCTTGATCCTGGAACTCCGGGATCAAGACCTGAGCTGAAGGCAGACACTTCACCAACTGAGCCACCCAGGTGCCCCTGGATGTATATTTGAATTAAAAAATCCCCAAAGTTCACTCAGTAATAGTTTTTACAAAGGGACTCAGCAAATTATGACCTAAGTCCAGCAGAAGTCGGCACGGTCTGGCCTCCCTCCCTCCCGCTCATCCCAGTGTTCTGGGCTGCTCCCCGACTCTCCCACTTTTCCAATCTTGCGTATTTCACTTCGCTCTCCTTCTTGTTTGATGTTCTTAACACTACATGATGCTCCTCCTTCATCAAAATGAGGTAAAATCGGGGTGGAAGGTGGTTACAGCACACCTTGGAGGAGAGCGCTCTGAGGTCTCCGGGAAACGGCTGGGGTGGGGGGGTGACACCTGCTGCGTCTCAGCTCAAGAATGCAACAACTGGGACTGAGAGGCGCGTGGGGCCCAGACCTTGGCGCCTTATGTGATAGGGAGCAGAGAGAAATGAGTTTGCTCGTGACCCTTGGGTGCAGGAAGGCGACCACCAGGACCGCAAGCACTTGCAACTTGGGTGGGGCAGGGGCGGGAAGGCAGGACCAAAGCACGGCCTTGCAAGCACCACGCGGGAGGGAGTTCGTTAGACCAGGGCTAGCCTGGGCCAGAGAGTCACCCTGGAATGGCTGTCCTGCATCCAATGTGTCATAGGCTCACCCTCCATGATGACGGGGATGGGCCGTGGTGCTCCGAACAGAAACCTGACGTTCCCCGCGGGCGCCGAGGGAAGAAGCGGGAGGCCCAGGAGAAGGTCAGTCCCCGGTTGGAGAAAAGGCCCAAGGACTTGGGCATCGGAGCAAACATCCAGCCCGGCGGGACCTCACCCGCTGTGTCCATGGCCCCCGGTGCTGGTGGCTGCAGCGAAGTCTGAGAGCGTCTCCGGCGCTTGAGCAGGCCCCGGCCTCAGAGCACCGAACGGCTACTCCCCTGCAGCGGCTGGCACACAGACACCGAGCCGGGGCGAGGCCAGAGAGGAAGTGGAGGTTGTGGGCCCGGGGTGCCCTCACCAAGAGGCCACCTGTCCTCCACGCGAGGGGGGGACCCCGGCACCTCCCTGCTGGAAGGAAGAAGTCTCGGCCGGCGGTGGTTGTGCGAGATGCGGATCCCACTGAGTCCGCTGTCTCCCTGTCTGCCTGCACTGTCCACACCACAGGAAGACCCGCACCCCGGCCACCCTCACGCAGCTCAGCTGGGAAGACAGGGGAGCCCCGGCGCAGCTGGTGGAAGCGATCAGGACCAGCTGCGGTGGCAGGGAGCCTGGGAGCCCTCGTCACCGGGCAGATCATTCCGTGTCCAAAGCTGCTGGCTCCCGGGCCAAGCTGGAAAAGGCAAAGGATAAAGCGCCGACCACCCAGCAGGGCTGAGTGGACGCTGTTGAGGTTTCTGTGTGTAAAAGTAATAAAAATTTCAGCCAGTGTCAAAACTGAAACTGAACCAAAACCGAACCCCCAGAAATGTGAGCAGGGCACTCCTCCCCAGGTCCCCCGTCCCCCGCCTCCCGGGCCCGGGTCACCCACTGGGTCCAGCCCACACCTGCCGCACAGACGTCTGCCCACCTTGCCGGCTTACCTCCTGCTCTCCTCCTTCTCGAAGCCGATTGCGTTTCTGACTCATGCCTCCTTCCTTCTCGGAACCGCCGCCCCCGCCCATCCCCGCGGCCACCTCGCAGGCCGTGGCCTTCACGCGACCCCTGGCCACCGTTGACTGGTTCTGGGATGGCTTGCGACTGGAGAGGGACCAGTTTCGGTTCCCTCTCCTGCCACCGGTGGCTGGTGCAGCAGTGAACACCTGGCCAAAGTGAGTGGATTCCAGGTTTTCCGTAGGACATTTTGGAACTAGAACAGAGAAGGAGAAAGAAGCCTTTTTCAGGAGGTGAGCTGTCACATTTAAAATTTAAAAGCCCTATCAGCCATGTTCCCTGGAACCGGGACACAGAGGAGAGAGAGAGAGAAAGGGAAAGACAAGACAGATGTCCTAAGAAGGCAGAGCTGAGTGCCGGAAGGTTCTGGAAGGTTCTGACAGCATTCAGCTTCTTGGTTATATCCTTTCCCAAAGGCGTGCCACTTCCTCAGAGCCTCGAGGTAGCCCATGATCCGTCGTATAAACTCCTGTTCCTTTTAACCAAGACCCTCGGTAGTTCTAAAGCTGACCAGTCGCCCTGGTGCCTCACGCACACGGGCCAATGGTGTGCTGGTCAACTGGCTCTCCATTAACAAAAACAGTCCTTATTTGTAGCATTTGCCGATTTCCATGATATAAATACTCCCACTAAGGCCAGTGTCTAGCTACCCGAGTTTTATGGGCTGGAAAGTCCTGCACGTCCAGCACTTGGAGGAGTGGGCACCGGCATGCACCTGCTGTCCCTCGGCCCCATTGTTCACAGTGTTCTCTCGTCTTGTGATGCTCTCCATCAGCTCTCCCCCATTGGCCTGGTTACTTTCTCAGTGCCCGTCTCCTGCACCACCTCCTTGAGGAAGCCTTCCCAGGCCCCCTCCATGCCCCCTTACTCCCTTTGTTTGACCCTGTTGTTATGCTCATGACACAAAGTGGAAGTTCACGTGAGGACTGCACCCCTCGGTCTACAAAGGCCGTGTCTCCGTCATCTCTGACCCCCAATCCCGTCTACGTGCTTCTGAGCAGGGCTGATGGTGGGGGGCTGGGATAGCTCTGTGTGCCGTCCGGCAGACACCCTGCAGCAGGGGCCTATGGGGGACAGGCCGCGGTGTGGAGGCTCGTCAGCCTCAGCCCTGGGGGAGGCTGAAGTCCAAGGCGGCCCTGCCGATGCTGACAGGGGCACGGGAACCCAGGGAATGAGTGAGTACCAGCCCGAGCTGGACAGTTATCCTGGGACAATGGCTGTGGTTGAAATATGAGCAGCACCAGACCTTCGAGGGAGAATCCAACTCCAGGTGTGAAAAAATCCATCTTTGGGGCAGTTGAACGTCCGACTCTTGGTTTCGGCTCAGGTCATGATCTTGGGTTGTGGGATCGAGCCCCGCATTGGGAGGGAGTCAGCTTGGGATTCTCTCTCCCTCTCCCTTTGCTTTCCCCATGCTCACGCACTCTCTCTCTTAAAAAAAAATCTGTCTTTGCGGCTCATTGTGCAAATAGTGCTCAGAAGCGACCTTCCAGGCCTGTCTGCACCCCCCGCCCCCCGCCACCGTGAGGCCGTGCCAGGCGGTCTGACTCACGGCCGTTCTCGTTTCTAAGGTCGTAGGACTTTCATCCACGGCATTCAGTTGCCAATTAATCATGAATCAATTATTGGAATTTATGTAACTCCGCTTATATTTTTATAAAAGTTAATTTTTGTTGGATCTCCCCATATCAGTGCCAAGTTTTTCAAGATAGGAGCCGCGATTGAGCCTTTCCATACATAGTGCTCCCTGGTGTCTCTGATCACCCCTGGGAGTCGGGTTTTCTCCTCGAAGGCCCACCCGGAAGGATGCCGGGGGCCTCCTGTGTGTGGGATGCACAGCGCATGGCCCGGCAGCCGGGGTCTGGAGACTGTGCCCTGCGCTCTGGTTCATCATGCTTCTCTGTGATATATCTGATTCGAGTGTGCCCGGCCGCAGTTTGGATGGGACAGTGATGCTATGTGAGGCCCCTAGTCCTTATCCTACTGTGAGGAGGTAGCTCAAACCCCTGAATGTGGGTCTGGAGCGGGTCTCAGAGGGAGGCCCGTGACGCTGCGCAGTCGTGCTAACAATGACATACCATCTCAACCCGACACTCTCGTCTTAGGTGACGCCCTTGGTCAAAACCTGCCCGTCTCACCAGAGGAGTTTCTAGAAGGAAGAGTGAATGGGGGATCCCAATCCCAAAGCATTTCCTTGTCAACCGGGTCATTTTCCAAAGCAAACAGCACCGTCTTGATGGTTGGAATCTGGCGCCTGATTGAAGTCTTGGTCTCCTATGAAGCAGGTACCAGATCTCCGCCTCTACAAGTCCGTGTGTGACCGCGGGGTTGGGACCCACACGCAGCCAAGGGGGTGCCCCGGGGAGGGCCCGGCCTACCTTGGAAGCTCACACTTCCATACGCAGTGTCTACACTGGGTCACTTAGGTGACCTGGAAAGAGTCATCAGGCTGGCAAGGGAGTGGGCTGTCCCGGGGGGTGCCAGCCCTGTGCACGGACAGCCCGCCGGTCTGAGGGGAAAGGGCCGGACCGAGGCTGTCCTCAGTCACCTGCAGGACACCCCTTCCGCGTCGCCTCCAAACGCTTGGTGTGCTGTCCTGGTACAGGAGACACAGTCCTCTGGCTATGACCTGGCTGCAAACGGCAGCGGAGAGCGCTACCTCCCGAACCTTGTTTCAGCGCGGGTTCGTCCGGGGAGTGTTTGGGGTGAGGGCACAGAGTTGGGCAGAGAGCAAGCTCAGGATGGAGTCAAACAGGAACAGTCCCCGTTTGTGGTTTTCCATGTAGATGACTCATCAGTGCTAGAGTTGCTGACTTGTTAGTCCTTTCCAGCTCAGATGGGGCTCCAGGGTTGGGGCCTGGTTTGCATGTGCCCCGCGCCCAGCCAATCTCCTGCCTCTCATATCCGCCCCTGGGACAGAGGCGCTTGGGTACCCGCACCGGGCCACCATGTCGTCTGATTAGTGCTGGCCCACGGTTGCGGGGGTGGGAGGGTGTGGAGGAGCCGCGTGGACGTGGGGCTCCGCTCACCGCTCAGACCCTCGGGCCACTCCTGGGGGTGGCGGCATCTCTTCCACCTGCGCTACAAGTTGGGGACCCAGGGGGTGCTCTCCAAGCCTGCAGTCATCACAGGAGTGAGGCTTTAAGCGCCGCCCACCCAGCCCCGGCTGTGGTGCCCGTTGTCACGAGGTGACGAGGTGACCCTGGTCAGGGCAGGTGGCTCTGAGAGGTCCGTCTGTCCTCCAGGCAGGCGGACAGGGGGGCTGACAGGGTTGGCAGGGTGGCACACGCGCAGCACTCAGCACTGTCCCCTGCTGGCCATGAAGGCTGCCCTTACCCAGGGGACGGCGCCCCAGGAGACAGCGCCCCAGGAGACAGGCCACCTGCGGTGTCTCACGAGCCCCCCCCCCCCCGCGAAGGGAGGCGAGCCAGATTTCCGTCACCCCATCCCGTGTCAGCCTAATTCTGCAAAGCACGCTTAATTTAACGTCCCGGAGCAAGTTAGGCCGGCCCCGTAGAGCCCAGGGTTTATGATGGGCATAGGCACAAGGCTACAGCTTCAAGGGTGTTCTTCCAGCGTGTTCAGCCGGCGCATGTCTGACAGAAGCCAGCTGGGGCGCCGTGCCCTCTGGGGGACGTGGACAGCTGCCCGGCACGCCCGGGAGGAAGGGCAGGTCCAGACACAGGTCCCTCCTCGGGCCGCCGTGTAGTTTGAATCAAATGTAAGAAGTCAGCAGAGAGGAGCTCTGGCCACGGGGGCTGGGGACCAGAGCGAAGGAGCGGTAGGGGGCCGCTGAGGGCGGTGAGCCCGGCAGGCGCAGGCCCGCGCTCCTCACCATGGTCCCCGAGGGCTGATTGCCTGGCCCATCCGAGTCCAGAAAGCTCTGCAGCTCTGCCCGCCGCCCTCTGCGTCTCTATCAGGGAGGGTTCGCCCCGGCGAAGGGCAGGAGCTGAGGACCCTCGTTCAGCCGGGAGACCACTGGACGCCCGCTCGCTCCGCTGGGAACCCAGGACCCCGCTAGGAAGCCTCTCCGGGGTGGCCCCGGGCGCCAGGCTCTGTGCGGACAGACGGACACGTCGCCCCACCCCCGTTCGCGCGGGCGGCGCGCAGCAGATCACACGCTGCGAACCCCCAGGGCGCAGGCCCAGCCCCGCATGGACGCCTTGCCCTGCGCACTCACTGCTGCCGCGCCGCCGCCTTACGCGGCGGGCTGCGGGCGCTTCGGCCTGGGCAGCCGCCCGCCCTCCTGGGAAGCCGAGTCCGCACGGCGCCGCGCCGCGCTCGGTCCCAGCTTAGCGGCGCCTGGCTCCTCGGAGCCCAGGGAAGCCGGGGAAGCGGAAGCGCGTGCGGTGAGGAAGCAGGCACGTTTCGTGTTGGATGTCCGGGTCGGGACGTGAAATGAGAGGTCTGTGCACGTTGCTGAAGCAGGGTGACCTCGTGGTGGGGGAAAGCGCGTCACGCTGAAGCCAGGTCGCTGGACCGGGGGCCAGGAAAGCGGTTGTTGGGGTGGGGCGGAGGGGCCCCGGCGACCAGGTGGGCGTGCCCAGCAGCCTCGCTGTGGGACCTGGGACCTGGGACGGTGGGTGGAGGAGTTTAGCTCCGATGGGACAGTGTCCCGGGCCGCCACGCCTGTCTGTCACGGGACCTGCAGCAGCGCAAGTCAGGGGTTCCCGGCCACACCCCCAGCAGCGTGGCCCCAGACACGGAGGGCTGTCCCTCATCCTCGTGGCTCCCAGAGAGGGGCCACCCTCCCTGCCGGCTTCTTGGAAGCTGTGTCACCTGGGCTCCCCAGAAAGGCGGGACCTCCCGTGTCCGTATCTGTGGACTTGCCGGAGGATGCACGGAGCGGGCGGGGCAACGGTACCGTCCCGATGGGTTGTCACCCGCGTCACGGAGAGCGCACGAAGAGGGTGCCCCACGCACGGCATTGATGTTAACGCCTCTCTTTCCCCTTGTGGATCACTTTATTCCCGCCCCCCCCCCCACTTCTGCAGCCTTGAGTTGCTCATTTTTACGGATGTCCAACACACCCGTTCCTACGGTCTCGGAAGCACCCGAGGCCGAGAACGACAGGAGCAACACCTCAGGACAGTGGCTGCTCCCCGCCAGCACCTGGCAGGTGTAAGGAAAGGCCGAGAACCCATCCAACGGCTCCAGAGGCGGGTGGAGAGCTGCCGGTGTGCCGTGCACCCCCAACCCCCACCCCACCTATGGGGGCCCACCAACTGGGGCCCTTCCCTTCACTGGCAGCCAAGAGAAACGACCACCGGAGAACACCTGCCTGGGGAGAGCCACGGGCTGCAGTTTGAGGAGCAGTTTGAGGAGCGGCGGTGAGCGACCTGAAAACACTTTGCCCAAGAAGACGTTCTGCCAGGTGCAGCCCCTGCCCCAAGACGGGGCTGAGGATACTTTGCTGGTCACCAAACCTGCGATGGGGGTGGGTGGGAAGCTTGTGAGTAGCTCTCAGAGGGGGCCCCAACTCCCCAAGCGTCCTGGGCAGCCTGGAGCAGGGACGACCTTGAACTGCATGAGATTCTGGAGTCTCGATATTAGACCAGACTGGACACTTGATGGCCTGAGAGGAGCCGAGCCTCTGCTGTCAGTGGCGAGTGCCTGAGAGCCCCAGTACCGGGCCAGGACTTCGGGGGAGGAGTGGGGTGGGGTGGGGTGGGGGGGTGGGGCTGGTGAGGTCCTAGAGAGGCTTGCGGCAGCTCATGCCCAGGGTGCCGCCCATTTCATGACCTGGTAACAGGTGCCCTTCGCCCGGTGTCCTCCTGGGAGGACCATGTTGACATGACTCTATTACAAGGACATATGTCTATCTGTGTCGGGAACTGTCACTCATAATCCTGCCTGGGAGTGCAAAGACACACCGACTACACCCTCCATTGGTATTTATCACGAGCCTGCACTCTTTAAGGCAGGTAATACAACAGGACAGGGTTTGGGGCACTTAGAGCTCAGCTGAAATCCAGCCCCGGTGCCCCTCATCTGTGCGACACTTCACCCCTCTGAACCTCGGTTTTTTCACCTGTTCGGTGGATGCTACCCACCCTTGAAGGGTTGCAGAGTCAGTGAAACAGCAGATGTGGGAGATCTAGAACGGGACAGATTCCCTGGTGCAGTGCCTAACCTCCGGTCCGTGACTGAATAAGGCACAGTCTCTGTGCTCGAAGAGCTTCTCTTCTGGAAGGGGGTTGGCTGGGTACACACATGGGTGCAGTGAGGTTTTGGTGAGGGCTGCATGTTTTTACTGATTTCTTTATAGACAGATGTTTTGAGTCGGACCTCAATATTCTTAGGTGAGTTTGTAGCTGAATGAAAGACTGAATTCAGAGTCTTTACCTGAGAGGTGTGGTGCAGGTAGCAGAGTTGGGCACAAATGACTCTGGGAAAACACCACCCACCCCAGGTTGTCTGGACAACCAGCCAGCTGGGCTTTGGGGCCCCTGTCCTCCAGTGGCACGTGGGAAGTACCCGTGGCATCCTCCCATGAGCTTTGCAACGTCCCGTGGGCCCTGGGGTCTCCAGGTGCAGAATTTCCCAGAAAGCCCAGATCCGGGCTGCCAGGTGCCCAGTCAGGTTGTTCTCAAATTTGCCCTAGAAGGAGGGACAGCAATTGGGGGCCAGGCCCCTCCCCCAGCACCCAAAGTCACGTGGTGAGGTCAGCTGTCACTGTGAGAAAGACTTATGTCCTCCCTGGTTTTGCTGACCCTCATTTTGTAAGGCTTTTTCCTAGTAGAGTCCGTTCCCTACCCGATCTACATGACACTGTGGAATTCACCCAAGTCCTTGTACGTGACTCTGACCCTCACGTGACAATGCTCTTCCAAAGAGTTGGCCCCGATAGAGACTCAGGAGGCAGGCTGCTCAGACGTGGGCTGGACATGACAAGGCTGCAGGAGGGAGGGTGGGGGCAGCAGCAGCAAGATTCTAAAACGTCTCCACAGGTTGAAATTTGGGGCCCACATTAAAGAGAAAATACAACAAGGTCAAAGAGACATGTACTCAACTTAATGACATTATAAATTGCAAAATGGGAGCACTTGTCCGGATAGAGATTCCTGGGAAAGCTACCTGGAATTCAGTAGACCCAGCTCCTTACGAGCCACTGGTGTGATGCAGGTGACGGCAAGAACAGGGACAGAGCGAGGTCCCCCACGGTCCCCACCGGCTGGCTCAGATCTGGAGCATCCTGTACAGCCTGGGAGCCGGGCCTTATGAAGGCCCGTGACAACCGGGTGGAGAGCAAGAAGAACAGGGAAGGGTCTTGTGAAAAAAGGTTTAGGGAACTGGAGAGCTAGAGCTTGAAGAAGACAAGTTTGCCATGATCACAGAGTGGCCTCCTTAAGAAATGTGAAGGGCTATATTGTCCAAGCACTCAGGAAAGCATTCACCATCATACTGAAGAAAAACATAGATTGTTTTCAGTACAGTTTCATGAAGCAGAGCTCGTACAGATTGGCAGAAGTCACAGGAAAATGGTTGTTGGAGCCAAAAGCAAAACAAATAAAAAACAGAAATGCTCAGAAATTGTTCCAAAAATGTGACAGGCCACTCTGCAGAGAAGTGCCCTCCCTAGCGTGAGGCTGTGAAGGCAGAGCCCGGGGGCCGGGCCTCACTGTGGAGTCCTGGAGGGAGGTCTCTGAGCTGTGTCCCAGGCCCTTGTGGCAGAAACTGCTAGGTGTCTGCCAGTGTACAGTCTCCCTTTCTTTTTAAATACAAAACCCTGATTTTTTTATGGGGCAGCAGTGTGCTAGCCAAGAACTGTATTTCTCAATCCCTTGCAGTTAGGTGTAGTCACACATCTAAGTTCAAGACCAAGAGCTGTGAATGGAAGCATTCCTGGCGCTCCTGGGAAGGCTCATTACTGAGAATGGATTAGCTGGGAAGCACACTTTTTTTTGCCCTTTCTCCTTTCTGCTGTTTGGATATGGATGCAATGACTGGTGCTCCAGCTGCCATCTTGGACAGTGATATGACCTTGAGTGTAGGAGCTGCACTGTAGGATGTTGGAGCAGAAAGATAAGAAGACCCTGAGTGGCAGATGGTGACAGAGCTGATGCTCCTACGTATTTACTGGGTGTTTACACAGTGTCTTAGGCACTTGGTGAACCAAACAGACAGTATCTGCCCACGTAGATCTCAAACTGGTGAGGGAGCCAGGGCGGCCTGCTGCCTTATACAGTGTAGGGGGCAGGGGGCATCTACACAGAGTGAAATGGGCCCTCTGAAGTTGTACAGAGGGGAGGCCCAGCAGGAGCTTACACTATAGGACCATGCTCATAATCTTCATTAGAGAGATGATAACATGGAGATTTACAGATACTAAGTTATTTCCCAAGATTGCTCGAAGACGTGTTATCCGATCGGATATCTGACTCCAGCTCACCTTCTTCACCACTTCTTTCACTTGCTCAGGGCAGGAGGAAAGAGAAGGGCAGGAACGTACTCGGAGGAACAGAGAGGAAGAGAATGTAATGAGGGCGGTACTTTGGGCGATGGGGGGATAGCACAAAGCGCAAGGGGGGAAGAGAAGTGAACGGGGGTGACCGTGGCCGTTCTCGACCTTCAAGAGGACAAAGTGAGTGACAACCTCCCTCACTTACTGAAAGTCTCTCAACCTGAGTCATTTCCCCCATAACAGGTTTACAGAATCTTTCATTTTTATGTCTATTATTGAGGTTTATGTTAAAAATAGATTTCAGCAACTGTTCGGTAGCATAATTATTCCTGTGACACCAGGGTACATCCAGTACCAACTTCTTTTGTTGTCAGTCTACCAAATGCTGCCCGGCGTCCCGTGTCACGCCGTGGACAGCTGTGTTGCAGGCATTTAAGTATAGAACTGAGCTGTTTCTCACAAACAACTTCATGACTTCACACCCAGGACCTGAAAGGTGTTTGTGCACCATACGCTTCTCTTTCTTGCACCGCAGAGTAAGAAATAACACTGCCAGAATCCCTACCAAGGAGTATACGTTCTCATTTTATCTTGAGGGGTGTGGAGGTTCTATTTCCAAAAATGCTTCCTCCTATGAATGTGCCCCCACCGCTCAGCAGAAACCTGCCCTCCGGAGCGTCGGGGGGCTGTGGCAGGTTGTAAGCGTCGCCGGGCACTCTTAGGCTTTGCAGGTGGTTTCCTAAAACAGTTTGAGTTTGAGCTGGAGATGGAGGGAGAGGTGCGGCAGCAGGTGGCAGGGGTAGTAGCCTCTCTGCGGCTCTCCCCAGCCCCGCCTGCCTTCTGCCTCTCTCACCCTGCGGTCCTGGAGCACATTCATCTCCACGCTCGCTTTGGCACGGGTGCATTTGGTGCAGTGAAGTTATTTCTCGGAGGACGAAGATGACACTTACTGTGGGTGTGGTGAATGGGGGGTAGAGTAGAGGAAGGGAGCCCCCCAGGAGGCTGTCAGGGGGCTTCCCAGCAGACCCTTGCAGGCCAGGAGAGAGGGCGGAATGTCATTCCCAAAGTGCTGGATGGGAAAAACTGTCCAGCTACGTCTCCAGTTCTATTTCATTTTTTAAAAGTTCTATTTCATTTTTAAAGGTGGGTAGACAATCAGCTTTTTGAAGGATGAACGGGGTCCTGTTTCAGTCCCTTCTCTAATGGCATCATATGGACAACCTCACTCCTTCTTCCGAACAACCCCGTTATCCTCATTTATCCTACATTCGGAAGAACTGAGGTCCAGAGGTGTTCAATCACTTGCCCGCGGCCACAGGACTGGTAATTATGTGGGACGGGCTCTGAGTGCTGCCCACCTGCAGAGTGGCGTGTTCTTACAGCCCTTCGGAGCTGGCTTCACACCCAGGCCTGCCTGAGCTGAGCTTCTGAACTCCGGGAGATGCAGAGTCTTTCTCGGGGTCTGCAAAGAAGGGATGCTTTGGGCCATGGCTTGGGTATAGATTCTGGAGACTTTCAAGGGCCATTTTGCCAGGGGTTTATTCTGCCTGTCTTTCTCTGGGGGGAATTAAATCATCCATCTTAGGATGTTGCTGTAGTGAGGTGTAGCTGAAACAGCACCATTACAGAGCAGTTTCGCTAAACAACCAACACCAACCAAACCATCAACTTCATTTCTTCACTCAACATTGTATTTTTGAGCGCAATCCCTGATGACCTAGATGGATGGATAGGAATAGATGGTCGATTCCCTTTAGCTGCTGTATGAGACCTAGTTCGCGGTGTGACGCTGTCGGATCTTCTGCGCACTGAGGTTCTCGTCTGGCTCTTCTCTACCATCGCACGGTGTTCCTGAGAACGGCTGTTATGTTCGCAATGACTCGTGTCCCCAATGCTCGCTGAGTTTCTGGGCAGGAGAGTCCTCTTCCCTCCTGCCCTGACTTTGGACTTGGCCGTGGGGCTTGTTTTGGCCAATGGAACGTGTGCTGCAGTCTCTGAGCAAAACGGTTCTCTGTACTTGTGTGGTTGAGGCTCTGCCCTGTGGTGTGAAAACACCACACCCCAGATGGTGGCGGCTCCTTTGTCCTCAGGGCACAAGGAGCAGACACAAGGAGCCTAGCGGAGAGCAGCCCGGCTCCGGGGAACCTCGGCCTGCCTGCAGCCCCAGTGGTTCACAGGGGAGACAGAAACCCTGCCGTGCTCCCTGGAACCTGAGTGTGGTCTGTGGCTGCGGCACAAGCTGACTCCTACAGAAATGGGCTCCGAACTCGAGCTGTGGCCGAATCCATCCTGCAAGGTAGGCCCTGGCCTCGGGAGGCGGCCAGTGTGCAAGCTTCGCCATGCAGATCACTGGATGAGACTGTCCAGAATATACTAACAGACTTGTGGCATTGGGTGAAGAGATTTCAAGGTAGAATGTTCATGGTGGGTTGTTTGGTGTTCGCTGTATTCGATAAGGTACTAAAAGAAAGAGGTACTTGGAATATAATCAGCTTATTTGTTTGAAGGTACAATTTACTCATGGCAAAAATCCATCCCTTTTTTTTTTTTTTTTAAAGTAGGCTCCATCCCCAGCGTGGGGCTCAATCTCACAACCCTGAGATCAAGAGTCAAATGCTCCACCAATGAGCCAGCCAGGTGCCCCCAAAATCCATCCTTTTTAGTGTACGGTGTGGGAGTTTGGACAAGTGTATACAGTCATGGTACTACCATCAAAATCAAAATATAAGATGATTCCATCATCCTGACAAATTGCTCTGTGCCCCTTTGGAGTGAAGCCCCTGCCTCCAGGTCCAGCCCCTAGAACCATTCTTTTGTTTTCTGTCTCTGTCGTTTTGCATTGTCCAGGTGTGCTGTAAACGGAATCCTGCAGTAGGTGGGCTTTGAGTCTGGCTACCATCACTCGGCTTATGCATTTCCGGTTTGCTCGTGTGGTGGTGTGTATCAACAGTTTAGTCTTTTTTAATGTTGAGTATTTTTTTACTGTTTTGAAGGACCACAGTTGATCCACTTGTCTGTTGAAGAACACGTAGGTACTTTCCAGTTTTTGGCAGTTAGAAAGAAGGCACCATAAATGTCTGCACACCATTTTTTGTTTGTTTTGTTTTGTTTTCTAGAGACGGGGAGGAGGGTAGGTGGAGGGGCAGAGGGAAAGGGAGAGAGAGAATCGTAAGCAGGCTCCACGCTGAGCGCAGAGCCCCATGCAGGGCTTGATCTCACAACCCTGAGATCATGACCTGAGGCAAAACCAAGAGTTGGACGCTTACTGACTGTGCCACCCAGGCGCCCCCGCATACTGGTTTTTGAGCGGAGTTACGTTTTTCTTTCCCTTGGGTAACTATCTAGGAGTGAGGTTGCTGGGTCCGGGGGTGAGCATACGTCTAAAATTTGTAAGACCCTGCCTCCCCCAGCTGAGGCAGCCCAACAGAGAAGTGGCCGTGCCTCACTGCAGCTTACGTTTGCATTTCCCTCAGGGCCCAGTTATGTGGAACATCTACACGTGCTTCTCTGTCAGCCATATGTCTTCTTTGGTGATGTGTCTGTTCAAATCTTTTGCCCATTTAAAAAATGTGTTGTTGGGTTTTTTTTTTTTTATTAAAGAGAGTTCTTTGTATACTCTGGATATAAGTATGTGATCTACATCAGAAATGTCATCTACTGGTGTATTCTCCCAGCCAGTGGCTTGGCTTCTCCTTCTCTTGGGGATGTTACTTAATTTTGATGAAGTCACATTGGTCTGTTTGAAAGCATGGTTTAAAGAGAAGAAAACAGAATCCAGACGTTCTGAGATGTGCAGGATTGAAAGAGGCACATGCTAAAGACGTGAACTGGCGGTAAAGACCACATCAAACATACGGTTCTCTTATTAGATTCAGGTGTCCTCCAACAAATCCTTTCAACCCAACGAAATGGTTCATGGGGAAAGATGGAGGGCATGGTCCCACGGAAGCATGAGGTCACCTGTGGCCTTGTCAGTCATGCAGCGCACCCTGTGGACTGCCCGATGCCTCCTAATGCAGAACACTGAACTCAGAGAATGTGTGCACACGTATGTGCGTGCATACATGTATGCTGTGTGTGCTGTGGTCACCTGTGTCCATTGCATGTGTGTGCATTCCCTGGCTGGGTATTGCATGTTTATGAGCATGGCAGCGTGCACGAGTGTGTGTTTGGTGCGAAATTAAGAATCTCCTCATAATCAACCCAACGAAATGGTTCATGGGGAAAGACGGAGGGCATGGTCCCATGGAAGCATGAGGTCACCCGTGGCCTTGTCAGTCATGCAGCGCACTGGTACTGAAAGGTCATGTTTCCGAAGTCTCAGGCACTTCAAGCATTGTCCAAGCAAGTGGCGATCAAATATGGTCTGTGTTTTCTTCACCTGTAAAAGTAAAGCGTGGGAGTGAATACATTTTGGCCTCCTCTCTGTCTAAAGTGCTATGTTCCAAACACACATTTTCTGGAAATACAGCCATCGTTACCAAAAAGCCCTCAAGAAAAACAGCAGGCTCGAGAGAGCCACAGCGTGAGCACGCTGGCCAGACCCCTGCAGAGACCAGTGGGGCTGCAGGGCGAGGCAGGGTGGCCCCACTTGCCTTCTCCGGAGAAGAGGCCAGGAGACTGAAAAGCCTGGAGGCTGGAGGGACCCGGCCTTCACTCTCTGCCCTGCTGGGACCATTCATCCCCTCGCGCATCCACTCATTTTCCCTGCCCCCTCCTAGCCTATTCTCTCCCTTCCTTTCCACCCACTTTCCTGTCCTGCCTTCTCTCAGGGGCAGGAAAAGATGCCCAGGTGCATCCTGGACGTGGAGGGTCCCCGTCTTCTCTACATGGGGCTCGATCCTCCTATGATCTGTTCCCACCGACAGATGACTCCATTCTCCCTGGTGGCTTGTCAGAGATTCACAGATGCCTCATTTCACAGTAAGGAAGCCTGGGCCGGAAAGGGGCTCAGTGACTCACCTAAAATCACATAGCTGCTTACGGCATAACCACCATCCCTGGATAAAGCTTAAAACCACCGCATCGTAGGCTAGATGACATCTCAAGTCTTCCCACGGTCCATTTGGCAGCCAATCATTAGGCAAACACTGGAGCTGAGCTCAAAGTTTTTGCTTGTTAAGCATGGAAAGAACACGTGAGAGTCCAGACCTGGCTTGTTTCTGAGACCAGAACCCTAGAATGAGGTTGACAGCAGGCCTCTCACATTTGTGCCTTAAAATCCTGTTTCTTAACTAATCCCGACCATTGGAATCCTCTCTGTAACCCATCTGCAATTCTATTGCCTCTCTTAGCCTCACTCTTTAAAATACTTCTTTAATATCACCTCTAGAAATTGCACTCAGGGTTTGGAGGACTTCCGACTTCTAACCTAATAATACTCAGCAAAAAGCGATCAAGGAGATTCTTACACGAGGTAACTGGTAACAGCAGCTTTCACCTGCCTGCTCGGTTCATTTTATTTTATTTATTTATTTTTTTAAAGATTTTATTTATTTGACAGAGAGAGAGACAGCGAGAGAGGGAACACAAGCAGGGGGAGTGGGAGAGGGAGGAGCAGGCCTCCTGCCGAGTAGGGAGCCGGATGCGGGGCTCGATCCCAGGACCCTGAGATCATGACCTGAGCCGAAGGCAGTCGCTTAACCAACTGAGCCACCCAGGCGCCCCTGCTCAGTTCATTTTAGACACCAGGATAATTTCTAGAATAATTACTGGCTGAACAATATGTTGCTCCGTGTGTATACATTTGTATACATTTATAAATAGGAATGCTAAATGTAACTATTTTAAATCTGAATACCGAGTCAAATCAATAACTAGTAATTTTCTTTCTCTTTGGCATAAATGCCCTGATATTTTCTGCCCTGAGCTGAACAAATTGCATGGCTTCCCTCCTTGCCGCCTGGCTGGACAAGCGAGCCACACACCTAAGTGACAGCATCCATGCAGAGCAGATTACGAGCCTGCGCCCAGAGAAGGCTGCATTGGTCTGAAGTCACTTGTTCACTCTTTTTTTTACTAAAAATGCTTGAGCTCTTACAGAAAGAAGCCAGCTTTCTGCATAAGTCAGTCTGGCTTCTAGAGTGAGTGAGAAATATCACCCTAACTGGATCCATAATGAGCATAGAGATTCAGGCAGGTCAGAAAAGAGCAGGAACCTAGCTAGCATGACAGCCATTTAGAAAGGAATGGGCCAGGAGCATTTGTTCTAAGTCTATAAAAAGGGTAATTACTTTGGCAAGTAGTTCATTTTCTGCCCCATAGAGGCAGCTGTAGATAGATTATAAATAAGTGATGGCTCATAATTCATTAAAAACAAGAGAATGGGAACAGCTTTAAGGAAGCATGAGTTTTAAGGAGAACCTTCACAATTCAGCAAGCATTACAGAGTACTGGGGCAGCCCACGTTCTGCCCCCCCAAACTTGGCATCGAGATAAGCAAAAGGGGCACTCTCCTTCACAGGGGCTGGCCCTTCCAGTTCCATCGGCTCTAGGCACCTTGCTGGGGGCCATCCTTCTTCCCCAGGCACGGGCAGAACACTGGACTTGGCATCCAAAGAATTAAAGCCAGTTTGCTCCCCGTAATCCTGGGCAAACCTTCTTGAGCCTCAGTGTCCTCAATTGCAAAACGGGATGACAGGAACACTGACTCACAGAGCGGTGGTGCGTGCTCCTTGTCTTCTTCACTCCACAAGTCCGTGACGTGTGATTGAAGTCCTGCCTTGAAGGACCAGTAAGGGTTTGCCTGTGGAGGGAGCCCAGTGAACAAAGGCATGGCACATTTGGCCTTGACATTTGGAGTGGAGAAAGCCCAGGATACATTTGCTCCTGCCGGGGAGCTGAGTTAGAGGGGTGCCGACAGAGGGATAGGAGTGCTGTGCTGTCGTGAAGTCAATGGGGACGCCCGGTGCTTTTCATATGCACATTGACGGGGCTCAGGACACACTGCCCCCAAATATAGTGCATTAAATAGGAATGGAAGAATCGGGAAGGTCACTCTGCCTCCCCAGCCTCCACCTTTCCTCCCTGAAACAGGCCATAGAGCCCCATGTGAAAGGCACCCTTCCTGTATCAGGAGGAAAGAAGACATTCTCATCACCAGCCCCAGATTCTAGGAATTTGGGGCCAGGAAATCCTTACAAACTTTGTTAAACCAACCCTCACCTTCCTACTCAACCTCTCTAGCACTCACTCCCCTTTGTCTTGTCAATGATTCACAAATCGAGCGCTTCCTTGTCTAAAAGCTATAAAAGCCTCTTGTTCTGTTTTAGACCCAGTCAGGGACCCTAAAGAGGGCCAAGGGGAATTTTTGACAAAAAAGGAGAGCTTCTGACAAAAGTCAGTACCCATTCATGATGAAACGCTCAAGGGTAGGTACAGAGGGAATGTACATCCGCATAACAAAGGCCGAAAAGATAAGGCCACAGGTGAAAAACTGAGAGCTTTTCCTCTGAGATCAGGAACAAGACAAGGATGCCCATTCTTGCCACTTATTCAACACAGTATTGCAAGTCTGAGTCACAACAATCAGTCAAAAAGAAAAAAAAAATCCAGATCAGAATAGAAGACATAAAACTCTATTTGCAGATCAAGTGATACTATATATAGAAAGCCCTAAAGTCTCCCCAAGAAACTCTTAGAACTAATAAATGAATTCAGTAATAATTCATGATTCAGGGCATTATGCTAAATGAACCAAACCAGACAGAGAAAGACAAACACAGAATAATATCACCCCCTGAAAACATAGATGGGGAGAACAGAGTAGTGGTTGCCAGAGGTGGGGGTAGGGGGTGTGCCAAACGGGTGAAGGGAGTCAAAGGTGCACACTTCCAGTTATCAGATGAGTAGGTCCTGGGGAGGCAGTGCACGGCATGGTGACTATGCATGAGTAAGAATACTGTATTATAGATTTGAAAGTTGCTAAGAGAGTAAATCCTACAAGTTCTCATCACAAGAAAAATAAATTGTACTGTGTGTGGTGAAGGATGATTTCACAGTGTATACATAAATCAAATCTTTATGTTGTACACTTAAAATTAATATGATGTTATATGGCAAAAAAACCAAAAAAAAAAAAACAAAAAAACAAAAAACAACTTTGTTCAGACCCAGCCAGGGAATCTCAGCAGGTGAAGGAAAATGTCTTCCTCTCTTGCAGGGTGTTAGGAAGACCAGTCAGACTCCAGAAAGGGAAAGCTCCCACTCTTAGAGAAGAAGCACTGGGGGTAAGGGCACACATTCGGGTACCAGATCCCATGGGCTCTATTCGGGTCATGTACTTGCTATGTTAACCTTGGGCAAGTTCCTTAACCTCTCTGTGCCTTAGTTTTCTCAACTACAAATGTGACCAAAACCAATTTCTATCTCATGGCACTGTGGTTCAGATAAAGTGACCTAATAGTCATAAGGCACTCAGAGCAATGCCCAACACACAGTCAGCACTGTGTTTGCTACTGTCATCTTTCAAGTGTTGGCTCCAAAGCCCCTTCCTCTTTGAGCTCCCTCACGCCTAATGAATGGTCCCCCTGTTTTCCCTACCATTTGTATTGCAGTTACTTATCTATATGTTTCTCCCTGAGGCTGTGAATTGACCAAGGGCTGCTCTTACTTCTCACCTGGCATAGGTCTGGGGTAGGGGCTCTCTGCTTATTTATGGTAAATGATTAAGTTTTTATTAATTTAATAAAATAAAAACTACTGACCTGCCTGGGTGGTTCAGTCAGTTAAGCGTCTGCCTTCGGCTCAGATCTTGATGCCAGGGTCCTGGATCAAGCCCTGTGTTGGTCTCCCTGCTCAGCAGGGATTCTGCTTCTCCCTCTGCCTCTGCTCCTCCCCGCACCACACATGTGCATGTGCATGCGCTCACTCTCTCTCTCTCTCTCAAATAATCTTTAAAAAAATAAATAAAAATATTTAAAAAATAAAAACTACTAAAGCAAAGAAAGATGTTTTTAACAATCAGCAACAGTCTTCCATTGTGTTTTAAAGACTGAAATCAACTGAAATTGTATCTTTTCATGTGTTGAGAAAGGCTTGCAAATGCAAAGATATTTCAATACCTTTGTTTTTTGCTATTAAAACTTTGGCCTTCTTTGTGGCATTTTCTTGCCACGAACCCTATAAAATATTTAGTTTCCTAAGCATGCTGAAGTTTAATCCTTGTAAGGAAACTTGCGTCTGGAAATGTGAGGCATAATTTGTTAACTCCCTTTTCTTGCACACTGATAGCTGTCATACTGCATTTCTAATTGGGAGTTGAGCTGCAAATATAATGGAAATATGGAAATAGATAAATCCCTTTCAAGGTACAGTTAAGGAAGTGTTTTAGGATGACTTGCAACTCTAGTGAATGCCTTGCATGGCCTGATTCATGGGTTGGTTTTAGCTCTCAGGGGTTCTGGCTGGTTCCTCTGCCTGAACACCCTCCCCCCCCAGATTTCCCAGAGGCAATGCCCTCACTTCTTTCAAGCTGAAGGAGAGTGGACTATGTCACCCAAAATATGCCTCTTTGGCATAAGGATGATCTTGAGTTTTGTTTTTTTTTTTTAAGATTTTATGTATTTATTTATTTTAGAGAGAGCATGCATGAGCAGGGGAGGGGCAGAGGGAGAGAATTGCAAGCAGACTCTGCACTGAGCTTGGAGCCCCACACGAGGCTCCACCTCATGCCCCTGAGATCCTGAACTGAACTGAAACCAAGAGCGGATGCTTAACCAACTGAGCCTCCCAGACACCTTGAGCTGGTTATTTTTAAGAAACAGCAGACACAGGAGAAGCTCTGAGAACTGAGTAGAAGTGACCCTTTTGTAAGACATACTTAAATTTATAGGGGAAATCTGTTTGTAAGGGCGTCTCCCTCTGTGTACCAGGAAGAGAGTGGCTGAATCTCCAGAAACTCTTATCAGTAAAGAAGACAAGTCTTAGACCTGTACAACATCCATATCATTGATGACTATGTTTTGTCTGACAACCCCCAGGACTGGCTTCCCAGCCCCCTTCCCCCACCTCCTCATCCCTAGCCCCACTCCTGCAGTCTCCTTCGTCTTTAGCTGGAGATGGTATTTAAGGTGATGATCTGGGCTATTTAGAGAGTTACTCTGTTTTGGGGGTCTCTCTTATGTATATAAGAGGTACCCATATTGTTAAACTTCTGGGGTGTTTCTCCTGTTAATCCACCTTTACTATGGGGGGGGTGTGTGTCTCAGGCAAGAACATAGAAGGGTGGAGGGAAAATTACTTTTCCTCCCCTACAAAGTGCTTCCTCAAGTCTCACTCTCTCATCCTGCAACCCACCTCCCCTGCTCAGGCATCCCTCATCCCCCGTTTACCGTACCATTCCATACTGCTCCACTTCCTTCCCCTTTCTGAGGTCACTGTGCACCCCACCCCAGCAGAACATGAGCTTGGAGGGCTGGGTGTTTTGTTTTGTTTACTGACATAGCCCAGGTGCCCAGAGCAGTCCCTGGCATACAGTAGGTGCTCAACAAATATTGGTTATATCAAGCACCAGCTCCCCAGCTACTGCCAATACCAACCATTGGTAAGACATAGCGGGAAGGAGGAACACCACCTTGACAGTTGGGTCTCACAGAGGGAAGGGAAGATTGGAGTTTACTGACAGTCTGAAGTTTGGTTTAAGGCAAGTCTCTCCAAGGGGAAGGGGTATGCTAATAAGTTTTTAATATCTTCAAAAATATCTTTAGTATCTTTAAAGCTTTAATATTACATCTTACAAATTTTTGTTTATGTTTTCCTGAAACCACAAGTACTCTGGATCCAGGCAGATTATTATTTCTTTACAGCAGTAACCGCGTCAGTTCCCCACATGCCAATTCTTCCCTCTTTGGCAGGGGGCGATGTAAGTGAGAGCCAGGTGGCTGGGCCTGGGTGTACAAGGGGGTTCCTTGCATACAGGAGAGGAACCCCGAAATTGTCAGTCTGCTTACATAGGATGGCATGCACTGCAGCCCAGCTCCCCACAGACACAGTCTCCTTGGGAAGAGGTAGATCCCCGTGGAATGTAAATAAATGTGTCCAGAGATACATAAGACAAGCCTCTTAGGGCTTGCTTACAACCCTGGAATGTCTCCATGTCTAGGTTTTATCCTCCCTTGAAATATAAATGTGTATCTCCAGAGAGGTGAATCTTTCTGGCGCTCTGTGGCACCTGCATGCCCTTTAACCTCTGAAACGTGTCCTTTCATCAGATTCCAGGAAAATTTGCCCAGAGAGCCCTGAATCTTAGAAATATGAAAATGTTTGCTTCCTGACACAGCCTTAGTTGGGATTGGGTCAGGATCACAATACAGCAGTTGTGGAAACAAAGAAAGACCATCCAAACAGGAGCGGGCAAAGACTATGGATTCAGAGCCAGGGAATCAGCCACCATCGCTTGCATTCGGCACAGACACAGAGGAAAGCAGAGGGGTGGGAGAAAGGGAATTCGTGTGTGCCCTGATTGGAGGCTATTGGCATGGGGAAGGTATAGGCAGGCTGACCGGATGCCGGGCATCCCATGTGACTGGTTAGGGGTGCCCGCCTGGTTCTCTCCTTCGGTTGGTCTAAGTGGCAAGTAGGCCCAGCAACCAGGAAGCTGGCAATTATTAATCAGGTCCTGGCTTCCCGGACTGTTGGCTAGAGACAGCGGGCTGACTTCTCAGGAGTCTGATTCGCAGGTAGTAGGTTGGCTTCCCAGGCTGGTTATTGTTGACCGTGACTAGTTCCTCGGCTGGCTGCCGCAGACTATAGGTCGGAGTTCTGTTTGTGGGTGTGGTCTGGGCATGGTTCGTTGTATATTGAGGCTCTTGTGGTTTGGGGTGGGTGGGGACAGCAGGGCAAAGATTTTAAAGCAAGAGAATCTTGGGCTGCAACCACCCTGTTGATGCTTCCCATGAAGTGTTGGTGAACCTTTCAGGAAGTTCTTACAGTGAACAGCCAGGCTATTTGCTTGGAACAGTAGTTAGTTAATGTAGATAGCCCTGAAGAAGGGCCGACCGGTAGTTTTGGTTTTCGGGTGAAGGAACTGAAGAGAAGGGAGGGGAAGGTTGAGATTTGTCGAGTATCACAGATGTCCTCAATTTTGCACTTCCCCACCCCGCTCAGCTACATGTGGGGCCGGGAGGAAGATGACACTATTCCTGTTTTACAGGAAAGAGAGACTCAGAGTCTGAATAAGCCGTCCAAGGCCACGCTTAAATGGTAGTAAAGGCTCAAAGCCAGCCCTGCAGGACCTGTCAACCTTAACAAATAAAAGAGTCCTTTATTTTACGAGCAAACGAGTGTATTTGGGAAGAGCAGAGGAATCACAATCCGGGGCGAGCCAACTATAGCAAACCAGAGGCGAGTCCGAAGAGACAAAGGGAAGGTCAGCTCTCGTTATGAGGTGTTAGGAGGAAATTGAGGAGGGTTGTGCTGAACAAGAGTTCATTGAGGAAGAGGAAGAGGTCATCAAGTGTCTCCCTGGCTGCAGGTGGTAGTCGGCGCCCTGTTGTGGGGTGGGCGGGCGGGGGGTGAGGGGAGGAATTTTCCTTTTGTTTGTTTGTTTGTTTATTTATTTATTTATTTATTTTAAGTTGGCGCTAAAGTTCTACGTGGGAAGTGTCTTCCCTCCCCCTGCTGGTTTGCAGGCTGCTCCCCTCAGGCCTTCCTGACTCCATTTATTTTTTTAAGATTTATTTATTTATTTATTTTAGACATAGCAAGTGTGTGAGTGGGAGGGGGCTGGGAGGAGCAGAGGAAGAGAGAGAATCCCAAGCAGGCTCCATGCTGAGTGCAGAGCCAGGCACGGGACCCAATCTCACGACCCTGAGATCGTGACCTGAGCCGAAATCGAGAGTCAGACACTTGACCGACTGTGTCACCCAGGTGCCCCTTGACTCCGTTTTTGTTGAAGTTTCCCTTCTCACGCACACACCCCCAAACCCTGTGCTGCCTTCCATAATTACGAATACCGCCCAAATCATCTCTTCATTGCCATGCACGTGTGTGATAGGCATATCCGCGTGGGTGGGTTTTTTTTTTTTTTTTTTTGCGGAAGACAGGTGGTGGGGTGGCTGGTGGAGGGACACAGAATAAGTACGTCTCGAGTGTTTTCAGGGGTGAACCCAGAATTGAAACTCATATCCGCCCTTCATGTCAAATATTCTCTGTACTGAGAGAAGGCCCTTTTAGCTACTGAATTATAATAACACATTTCTCCTTAATATGTGTTCTTTCTACTTTTCTCCCCCTCAAAAGTAATTGGCAAAGTCGCTGGAGTCAACGTCGAGTAATTAAATGTATGTGATCCCTGGGAATCGGTTCACATTTTGCAAGTGCGATGCAGCTTTCAAGAACCGTGGAAATAAAACTCCGGGCTGTTCCTAGATTTACAGTCTTCACAGTTTGTGGTCTGTGCACACTCTACAGAGAACATCATTTTCTCTCTTAAAAACAATTACAATTATAATTAGTATTGTTATTACTCTCTGCACCGCAGCAGGGGAATGCAGTGATCAGCCTCCAGCTCAGCAACGTGAAAATGCTGGGCGGCCATGGAGGCTCCATGCTGCCTTCATCTGAGCTGAGCCCCAAGGCTCTGGGTGGGAAAGCCACGGGCAGGAGTGTGCGGGAGTGCGCGTTGCCGCCCTCCTCTACAACCCATATTGCTGAGCTGGCCCAAGCTACCAGCCTCCATAGTTAGATGTCTGCCACCTTCACGACCGTGTTCAGGGAGGGGAGAGGATGGCCCAAAGCTGAGGTTCACATGTGTCTACATGGAGGCTGGACACACAACCACACAGCTGGTAAAGCAGCCTTTCTGCAGGGCCTGCACGCTGTGGAAGTGGGCATAGCCTGGACTTTCAGATTTCCTCCTTTATTGTGGTGGATGAGGAAGATCAAGTACTCACCGTTTGCAGATGGACCGGCCGTATTAGCTGTCAGAGTTTCAGCAGACGCACAAAGGCGAAGAAACAAAACAAGGGGTGAAAAGTACCCCATATCCTGAGATATATTTTAATCGTGCAATCTATGTAGAAGGACCGTCCAGTCCACTGTGGAAAGACGCTTTTGTGAAATACAAAAGTCCTGCTCTTGTGCGTTGTGACAAAGTCAGATTGCCAAAATGTTTCCCGCGCTCAGTGCTTCCACCTTCAGGGCCTGGGAGCCACTGTGGGTAGCCCTGCTGTGGACCTGGAGAATGGCTTCTTTAAACTTGAAGAGAAATCACCTCCAGAGCTCAGGCCGGTCCCCTGGAGTATGCAGGAACTGTGATGTGATGCACACCTAGAAAAATAATGACATGAGAGGCTACAGCAAGAGGGAGGAAGGTTGTGTGCAGGGAGGTGCCCTTTCCCCGCAGAGGGGCAGAGATGGAGGTTCTCAGGGACCAGAAGGACACGGGCTCCATGCCCTTCCTAAGAACCTGGCCCGGGAAGCATCCTGCTGGTGTGACACCTTCCCGGGCAGACTCCTTGGTGGAAAGAGGCTAGAGCTGCACCGAAGATCATGGAAACTGGGCGCGGGGCGGGGCGGGGGGGATAGCATTGACAGACTGTACTTGCTCCAGGGGGTGCACTGAGGTGCGGGAGTGGGCACATGTGTGCGGGGGGCAGGGGGCGGTGCCCAGGGAGCCTGCAGTGGGATATTAGCCTCACAGAAGACCCGGGCCCCAGATTACAGTGCCAACCAGAAGGCACCGCACCTGTCCCCCACCTGTTGTCTACCAGCCCCCCTCCACCCACCCCGCGCGGCGGCCTCTGCAGCTTGAGGTCAGGCCAAGCTGGGGAGGGGGGAAGGTTTACACCGGATGAGTCTGGGTTCCTGATACTATACTGGCCTGGATGTTTTAATACCTGGAGAAAGAAGCTGTTTATTACCCGAGAGTAACCACGTAACCAATCCGTCTGCCTCAGGCTGCATGGAGGGAAATGCAGCTTCAGCACTGGTGGGGAAAAGTGCAAAGGGGTCTCCTGATCTGACCGCCTGTCATCCCATAAACTGGTGGCATGACCACAGAATGATGGCTAGAGCTCGGAGTCTGAGTCTGGTTCCTGGGTCTCTGGGCTGTTCATCACTTAGTAGTGATGGGGTTCAGGACAGAGTACCCCAAAAGACGGCACCTTGGCCCATTGGATATTTTAAACAGAAGGTAGAGTTTGAGAAAAGGGCAGAAGCAGGAAGGTCTCTCTGACCTCCACCCCGACTCTTTTCCCCTAAAACGGATCATAAGCTCCTCAGAAGAGCGGGGCCCTCCCTGTACGTGGAGGAAAGGACCATCTATCTCCAAGGCCGACAGACACTGGGAAGACTCCAAACGAACAGATCTTGCTAAGTTTTCCCATTTACTGCACTTAGCTCACACTCCTTGCCCTCTTATATCTTCCCACGACTTCCACCCTCCAGCAAGCCCGGCATCAAAACACTCGGGCTTAACTGTTTCTCCGGGTCTTCATTTCCTTATGAAGACTCTTCTGTCATGTAAAATTTATATTAAATAAATTTGGGGGCATCTGGGTGGCTCAGTCAGTGAAGCGTCTGCCTTTGGCTCAGGTCTTGATCTCTGGGTCCTGGGATCGAGCCCCACGTCCGGTTCCCCGCTCAGCGGGGAGCCTGCTTCTTCCTCTCCCTCTGCACCTCCCCACTGCTCGTGTGCGCGCTCTCTCTCAAATAAATAAATAAAATGTAAAAAATAAAAAATAAACAAATTAAATAAATAAATGTGTATGCTTTTCTCCTGCTAGTCTGTTTTTGTCAGTTTAATTTCCAGATCCAGACAGGGACCCAAAAATGGTTGAGGGGAAACTATCTTTTTTCTCTCCTACACTAGCATAGTGACCCTGGACCAGAGATTCTGTGCCTCAGCTTCTCCTCTGGGAAATGGGGACAATTCTACCATACAGAGTTGCCCTGAGGATTACATGAATGAATGAATATAAAGCATTTGAAACACGGCAGGAACATGGGAATAAACATTGGCTATTAGTAGTGTACCGATCACCTGGGAGCTTGTTGGAAGTGTTGATTCATTAAGTGTGGGATGGGGACCAGAAAACTGCATTTTAGACAAATACTCGCAGATTTTTGTGGAAGGGGGTCTGAAGACTATTCTGTGAAGTACTCGCTATAAGGGAACACCATGTTCCCATGGGTAAGACATCTGTTCTGTTTCACCGAGAATGAGGTGAGAAGGTTGGGAGAGGCAAATATAGAAACCACCTATAATATTCTTTGGTCAAGAAACAAAAGCTATTTTAGAGATGCAGTCTTCTCCCTACCCCCGCCCTTCCCATTTTATAGGTAGAGAAACTGAGGTCTGGAGCGGCAGTGCCCAGAGTTATGGCTATTTCCCTCAGCCTTGAGCCGTGATCATCGTGTCTTTTTTTTTTTTTAAGATTTTTATTTATTTATTTGAGAGAGAGAGCGAGCATGAGCAGGGGGAGCCATAGAGAGAGAAGCAGACTCCCCGCTGAGCAGGGAGCCCGGGGCGGGACTTGATCCCAGGACCCCGGGATCCTGATTTGAGTTTAAGGGAGACGCTTCACCGACTGAGCCACCGAGGGACCCCCCACCCCCACCCCTTGATCATCGAGTCTTAACCACAAGCCTCCTGCTCTTCCCACTGCGCAGGACTGGCTCAGAGGACCGTCACTGTCATGGGGGTCCTACTTCTTTCACCTGGATCTGGGAAATTGTCAGATTCTAAGTTGGGCTAGAATAGTACATTCAAATATATGGAGATAAACGAAGACCAACCAAACGGGAGTAGGCAAAGACTGTCCAGAGCTCACGACAGCAAGGCGGCCGCCTCCACCACGTTCTGGCAGAGGCTCAAAGGCAGACAGAGGAGTGGCCAAGTTTTGTGGCTGGAACAGGGGTGGCTTCCAGGGGGGTCCCTGGCTGGAGACTGTTGGCCTGGGGAAGCTGCAAGACGGCTAACTGGAAGCAGGGCATCCTATGTGATTGCTGATTTTGATTTCTCCGGCTGGCTCTATTTATTTATTTATTTAGATTTTATTGAAAGTCAAGTTAATTAACATATAGTGTATTATTAGTTTCAGGGGTAGAATTTAGTGATTCATCAGTTGTATAGAATACCCAGTGCTCATCACATCACGTGCCCTCCTTCACGCCCATCACCCAGCTACCCCATCCTCCCCACCCCCCCAACAACTCTCAGTTTGTTTCTCATAGTTAAGAGTCTCTTATGGTTTGCTTCCTTCTCTCTCTCTTTTTCTTTTTTTCCGTCCCATACGTTCACCTGTTTTGTGTCTTAAATTTCACATACAAGTGAAATCACATGGTATTTGTCTTTCTCTGACTTATTTTGCTCAGCATAATACCCTTCACCTCCATCCACATCATTGCAGATGGCAAGATTTCATTCTTTTTGATGGCTGAGTAATATTCCTGTGTGTGTGTGTGTGTGTGTGTGTGTGTGTGTGTGTGTATACATATATTTCACACACACACACACACATATGTATATACCACATCTTCTTTATCCATTCATCTGCTGATGGTCACTTGAGTTGCTTCCCATAGTTTGGCTATTATGGACATTGTTGCTATAACACTGGGGGGCATGTGCCCCTACAAATCATTGTTTTTGTGTCCTTTGGGTAAATACCTAGTAGTGCAATTGCTGGGTCATAGGGTAGCTCTATTTTCAACTTTTTGAGGAACCTCCATACCATTCTCCTGAGTGGCTGCACCAGCTTGCATTCCCACCAACAGTGTAGGAGGGTTCCCCTTTTTCCACATCCCCGCCAACATCTGTTGTTTCCTGACTTGTTAATTTTAGCCATTCTGACCGGTGTCAGGTGGCATCTCATTGTGGTTTTGATTTGTACCTCCCTGATGATGAGTGATGTTGGGTATTTTTTCATGTGTCCATTGGTCATTTGTATGTCTTGTTTGGAAAAATGAACAGTCATGAACAGTCATGTCTTCTGCCCATTTCTTAATTGGATTGTTATTTGGTGTTGAGTGTGATAAGTTTTTATAGATTTTGGATACCAGCCCTTTATCAGGTACGTCATTTGCGAATATCTTCTCCCATTTCGTAGGTTGCCTTTTAGTTTTATTGATTGTTATTAATCAAGTCTTGGCTATTTGGGGCCAGTTGTCACAGGACTTATTATTTGGTTTGTTGGACTATTTCTTAGAGACAGTAGGCTGACTTCAGTAGGTTGTAGTATTCGTGTTGGTTATTCCATATGATCATAGTCAACTACCCAAACTCTGGATTGATATATAAAATAGTAACTAAAATTTATCGAACAGGCACTGTTCTAACATGCTCTCCATGAACTAGGCGACATAATCGCCACATCCAACGCCATAAAGTGTGTACTATTATTACCTCCAGTTCATAGAAGAAAAACTGAAGCAGAGAACAGAAAAATACCATGCCCAAGGAAACACTGAAGAGACCGAGGCAGGAATCATGCACAGAAGATATAACGCCAGGGCTCGCGTTCAGAGGCTTCGCAGCAAATGAGCATCTGCAGGCATTTACACATGTCCCCTTCTGCAACGGGAAAAATCACTGGTTCAGTTGACCTTGGGCAACACCCTGAGAGTGAACGATTCACAGCTGAGGAAAAATGCATAAATGATGTCCTTCTTTTGAGCAAATATTAACCCGCACAGAAATTCACTTCTGAGTTATAAACCCAAAGGAGGGCTCTGCCCTTCAATTTTACTTCATCCATCTAATGGTGTTAGGCTTTATGAATAAGCTCAAAGGAAAGAATTGTGCTTATTATGTAATAATGCCACTCTCCAGTTTAAACGCTTGGTGATCGCCTCTAAAACCTCACATTTACATATCCCAATTACTGGATAATAGTGTGGGGGAGAAAGTATTAGAGCTCAGATAGTCACAGATTAGTATCTCCAGCTTCCTATCAGTTGCTGGTTTTTAGGATCTACCTTAGGATGTGACCTAATGAAGTATGAAGCTAATGTAGTCTGCCCTCGAAATGGTAGCTATGGTTTCATTATTCTTGGGTGGTTTCTGAAAGAAAAAATTTAGTTATCTTTTTATGGTTATTCAGTAAGGACTATAGCAGCCTTACTATATTGGCTCAATAAAGATTAATTTTTTTATCCTAAAGTGCTTAGAGTTACTTAAAGTAATAGTGTGTAAGTCCTGGATCTTATTTGTTTCTAAATCAGTTCATCCTACTATCACCATGAGTCCCTGCCTCTGTGGTGAATTCAAGTGGGCAGATATGAGGTGAGTTGTAAAATTTATGGATTTTTAAAATACAAGAGGATTTATTGGCTCACATGAGAGAATTGTTAAAGTATTAATTCATCAATTTCCACAGAACTAATCAGAAGAAAATTGTATAGTTGTCAGATTTCAATTAAAAAAAAAACAGAACCAAAACACGCATGGAGTATTCCCTAACGGAGTTTATCATTAAGTACTGTTAACGTGGTCTACCAGAGAAAACATCTGTTAGAATTGCCTGTGAAAAGTATCTCACTTAAACTGGGGGTTAGAAGATGGTGGCAGAGGAGGAGGACCCCGGGCTCACCTTGTCCCATGAACACAACTAGATAGCTATCAAATCATCCTAAAGACCCCAGAAATTGACTTGAAGACCAACAGAACAAACCGCGCTGCTAAAGGAAGAGAAGAGCCACATCGAAGAAGGTAGGACGTGCGGAGACGCAGTTTGGGAGAGATTGGACCGTGGCTGCTATGGTGGGGAGGGAGCCACGGTCAAGAGACAAACCATTATAGAGGGGAGCTCACGGGGAAAACGAACCCCTGTAGCAACTGGCTTGGAAAGCAAGAGGGGCTGAAGTTCCTGAGTTCTTGCAGCGAGCGGGGCTTAAAGCCCAGAGTTCTGAAGGTCCGTGGGCTTGGCGGGGGGCCAGGAGAACACTGAGCTGCCCTTGGGGAGAAGGCAGGCCAACAACCCACCACGCCCAGCATGGAAACAGCGACGTGAAGACAGACAGCAACGAGGAAACAATAGCTCTAAATGACACACTGAACCAGATGGACTTAACAGAACGTTCCAGCCTTAAACACCAGCACACACATTCTTTTCAGGTGCACACGGAACATTCTCCAGAACAAACCACATAGTAGGTCACAAAACAAGCCTCAACAACCCTCAAGGAGATCAAAGTCCTACCGCGCATCTTTTCTGACCACGATGCTATGAAACTAGAGGTCAAACACACGTAAATCTGGAAAGAGCACGAATAAATGGTGGTTAAATAACATCCTACGGAACAATGAGTGGGTCAACCAGGAAATAAAAGAAGAAATTTAAAAAGTACATGGAAGCAAATGAAAATGAAAACACAACAGTCCAAAACCTTTGGGATGCAGCAAAAGTGGTCCTGAGAGGGAAGTATATAGCAATACGGACCCACCTCAGGAAGCATTTGCAGAAACTCTAAGTTTGGTACTCTCTATAAGCAAAGTTGAGATTTGTTAAATGCCCATAGTCCAGGGCATAAACTGGAAAACACATATGAAAACAAACCTGTGAATATAGAACCAGGGATCCTTTCTGGAGTAGATTTGCTTTACTTTGTTCAATCTTGATGGATTGGTCAAGGCGAATACCATGTTTTGATTGTTTCCAGAGTCGGAAAGCTTGGCGGGAGGCGTGCTGAATGCGAAACTTCTTTGCAAATTGGTTGGCTGCTTGATCATCGTCCTGCTTTATCAGATACTTTATTTCTGAGCTCTCGCTCCTCCCCCCAATTTACTCAGTGCATTTGCTTCATTCTTGCTGAGTGTGGAGCCCGATGTCAGCCTCTGGAGTTCATGAGCGTCCTTCTTCCCCAGGTCCTGCCGGCCGCCGTACAGACTCAGTCTAAGAATTCCTGTGCCCTGTGATGGGATCACGACTTCCAGCTCGTCAGTGCCCGCATAGAACCCGAAGCTGCCTCTCTTGCCTCCCCCCCCCCCCCGCTGCCCTCGAGGCTGAGCCAGGCCTGTGTGAAGGATGGTGGCCTCTTTGGCCTAAGGGTTATTTTGAGCCGATTATTTGGGGAGACAGCAGACACAGGAGAAACTCTGGAAATAGAATAGAAGTTACCCTTTTGTAAGGGACTGGGCAGCTACGGAGGGTATCGCCCTTCCTGTGCAGGAAGAGAAGGCTGTCTACATGTCAGGACACGCTCACCAGTGGAGAAAACAGGACTCAGATCTGCATAACTAACCTCCCTCTGTTCACGTCCTTTTCCCCATCACCTGCTCATAACTGCCCCCCCCCACATGCCTTTTCTCTCTCCCATGTAGCTGAAGACGGTGTTGAAGCCTGAATTCTGAGCCACCTCTTTGAGAACTACTCATTTCTCCCCAGGCATGTCCCATTGGCACCTGAGGTCTACGTATTGGTAAACTTCCATTTGTTTTTCTCTTGTTAATCTGTCTTTCATGGCAGGAGCTGCAGCAGAAAGCTTAGAGGGGCAGAAGGAGAGTGATGTTTTCTGTCCCCTGCACAAGGATCTCCCTCACCGTCCTACCCTCCCTTCCTCTCTCTGGAGCTCCTGGATAGTTCAGACTGCCTCCCTTCCAATGTACTCACGCCTCTGCTGAGAAATTCTCTGGTTTCTGGTTCATTTCCTAGTATCTCCTCATCGCGGATCCACAACATCGTTCCATAATCCGAGACAACGTCCACGAATCCTTACCGCTGCGCTTTGTAGAAACAAGTGCCTCCCGCATGTGTAATATTCTGTTCTATATAAATGTTTTGGTCTACCTATCTCTTCCCAGTGGTGAGGACTTTGAAGATAGGCAGCTGGTCTGACTCACCGTCTTTTGTTCCAAAGCCCCCAAGAACGCTCGGCACATGATGTCTCCCCAAACCCCTGCACCAAGGGACATGACCAAATGGAAACATGGTTTCTGGCAGCCTACGGTCAGCATCCCTGGGACAACCCAGCCCCCGCTGAGTTCCTGTCTGGAAAAGTCTATGAAAAGAATTTACTGTACATCCTAGCCAACATCTGACGATGGCCCTCTGACCCCTCTTTCTAAGGCATTCGCTTTAAAGGGCTTACAGTCGTAAACTCCCTCTGTGTCCCTCCGACGTGTATACACATCTCCTGTGACTCAGGGACCTGAGAGCCATCAGGAAGGACAGGGCCTCTGCCACCCATCTCTGTGGGAGGACAGATCCTTGACTCTGATCATTGCCAGCCACCGTAGACACAGCTGCCTAATCTCCTTTACACTGATCTATTCTTTGTCATTTTTCACTTCTGTGACTACTTGCGACCCTGCCTGCCCCCTCATGTTCCCCTTAAAGTTCCCAGTCACATCTGCATAAATCAGAGCGGAGAGCCCCTTGCCATCAGCAGTTACTGAATACTGTTTCCACCACCTTACCTGACGTCCAGCCTTGTTGATCTCTGACACCCCAGCACAGACCGCGTGCCTCTGTCGTGGAACTCGGGGAAGAGCCCGCAAGGCCAGTTAGGGATAGGGGAGTGTGGGGGCTGAGTGGCATGCATGCATTCATTCATTCACTCATTTATGCCTTTATTAATCGTGCCCTGGGCGCTGCAGTGAGCCATAGCTCCCACAGAACCCCGTGGCTCACAGAAGCCACACGAGGGGAGGACATCAGACTCCCAGGCACGAACCGCTCCCCCCAGGCACTTTCTGCAGACACCTCCGAGTGTGGAGGGTTCATGGAAATTGGGTAGGCTGACAGATATAATCACAGGGGTGTTTTATGGCATCAGAAAATTGATAGAGTCTTTACATTTCACTGGAGGGTTGTAAAATCTCATTGCTAATGGTTTTGTGAAGTAGATACCAAGTGAGAAGAGATCGTTTGCACGTGCTTTCTGGGTTTGCAGTTTAGCAAGTTTTTTTCTTTTGGTTGGTTTGGTGTTCTGTTTAATGTTGTGTTGGAAACAGACTTCACAGAATCCCACTTCAACCTTGCAGAATGAGTTGCAGGTGTTTTTCCTTACTTCTTTGCCCAAATTTCAAGTTAGAGGGATCTCAGCCTTGTAATTATATGCCAACACCATGATGTGCTGATTATCCGCTTTTGATTCACCGATTATATGGTCTCTCCCCCTTCCTCACCTAAAGGTTACATTTACATAAAAGATATTCAAGGACGATGCTTGATCATCAAAGAGACTTGTGTCCTTACCACCCACATTACAGGCTGTTGTGGAGACGGATCAATCTGAGATGTCTCAGCGATCCAGGTGCAGGCTTTTGACACTGTCAGGAAATCATCTTCATTATGGAGCTGTAAAATTCTAATGTCTCAATTACCGCATGTTACAAGCCTCCCTCCCACGCTTTGTCTTACCACCCTGTCTTCTGTAACCCCCTCCCATTAAGGGTGAGAGATGACAGTTCCCAGACTGAACTGCACGTCAGCATCACCTGGGGCTTTAAACACACACACACAACCTCACTCTTCACCAAGAGACAAATTCTGTCAGTGAAAGGTCAGGGCCCAGGAATTTGTATTTTTAAAGCTTCCCGGATACTTTCGATACAAACTAGGATTGGAAACCAATGGCCCATATAACAGAAATGCGAGCGATACAACCACACCAAAGGAGGGGTTCAGTAACCATGCACAAATCATATCCTGGAATCCAAGGGCTCCTGAAAAGCTGGGTAGCCTTTTTTTTGCTGAACACTGCTCCCCCCATCACAGGGCGTGTTGGAGTATAAATACCTCTCCTCACCACCCCCATCACCAACCACACCCCAGGAGATGTGAGCAGGATGTGAAAGACGGACAGCACACCCTCAGAGAAAGGGCCAGTCAACATTTTAGCAAGACTTTACGTTTGCCTCACATTTTTCTTAGTTTGGTTTTCCCTAAAATAAACTCTAAGACAAGGACTTAGATGCGAGTGAGGGAGCGGGGAAGGTGAGTCAGGAAAGGGAGGAAAGCCTATAAGGGGCGCACCATTGCATGGGCTTCCACTGTGGGTGACCAGGGCTCAGTCCCATGGAGACCTCCGAGGAGCAGTGTAGATGCAGCTCAGGAGTATCCCCTCAGAAGACCAGAAAGCTGGAGGTATTACCCACCGGGCAACAGTCCCAGGCTGACTGAGAGCTGACACTGGGGGCATTTAAGTCCCAGTTCTTGGGGGTGGCCTCTCCCGAACCAGGCAAGCTTGTGAGGTGCCTGGGGAGCCTCTGCAGAGAAGCATAGGTGTGGGTCCTTGAGTCTGGGAAGGTGTATGTGCACAGAAACTGTGCACCATCACTGCAGGTAAACTCAGAGCAGGCTCAGGGCCTCCAACATCCATGACAATATTTGAAGCCTGCATTTTGAGACATTTCCAACAGGATGTTACCGGGGTCTAGTCTCAAAGGCCCTGACACAAAGGAGTGACCCTGCCAGACTGACGTGGTTAGTGGGAGACAAAAACAGGAGAGGACCAGGACAGATGTTTGCATTCCCACGGCTGTGAAAGGCTTCATTTAGTTGGAGGTAACAGCTACTGGGAGGCATTCCGCCCCCTCCCTGCTTTGGGGACCCTTCCAGCAGGGACTGCCCTGCTCTGTGACCACCCCCCGTTGGACCGCCCATCCCATTTCATCCAAAATGAATCTCACTGGAATAAAACCGAGGGAAGGAAATGTGCCGATGCGTACATCGTACGTTATGGAAATGAGGCCTGTGCTCCTCCTGGGTGGGATTTTAGCATTCTAATGAGGTAAAGGTAGCTGTCTGTCATTCTAGAGGTCACTCTGTGTCCCCCTGTGCAGGGGCGCGTTGGGGGTCATGCTCAAATGGGTTTGGGGGGGCCTGGGGGGTCTGGGCTGGCTGGAGGTCTGGTCAGTACAGTCACTGCTGCTCGGGGTGGTTTCAGTTTCCATTTGCCTGAGTTAAGAGACAAGCTGGATGAATCGTTGAACACTGCCACCTAAAACTAATGATGTACTACATGTTGGCTAATTGAACATAATAATAAAAAATAAAAAAGAAACGATCTGGGATGAGGGTCAGTGAGGAGGAGCTGGTGGGCAGACAAAGTCAGGTGTTGGGGTGAAGCTGCTGACACCCTCACTTCTTTGGCCTGCTTTCTCTATGTTCTCTCCCGTTATTGTCACCTCCCTCTCCTCTGCATTCTTGGAGAGTTGTTTTTAGACTGTCACTCAGTTTTCTGCAGGATTAATGTGCCCTTCCTGCCTCATTCTGTATCGCGCATTGTTCTAATTACAGAAACACTACATTTTCTTGATTCCTTGAGAAAATCAAGCAGAAGTTCTCTAAGTTTTCTTCTATATCCTACACAAAATATTTTTGAGAGCATGGCCTTCTTCTGAGTTTTTATATTCAAAGAACTTTAAAAATCAAGGCTCAGTTGTTGTGTGAGCTACATGATCTCACATAATTTCTTCGTCTGAAAATAAGTCTCATACTAGTACTTACTTCAAGGGGTTGGCATGGGAGGTAAAGGAGTTAGCACACATAAAGTGCTTGAAGTCTGGTCCAGTCAGGAGACAGAAACCACACAGCAGGCTAAGCTGGGGAAGTTTAATGTCAATATGTATTAACAATGATAAAAGAGTAAGTATGTGGTAGAAAGAAACTCCGTGTGGTCCTCCAGGCTGAGGGAGGCAGGAAGGACAGACCTGGAAAGGGCTCAGTGTTGGCTAGAGGAGAGGTGGGTCAGCCCACGAGGAGAAAGAAGTTCACCTGTTTGGCCAGACCAGAGCTGCTGGGCGAGCAGAGCTGCAGGCCGCCCTCTGGAATGCAAGCCAGCGATAAGCAGGTGTGGCATGGGCATGCCGTGGGAGAACCGGCATCCGCAGGAAAAGGAGCCCCTCAGGGCCCGTGGGCTGGCAGGGGGGTGCATGGTGTCCGTGTTGAAAGGGCTTTGGAAGGGTATTGCCAGGCCACGGCTGCAGGGTCTCAGGGTCTGTGGCTGGTGCAGGCTCTCCGGAATGCACTCACACCTCTACCACCGACCCCGGTTTCTGCAGGAAAGGGCAGGAGAGCCTCCCCCTCGGGCAGTGTTTCTCCAGCACTCTCTACCGAGAAAGCTGGACGGTGTGTTCGCCTGAAAAGTGACATAGTCAAAGAATTCCATTGTTTATCACAGAACTTATACTGAGAAGGTGAGTCAGAGAATTCAGAGCTGAGAGAGGATATATGAATTATTGGCACAGAACTTAAACCTGTGCCTCACTCTGTCCTACCATTATAGTGTCCCTTTCTTTAAACATCTTTGAATAAGGAAACATCTATTAGCCTGGTGTGGGCCAACAGTGACGTCGAGTGTCTTCAGCTATTCTCAGTTTTTATTTGGGAGCAAGCAGATTCCTTCTCTCACACAAAGAATCAGTGTTAAGGGTGATGATATAAACAGCCCTTAGCCCGATTTTTGTCTTTGCGGGCGTTTTCCTAGTGGAGTCTTCCCTACCCTGCTAGCTGATCGCCCTGATTATTAGAGACGATGCAATACGTAGAGGGTTTTTGTACAAAATCAAAGACACCACTCCTTCCTGTCGCCTGCTCCCAGGCCCACAGCACATCCAGGATGTAACGAACGACTCACACATCACAGTGGGTCCTCCTCTGTGCATTCTGCTGCGGGTTCTGTGGCGTCCTGCGAGTGGCAGTCTCTGAATGGGAATGTGGGGATGGGGAAAGAGGTCAGCAGGGTAAGTCAAGGTCAGGGATGAATTTCTCAGTCAGTGGCCACATATCCCAGTGGTGGTAGAACATCTCAGGAGACTGATCTCCAGAACTGCAGTTAATTTTTTTGTTTTGTGTACCATTTCAAATATTTTACTGGGAAGTTGGGCAAGGAATATCAGGGGCTACTGGCATACTATCTTATTATATTGTGGGTCTACAATTTGGCTTCTTTCTATCACTTCTTCAAAGGACTACTACTAATATTTTATAGATTACGTTTAATTATAATTTATGTAACTCATTGTTATTATTATAGCTACCATTTAACAAGGGCTTGCCATATGGAAGTTGGCACGCATTTCTCATGCCCCCTTAACACAATGCTCTGAGATGAGGCATGATCTTCATTTAATGGTCAAGGAACCAAAGCTTTGTACATTTTATTAAACTACAGAAGGTCATGCTGTTAGTTGCCAGAATTCAGATTCAGGTTAGTGTAACTAACTATAAAGTCCATGTTTTATGTTATACTGCTGTATTATTGTACATTTTTTTTCAAGTAGGCTCCATGCCCAGTGCGGAGCTCAAGCAGGGCTCGAATTCACGACCCTGAGATCGAGACCTGAGCTGAGATCAAGAGTCAGCCGCTTAGCCAACTGAGCCACCAAGACACCCCTGTTTTACATTTTAATTCCATACATTTTCATATTATTTTCCCTAGGAATAGTGTATAAGCTTCGTGGCAGGCTGAATAGTCATTCCCTGAAAGATATGTAAGTTGTAATTCCTGGAACTTGTGAATGTTATCTTGTATGGCAAAAAAAGGGCTTTGCAGATGTGGTTGAGGAAAGGATCTTGAGCCGGGAGATTGTCCTGGATTATCTGGTGGGCCCTAAACGTAACCACTTGGGACCTTCTAAGAGGGCACAGCGGGAGACCTGGAGTGAGAAGGTGATGTGACCAGGGAGGCAGAGACTGGAGGGATGTGGCCACCAGGAGCTGAGAGAGGCCGGGAACAGAGCCTCTTTGGGGAACATGGCCCTGCAGTCCCCTTGGGACTGATTTCAGACTTCTGGTCTCCGTGACTGCAAGAACAGTTTTTTCTTGTTTGAAGCCACCAAGTTTGTGGAAATTTGTTACAGCAGCCACAGGTAACTACTACTGGCATCTAGAATGTTATCGCTAAATTGGTGGTGGTTTCCAAGGTATATACCCTCAGGGGTAGAAACGGCAGTCGCGAGTCTGCCGTGGGCATGCATGTCTCCTCAGCATCCTACCATCCACCTAACGTGGGGCTAGAAGAGACCTTGCAAATCATTGACTCAAACTTCCCATCTGGTGCATCAGCCTCCTCTTCCACATTCTCTTCGAGTGCTTGCCGGATCTCTGCTTAAACATTTCCTTCCAGTGGCCGACTTCACAGCTCATCACGGTGTGGTCATGGTTAGATAGCTTGACTGAGGAGAAAATTTCCCTTCATATTTAACGTCTGTCTGCCTCTCTGTAGTTTCTATGCATAGGCTGCCGTAATGGGCTCTGGGGCATTCAAGGATATGTCTATTCCCACGTCCTCAGGATACGCGAGGACTGGCTTCACCATGAGCCAAATCACACTATCAACTCAATGAATTCACAATGGACTAAAAATCTTAAGATTTTTCACAATTACTATTTTTTTTAAAGATTTTATTTATTTATTTGACACAGAGAGAGAGACAGCGAGAGAGGGAACACAAGCAGGGGGAGTGGGAGAGGGAGAAGCAGGCTTCCCGCGGAGCAGGGAGCTCGATTCGGGGCTCGAATCCCAGGACCCTGAGATCATGACCTGAGCCGAAGGCAGATGCTTAACGACTGAGTCACCCAGGTGCCCCTCATGATTACTATTTTTAAACACATCTTCCCTCTTATGTTTAGGTAAAATTAGCTTTTTAGATGCAAATGTATTTTCTGTATTCTCCTGTGATCCTGGGTCATGGTCAATTTGGTGTGTTGTTCCAGCCTACTGAGGTTCTCCCAGGTCCTGGATCAGTCACCTCACATACCGCATCCCTGTTTCACGTTGTACGTTTGCACCTAAAGCAGTGTGCTGCACTTGCCAATGTCTGAGTCTCTAAAAACAACTTGGAACGAGACTGGGCCAAGGATAGCCTAGCAACATGATGTTAGAAACCTTTCCCATGGATTACAAACCCACCTAAGCATAGTATCACCATGGTGTCCATGAGGATAGCATGAGAAACTTTACCAAAAGTCTTGCTAAAAATTCAAATAATAGCAAGTGAATGATTTTCTCTTTACCCATTAAATTCAAATATCTAGTTGTTTCCTTGAAGTAGAAAAAAAAAAAGTAATGCTTTTGAGTGGTATTTTTGCCCGCACGGAGGCTACGCTAGCATTGAGAGAAGGGAATCCCCATCGGCACGGAAGCATCGGCTGGGAAAGAAACCAGTGTGCTGAGCATAATGAACACAACGAAGGTGAGCATTTGAGAGGCCCACCACGAGATCTCAGCCTCCGCTGGGTCCCTGGCCCCACTCAGCCGTTCAGACCACTTGACGTGACACTGGTCAGTGAACTTCCATCCAAGTTTGGATTTAAGCAATTAAGATTAAAAAAAAATCGAAGATTAGTCATCACATTTTTTTGAAATTCAAATTAGGATTAACCAAGAATAGGTTAATGAAAGGCTGAGTTATCCAGAACTGCCGGGGTTTTAGCAATGGGGGCATTTAGATGACCTAAAATAACTGAATTTGAGTTCATCGTACTTTTTTAAAGTGGCGGACGAGCCAGAAATAAGTGTGTAGAGGAGCCGAGCAATACTTTTAACTGTGAAGCTAATGATTTGAAGAATATTTCCTTTCTGGAAATCATTTTAATATTGATTAATTTTCATTTGGGAGAGTAAAATGGAAATTCTTTGTGGAAATTACATTTAACAATGGAAAATCACTCTCATTTGAAAAATGGAAAGGAAAAATTAGATGACCTTTAAGACTTCTTTCTGCCCTGATAGCCACAGATTTAGTGCTGGGGTAAATGGCTCCAGTTATGGACAATGGTGTCTCAGTTCAGGACCTTTCTCCCAGAGCCTGTGTAAGTGCTAACACTGCATGGGACGGGTTACAGAGTCATTGACAAGCCCTCGATTCAGAAGATCCACAACAATAATGCGAAAAGAGTTTGCATCTATAAAACATAATTAAAATGGGCACACATTCAAATAGAACCCAGCTGCATAACTGCTGGGGATTTAACCAAAAAGGTGAGTTTTGAGGTGTGTTTTCAGATTGTTGGGGAGGGCAACTTAACAAAGAAGACTAGGAAGAGCTTTCCAAAAATAGATGAATTTCAGTCTTGAAAAGGAGAGCTAAAAAGTGGAAGAAACGTATGACTCACATGGGCGCTGATATTTTTGCAAGGAAAAAAATGCTAATGTACTTAGCCATCTTATTTCATTTGTGTAATAGTTGTTGAGAACCTATTATATGTTAGCCGCGGGGCTGAGGATGGTGTTGAATAAAGCAGACCCTTGTGGAGCAGAGACTAGTGGGGGTGACAGACACAAAACCAGTGATTATACTGATAAATACCGAATTATAGAATGTGATGAGCACCGTAAAGAAAAATGACAGGGTGTCATGAGAGGGTTTGCCAAGGGATGCAATTTAGATTGGGGCACCGGGGAAGGCTTCTTTAAGAAGTGACATCTCAGTCATTCGCTGGAGGGTAAGTCGAAGTTAAAGAGGTGAGGACTGTGGGAAGGGCAGCTCGGGCAGAGGCATCAAGGTCACTGTGAGTGGCTGAAAGGGCTGAGGGATGAGAGGGCCTCAGAGAGCCGGGCCGGGCTCTGGCCATACTGGGCGTGCGGCACCTGTAGGATTATGGGTCTCACCCGGGATAGCTTCAGGAAAATGGAAAGCACCCAAAGGTCTGTAAGCCGGAGGCGGGGGGGCGGGGCGCTGACCTATCTGCATTTCACAAAAAGCATTCTGGGATTGTGGGTGAATGGACAGGAGGAGGGCAGAGTGGACGCAGGACGTCTACGTCTCAGTAGGCCAAGATGATGACGCCTTGGTCCAGTGGTCTTCCCGCTTTTGGTCTCCAAGTATTGCAAAAATGATGTGTCCCCTCGTACATTTTTAAGATAACATTTATGTTTTTCATTATGCTTAACAAAGGACATAGTTTCTGCTGCAAGTATTGACAGCTTAAAATGAAATTGTTGCATCTCTATTTTAAATGGGTTAAACGGGAATCTAGAACCTGTAGTGATTAGATACCCACTATTATCCATTTGAAAATTCCAGGAACTTGCTCTTCTTTACCAGGGGGAACTTTGTATCACTCCTTTTTCTCTTCCGATTCCATGCCAAATTCCCCACAAGATTCTGTACTAATTTGCATGTTGTTATGCTTGAGAATCTCTTCCTGACTCACTTCTTACATGTGTCTGCAACAAAAATTATGCATATAAATTACCAAAAGGCTCTAAGTTCAATATGGATTGGGGATTTACAATTATAACTAGTACATAATCGATCAAAACAACACAAATCCTATAGAGACTTTTATAAACAACTATTAGACAAAATAAAATTGTTTTGGAAATCAACTTTTAATGAGATGAATGGGATACTTTTTTTCTGAGTACTTTACGTGTCCATGGGTAAATACGATTTATATCAGTTATTGATGGAATGAGACGGGGTTCAGCAACAAATCTGGTCCTATTTTTCATTCTTATACATGAAAGAGGTGACACCCATGTTCGTATAAATACAATAGGTAAGAATGAAAGGGGTTTCATTGTAGTCATTCTTTGAACCTGAGTTATATGCAAAAATCCAAATAGTAATTCATCATAAAAATTTTTTATAATCTATCAGCTAACAATTCTATTAAATCATTTTTTTTGAAAGCAAAGAGTTGGAAAAGTTTGATTTATAACCCTGGAGGCCCTAATAGTTGCAGGGCTGGAAGTAAAGGAAGCCTCAAACCATATATGTAACTCTAAAAATGCGCAGTTGATTCTTGCTATTTGCAGCAGCTAGGTTCTAAAACGTTGCCACATTGATTTAGCAAATACTGAACCATTGCTCTGAGGGAAATACAGGTTTAGGTTCCTGAGAAACTTTACTCACAATATTTTTATAAACTGATCAGTCCATAACCTTATTTTATGTGTGTTTCTGCTGGAAGGTATTTAATATATATTGTGATTCATTAACAAGGAACTCAGAGCCAAGAGCACTATAACAAAGCCTTGAGCTAAGCAAATCTAACATACCTATTTTCTCTGTAAGACACATCACAGCCTTCTTGCACTTGGGATCATTAGGCAACACTTCAGCACTATGTTTGGGGGTCATTTAAACAGCAAAACCACCAGCAAAAAGCATAAAAATGTGAAAAACCATGGCACTGAATAGATCACGAAAGATCCCTGTTTACAGCATGAGAGCTGAAATGAGAAGGCAGGGTGTTGCCTAGTTCAGCCTCAGCTGGGAACCTACCACTCAAAACTGTCACCACTCTGTGCATGCCCCACATAACCACAAAGCGCCACAAGTATTGATTTGGGGGCTTACGCATACACTTTAGTGAGTAGGCAAATTCACGGGTGCCTGGGTGGCTCAGTTGGTTAAGCGACTGCCTTCGGCTCAGGTCATGATCCCGGAGTCCTGGGTTCAAGTCCCACATCAGGCTCCCTGCTCAGCAGGGAGTCTGCTTCTCCCTCTGACTCTACCCTCTCTTGGGCTCTCTCTCTCACTCTCAAATAAATAAATAAAATCTTAAAAAAAAAAAAAGCAAATTCACAAATCTGGAACCCATGAATAATGAGGACGGGCTGTCAAGTTTATACATTGTTTAATAAAATAGGTTCCATGGATCTCTATCATCATGGATCTATGTATCTGTATAGACTTTCATAATGACACGGAAGGCTAGATTTAAATTTAAAAGTATCAGACCCCTTGGAGTTCTATGTGGGAGTGTAGCCGGAATAGTCCACACAGTTTGGCAGGTCTGGGAGAGAAAGGCAGAGGCTTGGTGCCGGACTCCTTGGGCTGGGCAGTAGTGGAGGGAGGACTCAAGGTCGTGCTCATCGCCTACTCACTAGAATCATTCATTTTCTCAATTTTAGACCAGTATTACCTCCAAAATATTACTCAGATTTTTATCAAATAACTTAATTATGCTGTTAGTTATTATTATATATATATTTTTACTAACAGGTGCCTTGTTTAACCCAATGTTTTCAGAAAGGGTTAGGTAAATAGAAGTATTTGATCAAATTTTAGTACACCTTTGTCAACACAATTTAAAGACTCTTACTATTTTCATGTCTTTCAATATTTTTTGTCAAAACCTTGAATCTGTGGATTTAGCTTACTGAATTTATTGAAAATATCTATTGTATTATTAGCATTACCAAATCAATTAGCCAAATCAGACTGACTTTCGATCATAAAATCTGACTTCAGTTTTCAAGTCAAACAAATTAACATTTCAAAAGCTATTACAGAAAGCAATGGGAAAGAAATTTTGAATGTATTTTTAGGAACGGATTAATAAAACCAATCAAGTCAAAATTAAATAATGTAGATATAACTTATTCGTGTTAATAAGCTACACAAATAAGAATACACCTATATACCATTTCTTAAATTGTAATACTGCAATGTAATATGTAATTAAAATATACATGATTTATGAAGGAAGGGGTGTGATTAAAAGCATATTTTGTTATTCAAAACTGGTCATCAGCTTTCATTGTAAAACATCATAGAGACTGCTTTGGAAATAACTTTATTAATATCATATACATCATGGTAAAAATATCTCTGTGTACTTAATGAGGGAAAGGTATATGAGGCTAAAAAAAACCTAGTTGGTTCAGGATCTAGGAAGTGGTTTTTTGAGAGTAGGAAATATTAGACATATTATGAAATAAGATGAAGATTAAATGTAATTGGAATATCTAGTTCATGATATAATTAGGTAAAATGTTTTAACTTATTGCATTACAGAATTAATTTAAAAGAAATCACTTTAGTGCTCAGGTTTTATCCAGTGTGTTTTGAGGAATCTGGTGGTCTAGAAAATATTCAGTTACATTTAAAAGAATTAGTGCCACTAGCCAGTACTGCTTCACTGTTTGAAGGTGCTCTCATTTCTAGCTAATGTATTCTGGGACATGAGTATTATGAACAACTGAAAAATACTGCTAACTTTTTAATCCATGAAATAAAAACCCTATTTAGTAAGCAATATTTATTACAGATTCTGTCTTGCATTTATTTGACTGTCCGTTAAGAGCAAAGAATTATTTGACACCGGTCGGGGTATGGAAGAGATGAATCCACTGTCCACATTATACAATGATGACACCAGCACAGCCTAAGGTTGCAATGTCTAGCCTCCCTCTTTACTCTTAACGGAAAAAAAGACAGAAAAAGGGGAAGTCCTACAACGTGTTTATAGGTGCTTTAATTAGTCTTAAGAGAGGTGTCTCATCCTAATTTTTTGTGTTTTTTTTTGCACTGGCTTTTTGGTGTCCTTGCAAGTTTTTACAGCGGGGAAGCACTGTAGTGGGATTCCAGACAGGAGAGAGCTTGTCTTTGTCTTGTAAGGTGGGTGAGGGGAGATTCTGAGACGGGTTAGAAAAGGCCCATCTTCACGATGTTAACAGAGGGTACATCCTTTCAAACCATCACGGTCCTCCTGGCCCTGGACGTTTGCGCTTCCTCCGGGGGTGCTGCGCCCTAATCTGAAGACCACTGCTTTGTCCACAGCGGAAGCCGTAGAGATGGGCCAAAGTGACAGACTGAACGTGGTTCGTGGGCGGAACCTACAGGCCCTGGTAAGAGTCCGAGGCGTATGGACTGGGGCATGGGGCGCGTCAAAGGAGACCCCACAGGAGAGGCGCTGTCGGCCGAGACCGGGAAGACGGGGAACAGGGCCTCACGGTCTGCCTTTCTTTCATCCTATTTTGTTTTACATAGTTTGTTGACCGGCATTTTGGTGAGTTGGCTCTCAACGTTTTGGCTAATTTCCAAAATGATTTTCCCTTTGAACTGGCCTCTTTCCTCACCTTCCACACCAAACCCTTCTGACAGCTTCTCAAAGACCCCAAGTCGCACTCACGTCCCGCTGTGACACGCTGACAAGGGGGCAGTTCATTCTTTCAACACATTAAGCGGCTTCGGACGCCGGCGGCCCCAGCCGCTCCCAGTTGGGTCTCTTCCGCGGCCTCCCGCAGGAGTACAGGGAGGGGACCGTGCGTCCCGGGCGCCAGCGCAATTCGCGGCCGAGCGGGGGCCCGGGCATCCGCTTGCTGCGCCGTTCCCGCGACACACGAAAAGGAAGCAGGCACTTCCACACACACGTTCCCAGACTCTCTCTTCGCCCCACTCTACGTCCACATACAATCCTCCACTACTGACGCAGGCCTTCACGGGACAGGCTCCCGCCCGGCTGTAAGGAGCTAAGACGACGCTCGCTCCTCCCCAAGGTCCCAGAGCCGCGGGCTCTGAGCAGTCACGGGTTTCTCCCGCCTGCCGGCCGCATTCAGCCAGCCGTGCGGGTCGGGGAGCTCACACCCGGGTCCGCAACCTGTGTGTATCGATCGGATCCGCCCGGGGCGCACACTTCTGCGCCCCGCCGACCGCACGGCCAGCACGGCCTGGTGCGAGCCTCCCGAGGAGCCACCAGCCACGTCCTCCCTGGTGGGCTCCATGCCCAGCCGTGACCCCAGCCCCCAGCTTACCCTGCGCGGGCCTCGCGGGCCTCGCGACCCCAGCCTCCAGCGTACCCTGCGCGGGCCTCGCGGGCCTCGCGACCCCAGCCCCCAGCGTGCACTGCGCGGGCCTCGCGACCCCAGCCCCCAGCGTACACTGCGCCGGCCTCGCGGGCCTCGCGACCCCAGCCCCCGGAGTGCGTTGCGCGGGCCTCGTGAGCCCAGCCCCCAACGTGCATTGCGCGGCCTCGAGACCCTGGCAGCAAGCGCGAAGCAGGCCGGTGGCCCGAGACTGGCTGGCGGTTAAGGCGAAGGAGGGGTAGTGGCGCCTTCCCTCGGCGCTGTCCTCGCCCGGATCCGGCGTGTGTGAGCCGGACCTTCGCCTCTTGGCCCTAAGAGGGCTCGAGGCGGCCGCTGGGCCACAGTGCTGCGGGTGAGGGCCGGCGGCTGGGACCCTTGTCGACACCCGCCCTTTGAGTGTGTCTGCCAAGCGGGCCAGCGGGGTAGGACCACGGGGGTACGCGGGCCGGGGAGGTGGGGCCACGGGCCGGGGCCACGTGGGTGGGAGGGGCCAGGGGAGCAGGGCCGGGAATTAGGACCGGGCGGGGGGTGTAGGGCAGCGCTGGAGGAGCCAGGGCGGGGCGGATGGGGCCCCTGGGTGTAAGGTGTAGGGTTGAGTCGCGAACCGGGGAGTGGGGGGGGGGGCGTGCCGGGAGGGGCAGGGCCGGGGGTGTGGTGGTCTGGCCTGGGGTTAGCCTGGAGGTGCCTAGTGGAAATGGGGGGCCCCAGCTTGCGGGGCAGTGCCGCCAAGTCCCGCGTTCAGTTTTCATGCTGCAGGCTTTTTGGCGATGGGCTCGAGTCAGACCCATCGCTGCCCTCAAGGGGCGCACTTTCTCACGGCGCTGGTTTATCTGCCCTTTATCAGGCCAAGTGATCTCTGTTCTGTTCTAGGTTCATGAGTTTGGAGTTTTGTTTTGCAGTCATAATTGCGTAATGAACTCTGAGCAGCGGCGCCCCCTCCTGGTGGCGTAGTGTATGCATACGCATCTACCTGTACACAAACAGAAGTAAATGAGTATATATGTCATTTAATGTAGAGATTTAGATAACCCTTCTAATAAGTTGGTGTGTTGAGTTACATTAATAACATCCATAGATATTGTACTTGCGTTCATGAGATAGACTCCAGTAAGATAGCTATAAATCTACATATATCACACGTATATACCTTGACACTTTGGATTTGATTTGCTAATATTTTGTTCAGGATATTTGCATTTATGTTCAGGAGTGTTACTGTCTATAATTTTTTTGGTGCATGTACTTGTTCTTGTCTGTCTTGTCTGTTTTGGGAAGCATTGCTTTTACTTTTCAAGAAGTGGGTTCAGTAGTTTTCCTTTATTTCTGAAAGAGTTTGCATAGTATAAGGATTTTCTGTTCTTTGTATATTTGATAAAGCTCACCTGTAAAACTCCTTTGGTCTGGTGTCTTTTACTTCTTTGGGGTAAAAGGGAGCCTTCTGAGTACTGTTTCTCCCCCCCCCCCCCCATCAGCTTTTAGTTTTGTTGATCTTGGTTATTCTGTTTCTGTTATATCAAGTTTTCCTACTTTTAGCTTGTTCGTATTCTGGCTTCTTTATTGAACAAATTAATCTTTAAAGTAGTAAATGCATTCAGTACTCTTAGATTTTAATTTCTAAGCTCTAAGAACTGCTATAGCTGCATCCACCAAGTTTGAATATGTGATTTTCTTTAAAGATTATTTATTTATTAGAGACAGGCAGAGGTAGCCGCAGAGATAGCAAGAGAGGGGAGGAGGGGGAGAAGCAGGCTCCTTGCTCAGCAGGGAGCCCCTGGGAGCATGACCTGAGCCAAAGGCAGAAGCTTAACAGACTGAATATGTGATAGTTTAATTGTTGAATGGTTCTAGAGAGTAATTGCCAGTTTTATTTTCTTTTTAATCCATGGTTGATTTAGGAGTGCTATTTCAAGTTTCCAAGTATGGTACATTTTTGAAAGTGTATTTTTGTTGACTTGTAATTTATTTGTGCTCTACTGGAAACTGGGGTCTGCATAATATTTATTCTTTGATATTTGTGAAGTCTTTTGTTACTTAGGATGTGGTCAGTTTTCATAAATGTCTTACGTGATTTGAAAAGTAAATTCCTTGTTATGTACAGAGTTTTTTATTAGGTCAAGCCTATTGGTGAGGGTCAAATCTATTTACTTGTTACTTTTTTGTTCACTTGATCTGTAAATCATTGAGATAGGTGTGTTAAAATATCTCACCATGACCATTTTTGTGAAATGTCAAATTTTCTATCTGGTTTTGCTTTATGTATTTTGAGGTGGTGTTATATAAAAGTTATAAGTTGTAGCTTCTTGATTGTCCTTTCTAGTATTATTGTTGAGATCCAGTTTCTCCTTATTAATGCTTTTCCCTTAAACTCTTATTTTGTCTGGCATAATATTGTTAACCAGTTTTCTTTTGGTTTGCATTGCCATGCTGTAGGGTTTTCTGTTCCTGTATTTTTTTATTGTAGTAAAATATGCACAACATAAAATTCATCATTTTAATCATTTTTAAGTGTACAGTGCAGCATTCATACTGTTGTGTAACCATCACCAGCATCCATCTCCAGAATTTATCATCATCCCAAACTGAAATCCCATACCCATGAAACAGGAAGTTCCCATTACCCCTTTCTCCAGGTCCTGGTCATCTCTATTCTACTTTTTGTCTCTGTGAATATGGCTGTTGTAGGCACCTCATATAGATAGAAGCATACAATATGGGTTCTTTGTGTTTGGCCTGTTTTACTTAGTGTGATGTCTTCAAGGTTTATCCATGTTGTAGCATGTGTCAGAAAAAAAATTTTTTTCCCTTTGGTGAGAATATTTAATTACTACTCTCAGCAAATTTCAGTTTACAGTAGAGTGTTATTAACTGTAGTCACTATGTTATACATTAGATCTGGAGATCTTATTCATTTGTAGCTGAAAATTTGAATGATATTTCATTGTATATTTATGTATACCACATTTTCTTTATCCATCCATCTGCTGACAGATACTTAAATTGTCTCATTATCTAGGCCATTGTGAATAATGCAGTGATCATGGGAGTGCAGATGTCTCTTTGAGATACTGATTTCATTTCTTTCAGATATATGTCCAGAAGTGGGATCGCTGGGTCACGTGGTAGTTCTATTTTTTTTCCAGATTTTATTTATTTATTTGAGAGAGAGCACAAGCAGGGGGAGCAGCAGAGGGAGAGGGAGAAGCAGGCTCCCCACTGATGGCGGGGCTCGATCGGAAGACCCTGGGATCATGACCTGAGCCCAAGGCAGATGTTTAACTGACTGAGCCACCCAGGCGTCCCATCTATTTTTAATTTTTTGAGGAACTTCCACAGTGGCTGCATCAATTTACATCACTAGTAGTGCACAGGCCTTCCCTTTTCTCCACATCCTCACCAATATTTGTTATTTCTTGCTTTTTTGATACTAACCATTCTGACAGGTGGGAGGTGGTATCTGTGGTTTTGATTGGCATTTCCCTGATGATGAGTGATATTGAGGATCTTTCCATGTCTGTTGTCCGTCTGGATGTCTTCTTTGGAAAAATGTCTGTTTAGGTCCCTTGCCCATTTTTATCCAATAATTTGCAGATGTTGTTGCTATTGAGTTATCTGAGTTTCTTACATATTTTGGGTATTAACTCCTTTTCACATATAGTTTGATCCCACTCTGTAGGTTGCTTTTCATTTTGTTATTTCCTTTGCTGTTCAGGTTTTTAGTTTGATGTCCCACTTGTTTACTTTTGCTTTTATTACATGTGTTTTTGGTGTCATATCTAAAAAATCATTGCCAAGACCGATGTCAAGGAGCTTTATGTTTTCTTCCAGGAGTTTTGCAATTTCAGGTTTTAAATATAAGTCTTTAATGCATTTTGAGTTAATTTTTGTGTATGGTATAAGGGGTCTAGTTTCATTCTTTTGCATTGGAAAATCCAATTTTCTTAACACCGTTTATTAAAGAAACTATCCTTTCCCCATTGTATGTTCTTGGTGCCCTTGTCAAAAAGTAGTCAACTATATGTGTAGGTTTATTTCTGGACTCTGTTCTGTTCCATTGGCTTATGTGTCTATTTTTTTTAAAGATTTTATTTATTTGACAGAGAGAGAGGGAGAGAGCATGAGCAGGGGCAGAGGCAGAGGGAGAAGCAGGCTCCCTGTTGAGAGCCTGATGCGGGGCTGGATCATGCATGACCTGAGCCGAAGGCAGACGCTCAACCGACTGAGCCACCCAGGTGCCCCTTCTGGCTATTTTATAGTTCCTTTGTTACTTGCTACCTCCTTTGCCATTTTCCTTTGTGGTCTGATGATTTTCCAGAGTGGTATGCTTTGATTCTTTTCTTTTACCTTTTATGCATCTACTATAGGTTACCCAAAGGCTTATGTAAAACCACTTCTAGTAATGATAGTCTGTTTTAAGCTCGAAACAACTTAACTTTGATTGCATACAAAATACCTTTTTACTTCTCCCCCCCCACATTTTATGGTTTTGATGTCACAATTTGCATCTTTTTATATTATGTATACATTAATAAATTATTTTAGCTCCAGTTATTTTTAATACTTGTATCTTTTAATCATTATACTAGAGTTAAGTGATTTGTATAATGCTATTATGGTATTATTCTAAATTTGTCTGTATTCTTTACTGGTAAGTTGTAAGTGTTATACTTCCATATGTTTTCATATTACTAATTAGCAACCTTGCATTTCAGCCTGAAGAGTTCCCTTTAGCATTTCTTGTAAGGCAGGTCTAATGGAAATGAACTCCTTCAGCTTTTGTTTGAGAGAGTCTTTAGCTCTCCTTCATTTCTAAAGGACAGCTTTTCTGGGTAAAATATTCTTCATTGGCAGTTTTTTTTTTTTCTTTCAGTACTTTGAATATATCATCCCACTCTCTCCTGGTCTGCAAAGTTTGTGTTGAGAAACCTCTGATCGCCTTATGGGAGTCCTCTTTTACAAGTTGAGTTTCTTTTCTTCTGCTGCTTTTGAAATTCTGTCTTCAATTTTTGACAGTTTTAATACAGTGTATCTTAGTGAAGTCCTCTTGTGTTGAATCTGTATGGGGACTTATTAGCCTCATGCACCTGGATGTCCCACCTTTCTCCCTCCCCATATATGGGAAATTTTCAGCCATTATTTAAAAAAGCTTTCTGCTCCTCTCTCTCTCCTCCTTCCGGAACTCTCATATCCTAATATCGTTTTACTTGATAGTATCCCACAATTTGCATAGGCTTTCTTTAATCTTTTTCATTCTTCTTCCTTTATCTCTGAGTGGATAATTTCAGTGATCTGTCTTTGAGTTCACAGATTTTTTTTCTTCAGCCTGATCAAGTTTGCTGTTGATGCTACTGCGTTATCTTTTATTAATTGTATTCTTCAACTACAGAATTGGTTTGGTTCCTTTTTATGATTTCTTTCTCTCTGTTGACCTTTCAGTTCTCATATTTTCCTGATTTTGTCTGTGTTCTCTTGTAGCTCACTGAGCTTCCTTAAAACAATCATTTGAATTCTTTGTCCAGCAATTCACATGTCTCCCATTTTTTGAGGCCAGTGAGTGGAAAATTACTGTATTCCTTTGGTGGTGTCATGTTTCCTTAATTTTTTGTGTTTCTGTGGTAGCTTTATATTGATGTCTGTGCATTTCATGGAGCAGTCATCTCTTCCAGAATTAGGAACTGGTTTTGGTGGTTCCAGACAACCTGTGGGTGGGTGCAAAGGCACCTGCTTAGTGGGGTGTGGCAGTTCTGGCTCTAGGGAAGACCCCACAACATATTTTCCCTGTAGCTTCTTCAGTGAGGTCAGTGTTGGCGTAGATTTTAGGGGTTCTCAGTGGGCACGGCTGCAAGTGTTCACAGTGGCAGTGGGGACTATTACGGTCTTTGCTAGTGAAGTGTGCTAGAGAATTCCTGGTCCTTTTTCCCGCTGTGCAGGGTGTTACGGTTGAAGAGATCCCTCTTGGCACAGGGCCTGGGTCCTTAGGGCCCTTGTAGTGGTGGTGACACTGGTGTCTGGTGTCTGGCACTTCTGGGGTACCAGAAGCTCTGGGTCTGCGTGGCTCATTACCCCCCAGCAGCGGTGGCTCCAGGGCCTGCAGAGCAGCCATGGGGCTAGGGTTTGGAGCATGGGCCTGTGCAGAGCAGCCCAGAAGACGGAGTCTCAAGTGTGCACACGTGTGGAACCAAGGCACGTGTAGGGCTCGGGGTGTGGCTGTGCTGGTCCTGGGGCAGCAGAGTCTCCCTCTTGGTGTTCCACGGCAGTGGTGCCTGTTGGTGATCTTGGTAGCTGATGCTTCTGGTGTTCTCTCTGGAGCAGCACGGTGGTGTCCTTGTGACAGACACTAGAGGATCCTTCACCAGGAGCGCTGTGTGGAGTCTGCGCTGTTGTAGGAGCTGCTGAGATCCTCAGTGGCAAAGGCTACCAGAGTCCTCTGCAGAACATGCCACTGGGGACTGAATGGCAGCTCCAGTGTGACTGATACAGACAGCCCACCTTCTTCTTTGCTCTTGGTCAGCCTCTGAGCTCAGCCAGTCTCCCTAGGGATCCTTTCTCTAGAGTTATTCTCTTTTTCTCCCACTGCGTTGCTGTAGTTCTTCATTGGACTCTTGAGCTCTCCCAGGCTTATTTTTGTTCATGGATAGCTGTCTATTTGTCCTTTTTTATGCGGCGGGGGGGAACAGAGTGGTATCTCCTACTCCCATTACCTTGTTGATGTCCAGAGGCCTGCTCTCATCTTTTTCTTTTTACTTTCTTAGGATTTATAAAGTTTTGCTTTTTCTAACTTCTTTCAATAGTCTTTCCTTTCTTCTGGTTTACGTGTTTAAGGCTTTTATTTACCTGTAAGTACCTCTTGAGATGCATCTCACAAGTTTTAAAATTTAATATCTTAGCCTTTAGTTCTTAATATTTTGAAATTTTCATTATGATTCTTTGAACCATGAGTTATTTCGACAGGTGTTTCTTCATTTCCAGACTTATGGGATTTCACTCTTTATCGCCTTATTTCTAATCTGATCACAGTGTGGTCATAGAATTTGGATTATATGATGATAAAGTGTTTGAAATTTGTTGGGACTTACGTTATGACCCAGTAGGTGGTTAATTTTGAAACTGTGGCATGTGCACTATAAAATACATGCATTCTCCACTTCTTGAGTTGTACATAGTATATTTCTTAAGTCAAACTTGAAAATTAGATTATTAAAGTCTGTATACTGGTTTTGTTTGTGTTCATTTTGGTGGCAGAGGATGTTGGCCTGATAACTGAAATGAATTTGTTACAATGGTCTATTATCTACTATATTTATTTGTTTCTCCTTATGGTTCTGCCAGTTTTTGAGTTGTGTATTTCGTGTTACATATTTGTACTACATATTTTGAAGTTATGTTGTTAGGTGGAAGTTCAGAACTGTCTTATTTTCCTGGTGAAATGAACCTTAATCATTATGTAGTGAACTTCTTTATGTCTAGTGACTCTTTCTGCCTTGATATCTATTATTTCTGATAGAAATATAGCTATAATATCTTTATTTTGCCTAATAGGTGCCTGATCTATCTTTTTACTGTCCTTTTCTTGCATTCTTTTTGTATCCTTTGGTTTTATAGATTTGTCTTTTAAATAAGATATAACTGGATTCCCCCTCCCCCCGTTTTTCTGTCTTTGTCTTTTTAGAAAATTTGGTACATTTGTATTGACTAATTATTAATATGTTTTGGTTTATTTCTGCTACTTAATTTTGTGGTTACCATAGAAGTTTTAAGATGTATGGTTAACTTACCAAAGTGTAAATTTAATTATTTTCCATCTTCCTCCAGAAAAATCAAAAATCTTCCTCCTGACCTCTGTGCTATTGTTTGTCGTGTACTTTAGTGCCTTCTCACTTTTAATCCCACAAGAAGTAATTACTCTTTTATGCAGTTAGTGTTTATTTAGCTTTACACATATTCATTACTTCTGATAATTTCTTACATCTTAGACCTGTCATCTCAGGATCATAGTCTTTCTTTTTGATGTCCTTTACAGTACATTTTATGTATGTCAGTTGATTTTATTTGCCTGAAATGTCTTTATTTTGCCTTCATCTTTGAAAAACATTTTTGCCAGGTATAGACTTCTAAGTTGACAGTTATTTTTCCATAGCACATTGGAGAGGTTATATCACTGTTTTAGTTTGCGTGTGTGCATGTGTGTGTGCGTGTATGCACGTGTGCTTGCACACGTTTTCACAAAGCCCGTACTTAGTCTGTGTTTCACTTTAATCTGTCTCTGGCTGCTGTTATGATCTCCTCTTTGCCTTTGGTGTTCTACGGTTCCCCTGTGTTGGAGGGGGTGTGTGTGTCTACGTGCATATGTACACTTGTATCTTCATCCTGCCTAGAATTTGCGGGACTCTGTGGAACTGTAGGTTGGTGTCCAGAAAACTCAGTCATTATTTTCCCCATTTCCTCTCTTCTTCCAGACTTTTGATGTGTATTAATGTCAAATTTGTCATTCTCTCCTGTCTACTATTTAACCTGTCCTTTCATTTTTTTCATCTCTATCCCTTTTTTGACAATTTTTTCAGATCTACCTGAATAAAAGTCAGAGTACTGTTTGGGAAAGGGAAGGAGGGAATGAATATTATGTAGGCAACCTACTAAAGTCAACCACAGCTGTCCTTTATTTTTTTTTGATGTTTTAAATCCCTGTTTTGTGTAACTACATAGTTATGTTTTGCTTCTGATATTTGGGAAGGTTCATGCATCATTTTAGTTCTTCTAGACTTATAACATCATATATATTTCAACCTTTGTTTTGTGATCTATGCACTTTAGGTAGCATCTGTTGGCTCTACATTGTGAAATGAAGAAATTAGAACATAATTAATGCATTTACTTTTTATCTGATACCTCATACCCCCTAATGTTTATTCCATATGTTATAATTACAGTTCTTTTTATGGGTACCTTTATACTTTTAAATAATATAGTTAAACTTCTGTTATTTTATTTATCACATTTAAGTAGTATCTATTGAGCTCTGTATATCTGAAAGATGAAGAGCGCTTATGTTCTGTATATTCCACTTACCTCCTCTTCTCCCCTCTTGATTAATACTTACACTGTTATTTCTATACTATCAAAGTTCTGCTCTGTATCAGAAGCCCTATAGTTGTTTTCACCTACTTCCGTACTTAAATGAATTTAATGCTCTTCCTATTATTTTCTTTATTACCATATTTTGCCTTCATCATGTGAGGGTAGAATTTATTACCACGTACATCTTACAAGAAGGGTTCATGGATGATATCTTTACTGAATTTTGCATGTGTGAAAATATTTGTTAGCTTCATACTTACATGAAAACTTGGCTATGTATAAACTTCCTAAGCCACTCTTTTCTCCTGAGGAAATGTTCGGGCATTTGTATGTTGCTGTGAAGAAGTGTGAGGTTAACTTGATTTTTTCACTTATCTGATAGGAAAAAATAACTCATTTGATTTTTTATACCATTTGATTAATAGTGAGAACAAACAACTTTTCTCTCTCTCTCTCTTTTTTTTTTGGATGTTTGGTAGTGATGATGATAGCATGGAAATATAAGCTACTCCAAAGTTAAAGTAGATGTTGCAATGAACATATACTGTCTTGTAGGAGCTGGCATATGATGGCCCATTGGTCAAATCTGGTCTGCCACCTGTTTTTCTAGGTCTGCAAGCTAAGAATGGTGTTTATAAAGGAATAATGGCAAGCAATTTGATGATAACCCCTTGAATCCCAGTATGTAACATGTTACCCTTCTCAAAAGAATTCTGTGTTCTTCATTAATATATAGGAGTATTTTTAAAAATTGTATTCAATTATTGTCATATCAAATTTCATCAATAAAATATTTGTGGAAATTTGTTTTCTCTCGCTGTATGAATAATGTGTAATATCTTTGATTTTTGCCCTCTGGTCCACAAACCTAAAGTATTTACTCTTTGGCCTTTTTTCAGAAGAATTCTTCTGACCTCTACTCTGTTGTAAATCCAGAATGTGTTTGATTCACGGATGCTTTTGAATGTAGTGGGAATATCCCTTGGATCTGAACCTTGTCTCAAGCATGGGCCCCAGAGTTGTAGCCTTCAGTTCCTGGCTGCAGTAAATGATCCTTCTGTGGCCATTCTTGGCAACCTTTGGGTCTGATTGGGACCCTTTCTACACCCTGAGTCTCATCACCTGATAGACCAGTCCTGCATTGATAGTGTTGTTGGCTTCATTTCTGATGTGGACATTTCTATCATTTCTATTCCAGGAAGAACTCCTCTTGCCTCTGGCCTATTTCAGTCTGTCATATTGGATTTGTCTGATGCTTATTCACTTGACAATTAAAGCTTTTTCTAGGCTACATCTTGGCGTCTTTAGTTATACTTCCATGCCTGTGCAGCACATTTTCTTTATTTGGAGGCTTTCTGGGCCTTGTTAGATTTCCCTCAGTAATCAGAAAGAGAACGCTTCTTTTTCATATTTCAAAACCCACTCCCTTTTGTTCTGTTCTGTCTGAAGAATGCTGGTAGTATATGGATCTGGCCTTTTAGTACTTAGTGAATGTGGTGAAATGAATTTAACAGCTTAGGCCACCAGTTCTATTGACTTCCCTATGTTCTTTCAGATGATTTTCCCTGAGGAGAGGATCTTAAAACTTAGCATTATCTTCAGGATGGAATTTAAGGTAAATTAGAATTGTATGTACATAAACCCATCAATGTAAGAAAGAAAACCTTGCATTAGAGAGGAAGGTAGACAATATGGAGGCTGCATGAGAAGGATAACTAGCATAGTGAAGGGTCTGGAAAGCACACTATGTGGTGGAAACACTTGAAGATAATGGAGATATTCAGTTAAGCCTCGTGGGAAGTTCAGAACCATATATGCAGTTTTGAAACCAATAGTCATATCTGTGAAAGCATCTTTTATGTTTAAAAAGTAACATGAACATTTTTTTTTTACAGGCTGTTACTTCATAGTTCTGTTTAGAAAAATATATCAAAAGTATACCCATCGATTTGACAACAGTAAATCCAGACATGGACAAGGAGAAAAGCAACACAAAAGCAAGGTAAAATAAGATATAATAAAATTAAAATTTCAACAATATATGACTACTGGTAAGCCATTCTGACAATGAAGAACGTACAGTGTCATGTGAGGAATGGATGAGGGTTCCGGAATTTAGCAAACCTTAGGGAGGGGTTCCTGACAAGAAGGGCAGATTAACACCGGCTCCTTCTCAGACCAGTCTTGGATATGCCAAAAACGTGAGACAGGAGTTGCTGGAAATGAGAAGTTAACCAACAGCTGAAAAACCCTGGGAAGGCCAAAGGTGATTAGGTGTAAGCAGGCGGAGAAGAGGTTGGAGAGATTCATGTGCTTTCTTCCTTCTTCACATTCCTCTCTGTGGATCAGCATCCACTCAGGAAGAAAATAATGGAGTGAGGGAGTACTTGAAGAAACAGACTCCTATTTAAACCTGATGGGTTGAACTCATGCTCTTACTGCTCTCCTTCCTGAAATCCCACCAAGTGATCAAGAAGGAGTAAACCCACAAGAGAAGGAAAAGAGGAGACAAAAAACACATGGGAGCTGCCCATGTCGTTTTGGAAGCTTGGGAACAGAAGGATAAGTGATTGCTGATTTTGCAGAGCAGACAGTGCAAACTGAAGGTGGAAGGGTGAAGCCCGGAAGCAGCTGCTTCATCCTGCTGCCACCTGACCTCCCACCTCTAAGGATCCTCTCGAAGTGGCAGTGGCAGTGAAAGTAGTAACCTGACAGTTTGGAGAAGAAACAGAACGCAGATCCCCTTCCTTAACCTCACTCAGCCAGGAGAATGTTTCTTCCTTCATTCCAACAGAAGACATCCAGGATGTGGGGACACCAAACAGCTGAGAGTACATTACTGTACCCAAGTCATAGGGAACCTTAGTATTCTTCCTGTGCTGGACTTTTAGGAAGCTCACAGCCAGAATCGAAGCATATTATCCTCTGGGAATCTGGCCAGCCAACAGGAAAGATTGATCGATAAGGCCACTTGGGGAAACCTCAACCAAGCCTCAGATATCCCACAGTGAAATCTGCCAGTTGACAGATTGCACCAGTGCATGAAGAGTGGTCTCATTGCTGTCTCAGTGATGATTCTTAAATATGAGCAGATGACCCATGATCGTTTGAGGAAAGTTTATAGCTTGACGGAAACTCAAATCATAGAAGCCTGGAGAAAATAGCCCATGGAGGGAGAAGAAAAGTTCAGTAACAACCAGCACAAGCCTATCCTGGGCTGTCAGGTGACAGAAGAACTAGCATTAAGAGAATAAAAAATGGACATCTGGAGGAAAAAAATAGCTTTTGGAAATTAAATATATGATAACAGAAATGGAGATTGAGAGAATAGGTGAAAGATAAAGCTGAGAAAGTTCTCCAGAAGGAAAAAGGGAAAGGTAGGGATAGAAAGGAGGAGAGTAAAGGTAAGAAGGAGGATACGTAGGAGACAAAAATAAGGTGATAGAAATAACTTCCAGAAATTCCTGTAATGGCAGTAAATGCAAATGGGCTACACTTTGGTCTTTTTTTTTTAATGTCAAACTGGATTAATGCATGTGTGGAAACATCTTAGAAAGCAGAAGGGTACCAACAGATGAAAAGTAAAAAGATGCTTCCATATTCTCTACTGGGTCATAGGGAACAATTACAAGACTTCACCATTGCAGACCATAAAACTTGTTTAAACAAATTCTCAAAATATCTCAATAGATCATGTACTTCTTAATCACAGTAGACATCAGTTACAAGAGGTTGACTTGAAAACCAGTCTACATTTGGAAATATGATGTCTGAAAAACAGACACTTTTCTGAAAGAGCCCTGCCCCAGGAGGAAACTATGTAGAACTGAGTCTAGAAAAGCAAGAAACAAAGAAGAAGGAGTTGAACTTGCCCGGCTAATCCTGTTGCACTTACAGGTGGTGTGGTGTAGCCGATTCAGCTGTGCGGAGAGAAATTTACGGTCTACAGCTTACATTAGCAAGCAAGATAAGCTGGAAAATTAATGAGGTAACAATCCATTCCAGGAAGTTAAGGAGAAAAACCTGAACAGACTAAACCAAAACAAAATCGAGGGAAGGAGATAAGCAGTATCAGAAATTAACAAAACAGAAATCAAAGAGAGAGGAAATCAGGAAAAGCAGCCGCTGTTGAACAGTCGGCAGATCTTTGACAGAATGGAGCAGGAAAAAGGAAGTCACCAGTGGATGGTTAGGATTGTGCATTGCACAGCTCTAGGAAGCTCCGCTTAGTGTGTGTTCTCTCTATGTACTGCCTCCTAAAGCAGGGGGAGCGGAGCAGTGCTAGGCAGTGGCTCTGTAACCACTACCGAGGGGGTGGGAGATGGGAGCTCCGTCAGCACAGAAGGGTCTGCAGTTAAAAAGAGAAAATTAACTATTTCATGGTAATTAGTCTGAAACAAAATGTCAGCGTTTTAAGAAAAGTATGAACAAAATGGGCTCAATAAGTAATAGGCAAGGTGAACTTTTTAAAGATTTTATTTAAATTCTAGTTAACATACAGTGTTACAGTAGTTTCAGGTGTACAATATAGTGATTCAGCACCTCCAAAGGACACCCAGTGCTCATTGGGACAGGTGCTCTCCTTAATCCCCATCACCTCTCTCACCCAGCAACCCCCCCACCCTCACCCCTCTGGTACCTCACTGTGTTCTCTACAGTTAAGAGCCTCTTTCTTGATTTGCCTCTTCTCTTTTTTGCTCTGCTCTGCTCGTTTCATTTGTTTTTTTAAATTCCACATGAGTGAAATCATATGGTCTTTGTTTTTTTCTGACTTATTTTGCTTAGCATAGTACTCTCTGGTTCCATCCACATCATTGCAAATGGCAAGATTTCATTCCTTTTTATCCACTAAAATTGTTCAATTTGTGGTTATGAATCATGATTGCCTCCCCAACTTCCCCTCCCCCCATAGACCACACATATTAGGCTCAGGCAGATTTCCAGAGCTTCTGAATTTCTGAGTTCTAACAAATTCAAGAAGTGAATAATTCCAATCTTATACAACTTCTTCCATAGAACAGAAAAAGAGAAAATTGTCCCTAAATTGCACACACACATTGGGCGGGGGCAACGGGAGGGAGAGAGAGAAACTTAAACAGACTCTGTGCTGAACTCGGAGCCTGAGCTGGGGCTCAGTCTCATGACCCTGAGAGCACAACCTGAGCCAAAACCAAGAATCCAATGCCCAACCCACTGTGCCACCCAGTGCCCCCATTTATACAATCTTCTAAGTCAGTTTCGTTCATAACCTTAGAAGCAGAAAACCCTAAATAAGATACTAACCTACAGGTTACAGTAGCATATAAAAATGGATGATACACCAAGATCAAATTGTATAGCTTATCTCAAAAATGCAAGGTTGGTTCAACATTAGAAAGTGCATCAATACCAATTACCATTAATATAGTAAAGGAAGAAAAGCATTTGATAATATGGATTATCTCTTAATGATAAAAACTTTTAGCAAACTACATGATTAAGGGCATTTACCAAAAACCTGAAGCAAGTATTTCTAATGGTCAAGTCTTAAAAGTGTTCCTTTATAAGTTGAGAAAAGTGACAAGGATACTTGCTATTACCACTTCTGTGTGACATCCTATTAAAGGTCCTAAGTCCATAAGACAAGAAAAAAGATGAAAGCTGGAAGGTTTGAAAAAGGAGAAACAAACCGTAATCATTTTTAGATGATACGATGTCTAGTAAGAAAGTACAAAAGAATTTACGGTTTTGTAATTAATAAGTTAATTTAACTTAGCAAGGCTGCTAGATTAAAATCAGTGTATGTAAGTGAATTTTGTTCCTATAGTCCAGCAATAGATCGAAAACTTAATTTTAATCATAACTATCATTTGTAATAGTAATGAAAAACCCAGTACCTAGGAAAAATCATGTGTTTGGCCTTTGTGGAGAAAATTACAAAATTTAATTGAGAATGCAATAAAATTTATATGGAAAAGCAAAAGGCCAAGGATATGTAAGCACTCTTTAAGAAAATAATTTGGAGGGATGAACCTACAGCTGTGACAACGATAGCAGTTAAAGCAGTGGGATAGAAAAACAAGGACAGACAACTAAAAATCAAGACCCGGAGGAGGGTTCTTGTATATGGTTGGAGTGGTGCAGGCTTGTATACAGTTGTACGCCTGGAGCTACAGGCTGGGGAGGAGAGGATGGGGGTGTTCAGTAATACGTGGTGACTACTGCACATCGTCATGGCATGGGAGCCGCAAGAACTGGGTCTGCCCTTCACATCATACCCCAACGCAAGGATGAATTATAAGACTTGTGGAAGGCAAAACTTTAAAACTATTTGTAAAAGAGTAAGAGTTTTGTCAAGATTGAAGGACGGACAGATTTCTTAAGAATAAACACAGATCGCAGGGGCGCCTGGGTGGTTCAGTCGTTGGGCGTCTGCCTTCGGCTCAGGTCATGATCTCAGGGTCCTGGGATTGAGCCCCGCATCGGGCTCCCTGCTCCACGGGAAGCCTGCTTCTCCCTCCCCTGCTCCCCCTGCTTGTGTTCCCTCTCTCGCTGTGTTTCTCTCTGTCAAATAAATAAATAAAATCTTTTAAAAAAAAAGAATAAACACAAATTGTAGATGCAAAGATAGATAAATTAGGTTATATTAAGGTGAAGAACTTAGATTTATGAAGACTTCATCAAGAAAGTGAGAAGTTGAGTCCAAACCAGAAGAGGTTTTCAGCACATGTAAAATCACAAAAGATTACTATATAAAATGTGAAAAGAACTTCTGAACATTGTTAAGAAAATGGTATACAATTCACTATAAAAAAAAAAGATATGGATCAGACATTTCAACAAAGAGGAAACTGTTCAAGGTGTTTATAAACCAAAGGGGACTCAGAATGCTCAAGGGAGAAGGGTTTAAGAATACCTAATAAAGGTATCCATGAACAAGTATTAAGAAGTCGTGTTCTGTCTTTGAAGAGAAAGTTTGCCTTCTTATTCATGTGACTAAGTATTTTTGTTTAATATACCAATGGGTAGTTTTGCCCACTGAGCAGCATGTGAGGATCCACGGAGCTCTGCATTTCCTGCACCTTGCAAAAATACGGTCTATGGCATAAGTCAGCTGTAGGCACTGATTTTGGATTCTGTTCTTAGGAAAAGGTTTTCTAACATTTACAAATAGGCAGTTGGCTAATGTATTGCAAAATATGGTTTTAGTCTTGATAAGGGCGGTTGTTGGTGTTGGTTTTATAAAGAAGGGTAATATATGAGTATTGAATTTCAAAAAACTGTGTTCTGACCTCACTCTGCTGCTGATTGGTTAATATTTCTTCATCTTTTAAGTTAGATGAGGATTCTTAAGTCCTTTCCAGCGTTAAAATTTCCATGATAATATCAGACCCCTTTTGCATTTAACTAGACTCTCCATGTTTCAGATCTGCTTTTTGTATTTTTTATTATTCATTTATTAAATTTTTTTTTTTTTTAATTTTTAAGTAGGCTCCGCATCCAGCATGGAGCCCAGGACAGGGCTCGAACTCACAACCCTGAGATCAAGACCTGAGCTGAGATCAAGAGTCGGACACTTAACTGACTGAGCCCCACAGGTGCCCCCAGATCTGCTTTTTAAAGTGTATCAAAATTGCTTGAAAGGATAGATACTGTATTGTAAAGTACGGTATAAGGATTTAAACTTTGAGTCCTAGAGTCTGTTAACCGTAGTGTCTTACTTTCTTTGTCATATTAGACTTCAAAAATATGAAGAGCAAGAATATGAAGCTGTCACACTGTCAGAGGATCAACCAGCTAAAGTAGGAGAAAAAGAAACCTCGAAATATAAAACATTCAGAATGCATTCTGTACCCCTGAAGTCAGAGGAAACAGGAGAAATCTATCAAGATTACTACTCTCCAGGCATGCCAGTTTATGTTTTCTTTTATGGAGATGGAAGGAAGTTGTCATAGCATTAACTTAAGAATAACAAGCGAACTACATTGCAATACTAGTGTATTTTCAGAGTACGAGGTTCGGTGCTTTATTGATTTTGTTAGTCGTAGCTGTTGGTGAGATCTTCAGATACAGAGCTTGTCTCTTAAAGGGAACGTGATCTAAGTAGTCCTCACGATGAAGATAACAGTGGTATCGCTGCCACTGCCAAGAATATCTGACATTTCTGGAGCAACTTAGAGTTGACCTCACTCTTGCCTGCATGTCATCTTTCTTGGGGTTTGTGTGAGGTGAGGACCCTCAAGTTGGGTCCTCGTTCCCTGAAGGGCCCGCTGCCTTCTGGCTGTGCGGTGACCTCCTCTGTGCTCTTGTCTGCCAGGGCCCTGACTGCTCCTTCATGGGCCCCTGTTCGTCTTCCTTCCCTCCACTTGTTCCCCCCAACTGCACCATTAACAGTATGTAAAACGATTTGTTTAACCACACTTCCTTTTTTACCCTGCTCTTTTCTATCCTCAGTTTTATGAAGGTTGCTCTTTGGGTTGGCAGAACTGCAACTCTAATCAGTGTAATTGTCCCTTTTCCCGGCCTTCCCCCTCATACTGAAAACTTTCTCACTCACGTGGGTTCGTTCTTTTCCTGAATCATGGTATCCAGCATCAATGGGGCGGTCAGCACTGCCTGGTGCCCTTTTATGTCTCCATTGAGTTTTGCCTCTCATTACTCACCGCATCTCTTTACACTGTCACAGTTTACCCATAAGCCGGCAAAGACATCTGAGAACCATGGCAACAGGCCCCTTCCCCAGAAGATCAGCACGAACAGCCAGCCAAGACGAAGTTTACTGATCAATGAGAATGGCAGAACTCCAGCACTAGGGGAATACTGCACATAGAATTCATGGCTGTTTTCCCATGATTCTTCAGTCTTTCAAAGTAAATTTTTTTAATTTTTTTCTTTTTCTTTTTCCTTCGTTTTCTTTTTGCCTTTTCAACCAACATCTTATCAATCCCTTTTTAAAAAAATCTTTTTTATTTTTCATTTTTAGAGTCATGTTCTATCCCTTCATAGTAGTTAACCTTATTTTTGGTATGTATATATAAGTTCTCTCTTTAAAATTTTGGGATACAGTTTCTTCTAACAGACCAAAATATACCCTAAATCTCTAGTGTATGGCTTTGTTCCAGTTTCCTGCCTGATCACATTCTCTCCCCCCCCTTTTTTTTTAATCCTCTTCTTCCTTTTTTCAACCAACTTATCAATTCCTTCTATAAAATCTTTTATAATTTTCATCTTTACAGTCATATTCCATCCCTTCATTGTATTTACCCTTATTTTTTACATATATAAGTTTTTCTTTCTTTAAAATTTTGGGAGGCACTTTCTTCTAACAGACCAAAATTTGCCCAAATCTAGTGTGTGGCACTAATCTCTGCACCAGCCTGATCATATTTGATCATATTCTGTTTTTTTTTTTAATCTTTCTTTTCCTTTTTCTTTTTTCCTTTTTCTTTCTTTCCCTTTCTTTTCCCTGGTTTCAGGTCTCTTCTGATTTGTTCAGTGTATATTTTTCTGGGGTCGTTGTTACCCTGTTAGCATTTTGTTCTCTCATTCATCTGTTCTCCTCTGGACAAAATGACAAGACGGAAAAAATCACCTCAAAAAAAAAGGACAAGAGGCAGTACCAACTGCCAGGGACCTAATCAGTACGGACATCCTGGACATTAGTAAGATGTCGGAACTAGAGTTCAGAATTACGATTTTAAAGATACTAGCTGGACTTGAAAAAAGCATGGAAGTTATTAGAGAAACACTTTCTGGAGAAATAACTAAAATCTAACCAAGTCGACATCAAAAAGGCTATTAATGAGGTGCCATCCAAAATGGAGGCTCTAACTGCTAGGATAAATGAGGCAAAAGACAATTAGTGATATAGAAGACCAAATGATGGAAAATAAAGAAGCTGAGAAAAAGAGAGATAAACAACTACTGGATCACAAGGGCAGAATTTGAGAGATAAGTGATATCATAAGACGAAACAATATTAGAATAATTGGGATCCCAGAAGAAGAAGAAAGAGAGAGGGGCAGAAGGTATATTGAAGCAAATTATAGCAGAGAACTTCCCTAATTTGGTGAAGGAAACAGGCATCAAAATCCATGAGGCACAGAGAACACCCCCTCAAAGTCAATAAAAATAGGTCAACACCCCGACATCTAATAGTAAAACTTACGAGTCTCAGAGACAAAGAGAAAATCCTGAAAGCAGCTCGGGAGAAGAGATCTGTAACCTACAATGGTACAAATATTAGATTGGCAACAGACCTATCCACAGAGACCTGGCAGGCCAGAAAGGACTGGCATGATATCTTCAGAGCACTAAATGAGAAAAATATGCAGCCAAGAATACTATATCCAACTAGGTTGTCACTGAAAATAGAAGGAGAGATAAAAAGCTTCCAGGACAAACAAAAACTAAAGGAATTTGCAAACACGAAACCAGCCCTCTAAGAAATATTGAAACAGGTTCTCTAAGCAAAGAGAGAGCCTAAAAGCAGCATAGACCAGAAAGGAACACAGACAATATACAGTAACAGTCACATTACAGGCAATGCAATGACACTAAATTCGTATCTTTCAATAGTCACCCTGAATGTAAATGGGCTAAATGCCCCAATCAAAAGACACAGGCTATCAGATAAAAAAACAAGACCCATCAGTATGCTGTCTGCAAGAGACTCATTTTAGACCCAAAGACACCTCCAGGTTGAAAGTGAGGGGGTGGAACACCATTTACCATGCTTTGGACACTAAAAGAAAGCTGGGGTGGCAATCCTTATATCAGACAAATTAGATTTTAAAACAAAGACTCTAATAAGAGATGAAGAAGGACACTATATCCTACTTAAAGGATCTATCCAACAAGAAGATCTAACAATTGTAAATTATGCCACTAACATGGGAGCAGCCAATTAATAACAAAAACAAAGAAACACATCGACAACAATACAATAATAGTAGGGGACTTTAACACCCCCCCCCCCACTGAAATGGACTGATCATCTAAGCAAAAGATCAACAAGGAAATAAAGACTTTAAATGACACGCTGGACCAAATGGACTTCACAGATATATTCAGAACATTCCATCCAACATCAACAGAATACACATTCTTCTCTAGTGCCCATGGAACATTCTCCAGAATAGATCACATCCTAGGTCACAAATCAGGTCTCAACCGGTACCAAAAGACTGGGATCATTCCCTGTGTATTTTTGGACCACAATGCTTTGAAACTGGAACTCAATGACAAGAGCAAAGTCGGAAAGAACTCAAATACATGGAGGCTAAAGGGCATCCTACTAAAGAATGAATGGGTCAACCAGGAAATTAAAGAAGAATTAAAGAAATTCATGGAAACAAATGAAAATGAAAACACAACTGTTCAAAATCTTTGGGATGCAGCAAAGGTGGTCTTAAGAGGAAAGTATGTAGCAATACAAGCCTTTCTCAAGAAACAAGAAAGGTCTCAAATACACAACCTAACCCTACATCTAAAGGAGTTGGAGAAAGAACAGCAAATAAAGCCTAAACCCAGCAGGAGAAGAGAAATAATAAAGATCAGAGCAGAAATCAATGAACTAGAAACCAAAAGAACAGTAGAACAGATCAACGAAACTAGGAGCTGATTCTTTGAAAGAATTAATAAGATTGATAAACCCCTGGCCAGACTTATCAAAAAGAAAAGAGAAGTGGCCCAAATAAATAAAATCATGACTGAAAGAGGAGAGATCACAACCAACACCAAAGAAATACAAACAATTATAACAACATATTTTGAGCGACTATATGCCAGCAAATTAGATAATCTGGAAGAAATGGATGCATTTCTAGAGATGTATCAACTACCAAAACTGAACCAGGAAGAAATAGAAAACCTGAACAGACCTATAACCACTAAGGAAATTGAAGCAGTCATCAAAAATCTCCCAACAAACAAGAGCCCAGGGCCAGATGGCTTCCCAGGGGAATTCTACCAAACATTTAAGGAAGAATTAATACCTATTCTTCTGAAACTGTTCCAAAAAATAGAAATGGAAGGAAAACTTCCAAACTTGTTTTATGAGGCCACCATTACCTTGATCCCAAAACCAGACAAAGACCCCATCAAAAAGGAGAATTACAGACCAATATCCCTGATGAACATGGATGCAAAAATTCTCACCAAAATACTAGCCAGTAGGATCCAACAGTATATTAAAAGGATTACTCACCACGACCAAGTGGGATTTATTCCTGGGCTGCAAGGTTGGTTAAACATCTGCAAATCAATCAATGTGAAACACTACATTAATAAAAGAAAGAATAAGAACCATAAGATCCTCTCAATAGATGCAGAAAAAGCATTTGACAAAGTACAGCATCCTTTCTTGATCAAAACTCTTCAGAGTATATGGATAGAGGGCACATACTTTAATATCATAAAAGCCATCTATGAAAAACCCACAGCAATTATCATTCTCAGTGGGGAAAAACTGAGAGCTTTCCCCCTAAGGTCAGGAATGCGGCAGGGTTGTCCACTATCACCGCTGCCTGCCACCACCACTAAGACCTCAATGTGAGACTATTCAACATAGTATTGGAAGTCCTAGCCACAGCAATCAGACAACAAAAAGAAATCAAAGACATCCAAATCGGCAAAGAAGTCAAACTCTCACTGTTTGCAGATGATATGATACTTTATGTGGAAAACCCAAGACTCCACCCCAAAACTGCTAGAACTCATACAGGAATTCAGTCAAGTGGCAGGATATAAAATCAATGCACAGATATCAGTGGCATTCCTATACACCAACAACAAGACAGAAGAAAGAGAAATTAAGGAGTCAATCCCATTTACAATTGCACCCCAAACCATAAGATACCTAGGAATAAATCTAACCAAAGAGGCAAAGAATCTGTACTCGAAAATTATAAAATACTATAAAAATACTATTAAAAATTATAAACTATAAAATACTATAAAAAACTATAAAATACTATATATAAAAAAGAAATTGAGGAAGATTCAAAGAAATGGAAAAACATTCCATGCTCATGGATTGGAAAGACAAATTTTGTGAAGATGTCAATGCTACCTAGAGCAATCTACACATTTAATGCAATCCCTATCAAAATACCATCCACTTTTTTCAAAGAAATGGAACAAATAATCCTAAAATTTGTAGGGAACCAGAAAAGACCCTGAATAGCCAGAAGAATGTTGAAAAAGAAAACCAAAGCTGGTGGTATCACAATTCCGGACTTCAAGCTCTATTACAAAGCTGTCATCATCAAGACAGTATGGTACTGGCACAAAAACAGACACATAGACCAATGGAACAAAATAGAGAGCCCAGAAATGGACCCTTAACTCTATGGTCAGCTAATCTTCGACAAAGCAGGAAAGAATGTTCAATGGAAAAACAGTCTCTTCAACAAATGGTGTTGGGAAAATTGGACAGCCACATGCGGAAGAATGAACCTGGACCATTTCCTTACACCACACACAAAAATAGACTCAAAATGGATGAAAGACCTCAATGTGAGACAGAATTCCATCAAAATCCTAAAGGAGTACACAGGCAGCAACCTCTTCGACCTCAGCCGCAGCAACTTCTTCCTAGAGATATCACCAAAGGCACGGGAAGCAAGGGCAAAAATGAACTATTGGGACTTCATCAAGATAAAAAGCTTTTGCATAGCAAAAGAAATAGTCAACAAAACCAGAAGAAGTGACAGAATGGGAGAAGATATTTGCAAATGACATATCTGATAAAGGGCTAGTATCCAAAATCTGTAAAGAACTTATCAAACTCAACACCCAGAGAACAAATGATCTGATCAAGAAATGGGCAGAAGACATGAACAGACATTTTTCCAAAGAAGACATCCAAATGGCCAACAGACATATGAAAAAGTGCTCAGCATTGCTTGGCATCAGGGAAATCCAAATCAAAACCTCAATGAGATACCACCTCACATCTGTCAGCATGGCTAAAATTAACAAGTCAGGAAACGAGATGTTGGCGGGGATGCGGAGAAAGGGGAACCCCCCTACACTGTTGGTGGGAATGCGAGCTGGTGCAGCCACTCTGGAAAACAGTATGGAGGTTCCTCAAAAAGTTGACAATAGAGCTACCATATGACCCAGCAGTTGCACTACTGGCTATTTACCCCAAAGATACAAATGTAGGGATCCGAAGGGGTACGTGCACCCCGATGTTTATAGCAGCAATGTCCACAATAGCCAAACTGTGCAAATAGCAAAGATGTCCATTGACAGATGAATGGATAAACAAGATGTGTTATATATATATATAATGGAATATTATGCAGCCATCAAAAGGAGTGAAGTCTTGCTATTTACAACAACGTTGATGGAACTGGAAGGTATTATGCTGAGCGAAATAAGTCAATCAGAGAAAGACAGGTATCATATCTCACTGATATGAGGAATTCTTAATCTCAGGAAACAAACTGAGGGTTCCTGGAGTGGTGGGGGGTGGGAGGGATAGGGTGGCTGGGTGATAGACACTGGGGAGGGTATGTGCTATGGTGAGAGCTGTGAATTGTGTAAGACTATTGAATCACAGACCTGTACGTCTGAAACAAATAATACATTATATGTTAAAAAAAAATAGGAAGGGAAAAATGAAGTGGAGGAATTCTGAGGAGGAGATGAACCATGAGAGACGATGGACTCAGAAACAAACTGAGGGTTCTAGAGGGGAAGTGTGTAGGGGATGGGTTAGCCTGGTGATGGGTATTAAAGAGGGCATTTACTGAATGGAGCACTGGGTGTTATATGCAAACAATCATGGAACACTAATCAAAAACTAATGTAATATAGGGTGATTAACATAACATAATAAAATTTAAAAAAAAACAACCAAGGGCCAGAGGAAAAAGTCAAGGGAGAAATTTATTTATTTATTTATTTATTTATTTATTTATTTATTTATTTATTTAAAGATTTTATTTATTTATTAGAGAGAGAGAGACCCAGCAAGAGAGGGAACACAAGCTAGGGGGAGTGGGAGAGGGAGAAGCAGGCTTCCCGCGGAGCAGGGAGCCCGATGCGGGGCTCGATCCCAGGATCCTGAGATCATGACCTGAGCTGAAGGCAGACGCTCAACCGACTAAGCCACCCAGGCACCCTTCAAGGGAGAAATTTAAAAAAATGCCTGAGACAAATGAAAATGATACAGCATACCAGAACTTACAGGATGTAACAAAGCAGTTAGAAGAATGAAGTTCATAGCATCACAGGCCTACTTTGATAAATGAGAAAAATCTCAATTGAGGAAGTAGAGAAAGAACAAACAAAGCCAAGGTTAGTAGAAGGAAAGAAATAATAGAGATCAGAGCAAAAATAAATGTAATAGAGACTAAAAAGACAAAAGATCAATGTCACTAAGAGATGGTTCATTGGAAAGATAAAGTTGACAGACCTGTAGCAAGAATTACATACACAAAAAAACTCAAATAAATAAAACAAGAAATGAAAGAGGAGTTGGTATAGTGGATACCACTGGATCAAAGAGATACTATGAACAATTATGCACCAACAGATTGGATAACCCAGCATAAATGCATAAATTCGTAGAAACCTACAACCTACCAAGACTGAATCATGAAGAAATAGAAAAGTTGAACAGAACAATTAGTATTAAGAATTTGAATTGGTAATCAAAACCTCCCAGCAAACAAGTACAGGACCAGTTGGGTTCACTGGTGAATTCTGCCAAACATTCAAAGAAGATTTAATACCAATCCTTCTCAAATTCTTCCAAAAAATAAGAGAATACTTTCACACTCAGTTTACAAGGTCAGTATTACCCTGATATAAAAACCAAAGATGGCACAGGAAAAGAAAATGACAGACCAATATCCTGATGAACATGCAAAAATTGTCAACAAAATATTAGCAAACCAAATTCAGCAGTGCATTAAAAGCATGAAGTTCCTAGGAGAAAACATATGTGGAAACATCCTGGATATTGGTCTTGGCAGTGATCTGTTTTTGGATTGACACTAAAAGCAAAGGTGACAAAAGCAAATATAAACACGTGGGACTATATCAAACCAAAAGTCTTCTGCACAGTGAAGGACAACACCAACAAAATGAAAAGACTATGAAATGGAAGAAGATATTTGCAAATTATGTGTCCAATAAGGGGGTCATATCTAACATATATAAAGAACTCCTACAACTCAATAGCCATAAAAACCAAACTCCAATTAAAAATGGGCAGAGGACCTGAATAGACATTTTTCCAAAGACATGCGGACAGCCAACAGGTAATTATCAGGGGAATGTAAATCAAAACCACAATGAATTATAACCTCACACCTGTTAGGATGGCTAGTATCAGAAGACAAGAGATAGCTAGTGTTGGGGACAATGTAGAGAATAGGGAACCCTCATGCACGGTTGGTGGGAATGTAAGTTGCTGCAGCCACTGCGGAAAACAGTATGGAGGTTCCTCAAGAAACTAAAAGTAGGACTACCGTTATGATCCCATAATTGCATTTCTTCATATTTGTTTAAAAGAAATTTCATTTCTTTTACAACCCCACATTCATTGCAACATTATTTACAAGACATAGAAATAGTACTATTGATGGATAAAGAAACTGCAATATGTATATAGGATGGAATATTATTCAGCCATAAGAAAATGAAATCTTGCCATTTGTGACAACATTGATGGACCTTGACAGCATTATGCCAAGTGAAGTAAGTCATCAAAAGACAAATACAGTACGATTTCACTTATATGTGGAATGTAAAACAACAACAACCAAACTCAGGAATACAGAAAACAGGTTGGTGTTTGCCAGAGGCAGGGGTTGGGAGTGGGTAAAATGAGGGAAGGTGGTTAAATGTACAAACTTTCAGTTATAAATAAATAATGGGGACGCGATGTACAGCATGGTGACCGTTGTTAATAATAACGTGTTGTAGGGGCTTCTGGGTGGCTCAGTCTTTTAAGTGTCTCAGGTCATGGTCATGAGCTCAGATCATGACATGGTCATTGGCTCAGGTCATGATCCCAGAGTCCTGGGATCAAGCCCCACATCAGGCTCTCTGCTCGACGGGGAGGCTGCTTCTCCCCTGCCTGCTGTTCCCCCTGCTTGTGCGCTCTCTTTCTCTCTCTCTCTATCTCTCTCTCTGGCAAATAAATAAATAAAATCTTTAAAAAAATAATAGCATGTTGTAAATTTGGAAGTTGCTAAGGATAAATCTTAAAAGTTATCACAAGAAAAAAATTGCAACTATGTGATGAATGTTAGCTAGACTCATTGTGATGATCATTTTGCAGTATGTACAAATATCAAATCATTATGTTGTACACCTGAAACCAATACAATGTTATTTATTAATTATGTCTCAATCTTAAAAAAGGAAGGAGCAGTAGAAAGTAATAATAGTCAAATGAGGACTGAAAATGCCCATTGAATTTACTGACATGAAGGATATGGTCACTTGAGTGCTATTTAAGTGGAGGTCCGAAACTCAACTAGAATAGATTAAGAAGTAGGAGTAGATGCAAAAATAGAATAGTGAATACATGCAACTCTTTTGAGAAGTTTGACTGTGAAGAAAGGTGACGTAGAGCTCACCAACTAGAGGGAAATGTGGTCTTGGAATAGGTGAAGCTTGGTGGCAGCTCGAGCTTTATGGTGGGAGCTCGATCCGCAAAGGAGAATAGTAATAATGCAGACATGAGGGGATGGGGTCCAACCAAAGGGCGGAAAGGATTGGTTTGGATGGGAGGAGAAACAGCTCCCCTGTGAAGTCAGAGGGGCAGGAGGAAAGGACGGTGCCGGGGTGGGTTCGTTGGCTTACGTAGCACAGGCACGTTGAAGGAATTCCCATCTGGTGCATCTGTGTGCCCTGGGAAGTAGGCACGGAGATCCGTTGAAGGAGAGCGATTGGAAGGTGAAGGTGCAGGGCTTTGAGGGGCATCTGAGCTAGCCGCTGCAAAGCCAGACAGGCAAGTGAGCCAGGCCAACAGTAGGATTTCAGGTGAGTGTTCAGGGGCCATTTGTTATTCATTAATGTGGGTTTCGGAAGTTTCCAGTCCACTCGTGTTTGGGCCTTCGTGTAACAGCACAGAGCTGTGCAGACAGGCACACTGAATATAGAGTTGGCTTCTTCCAGGGCCGCTCTTCTGCCTTGGAGATGAGCTCAAGGGTGAGCATTGAGGCTACTGGCAAGAGTGTTGTTGAAAGATAATGTAATTTCAGCGGGGTCAAGAGCAAGATGAAAAGCCGCAGAGGGATGATGGGTGGTAAGTCATGGGGTTGTGAACTGGAGGTGCCGATGAGGTCGAGAAAAGTGGTGACGTCGGGAGTTCCGAGCAGGCTGGGAGAGGTTGGCTGACGCGGACTAGATAGGAGAGGGTGTTTAGAGAGTGGGGCGGGGTGTGGTGTCAGCCACCAGAATGATGGGGGTTTAATCCCGGGACAGTAGGCCCTCCCTGAGCCAGGGCTCCAGTCACTGAGCAGCCATGCTGGGGGCGGAAGCCGGTGAAGCCTGGAAGGGTCTGAGGTTGTGGGAAGGCATGCGCTCTGGGGGAGTGGTGTTTTTGGGGTTTTTTTGAGAGGGCAAGTTGTAAGGATTTGGAAGTGGTGAACGGGAACAGGGAGGGAAACAAGCCCACTTTCGGATCTCGAGGCATTTATGGTGCTGGCTTATCAACAACGCCTGCTTGAGAGGCCTGCATGTGGGTGAGGTCTGGGAAGTCACCAGGCTCCCATTCAGGCATGGGAGTGAGCGGGAGAAGCTCTTGGAGTAGCCGTCAGGGAGAAAGGAAGGTTTGCACGGTTCTCTCACATACTTTCCACCAGAGCCCATGTTTTGTCATGCGGTCTCCTGAACAAGACTTCGTTTTCTTAACCTTTCTCCATCCCACACCCGCAAGTAAAAACCGTACCATCATTCACTGTTTGATTCCATGGAGCAAGATGGGCATGTGGTCTCTGATTATACAAATAGGGACATGTTCTCTCTCTCTACCCCTCTGTGTCTCCTCTCAGTTATGATGATTGGCTGAAATAGAACTTACTGGCTGTTTTGCCTGTACTTGTTTTGTTTGTAATTATTGTGTCTTACCCCCTACTTAATTATAGCTCAGTGCTGTATGCTACATAAATCTTCCTTAAATCAATGAGAAAGTGTTAAATTATTTGCTTTTGAAAAACTGCATTTTCAATAATTTCCCCATTCTTCATGCTGAGAATCCACCAATCAGGTAAGTCATAGAAGGAATCTGAGAAATAGGCTGTATGTGACTTTTCTGCATTTCTAAGCATTTTTTTCTGACCTCAGTTATCAAACTATAGTAATAAAAAGTTTTATGTTTTTCACATTTTAAAGATTTATTATGATAAAAATATTTATCTTTGTAAGCGCTTACTGTGTGCTTTTTTAAAAAAAGATTTTATTCGTTTGAGAGAGACACAGAGAGAGAGCACGAGCAGGGGGCAGAGGGAGAGGGAGAAGCAGACTCCCCGATGAGCAGGGAGCCTGATGCGGGGCTCGATCCCAGGACCCTGAGATCGTGACCTGAGCCGAAGGCAGACGCTTAACCGACTGAGTCACCAGGCGTCCCCTACTGCATGCTTTAAACATCCTTGTAACACTCCATGAGGTTCTCACTGTAACAGTCCTCGTTTCACAGCAGGGTAAAGAAAGGCTGATGGGTTACTTACAAAGTAAATCACAGCACTGAGCGGCAAAGCTTCTAACTGCTTGGAATACAGGCGGTCTGACTCTCAGCCTGCGCTCTTAAAAACTGAAATTGTATCCTGATCCACCCTATGGCCTGGCATGTGGAATTGCCATGGCATTATTTATAGCTCTTGCTGGTTACTCAGTTAATAATGCTTTTCTTTTCAGATTACTTCCAAAAAATTGGAACTCAGCAAGATCCTTCAAAACCGAATTCTCCTAAGAAGAAAGAGAAATCAAAGAGAAAAAAGGATCAAACTCACACTTGTCCAAAGGTTAAGAAAAAAAGGCTTGTGTCATATGATACAACAGGTGCGTAGTATCACCAACCCAGCCTGTTCAGAAGACATGACATTTTTTTCAGATAATTTTGTGGTTTTATGTATTTGACTAGAAGAAACAGTCTTACTGAATTTTAGGTGTTTGGTTGCTTAAAGAACTGTTAGTTTTTAAAAATCTTTTTGAAAATCTAAAATATCTGTAGACTGAAAAATTGGCAGAGTCTGTACCCTGACTATGTTCTTAAGTAGGAACAATCTCTGAAGGTTATGGTTATAGAATTGTAAATACAGTTGTATGGCTTTGTTTTATCCTTTTAGTAAAACTTTGTGGTATCATTATATTTAATGATACGATACCACATTATATCTATATATAATATAGATGTATCTATACCATATATAACTCTGTGTCTTTGTTTGACACAGAGTTTAAATTCCCAAATAAATAATTCATTTAAATTGATTTTCCTCACTCATGTTTTCCAGTTTGTACTTTCTCTATACCTGAAATTCTTATTTGTATTAATATCTTAAGTTTGACAGGAAAAGGGAAACTTTTCTGTGTTTCACTGATACACTGTGGTCCGAGGCCGATTAGTCATAAAGCTATTGAAACCTAAATAGGCTTCATGTTTTTAAAAAAGATCTTCACTATTATAAATGCCTCCAATGGCACAAAACCTGCATGCCTTGTCTACTCCCCTCCCAGCAAGTGCAGACAGCAGCTGTGCTTTGATGGAGCTTTGCTCCTAGGGCTAGGTCAGTCTATGTGGCATTTTTGAGATGCAATAGGAATGTAAAAGGAGATTTTCGTGGGTGAGCCTGCCCTAATCTGATGAGGCTTTAAAAGAGACCAGAGCAGTAGTAGATGCCACGCTGCTGCCTTTGAAGGGGCAGACTGCCATGCTGTGGAGAGGGCCCTGGGGCAAGGACCCCAAAGCAGACTCTCGTGGCCGACAGTAATGCCTGGTCAACTGTTACCCAGGCATGCAGCCCCTGAGAAATGACTTCTGCCAACAACCCAGGGGAGCTTGGAGGCAGTTCTTTCCCTAGCCATGTTTCCAGGTGAGGGCCTCGTCAGCCAACACATTCATGTCAGCCCTGTGAGACCCTGAGCAGAGGACCAGCTAAAATTTGCTAGATACCCAACCCCTGGAAATTGGAGGGTCAATAAACCCCCAGTCTGCGGTAATTTGTTATACGGCAGTAGAAAGCAAGTATGGAAGTGAAGTCGTAAACAAGTAGCTCAAGGCCCTCCCCTTTCCGCTGCTGTCCTCGGTTCCAGTTGGGCCAGCTGATGGTCACACTCACATGGGTAACTGTCCTTTCCATGGATGCTACATTTATATTTGTCCATTGCAGGAGTTTAAAAATTTGTCACATAGGTTTTGACACTCTTTCCTTCTAAAGTCCCGAAGCCTTGCTCCTGTCCCTTTAAATGAAGGCCTGATTTAGTGACTCAGTTCTAACCAATAATACAGTGGACATGACAGTTTACAATTGTACATAGTAGAACTTGGTGGAGTGATGCTCTGTGCCCTCCAGGACTAAGTCAGGACAGACATAGAGATCCTGTCTCCTGCACGCTCTCTGGGGGCCGCCGGGGTCCTTACAAAAGGCCCTGCAGAGAGGTCCACTGGAGAAAGAGTTAGACCTCCTGCACATCGCCACATGAGGGAGCTGACCGGGGAAGGGGTCCTCCAGCCCCAGGAAAGCCTTCAGCATTTTGCTTGCAGCCTCATGGGAAACTGAACTCCTGACCCATAGAAACGGTGAGATAATAAATACTTGTTTTAAACCTCTACATTTTAGGACAGTTGCTAACACATCAATAGATACCTAATGCATCCATAAAACATACGGCATTATTTTGTGTATACAGAAGCGCACACACCATATTGACCAGAATAAGCTAGTTAGAGAAGAATATATGTGGTGTGATTCTACTTATAGAAAGTAAACACTAGGAAAAATTGGCCTCTACTCTTAGAAAGCAGGATAGTGGTGACTTCTGTGGGCATGGGCTGAAGTGGGAATAGGAACTGGGCAGGGTTTCAAGGCAGACTTCAGGAGGCCTAGTGATGCTTTTTTTCTTGATTGTTCCAGTGCTGGTTCCAGGGCATATTAATGTCTGAAAATGCATCAAGCTGTATGTCTGTGAATGATATGTGTACTTTTCTGTGTGTATGTTATACTTCAGTAAAAGCTTTAAAATATGCACATACATGATGTTTTATTGTGTCCTTTTGTAACCTGTCCTTTTGAGATCACTCATGTTGATGTGTGCTTTTGGAATTTACTCTCTCTTTTAAGCTGAGTTTTTGTCTAGAATGTCCTCTTTTCTCTTTTTGCCCCTCTCAAGCCTTATGTCAAGATCCATTTTTATGAGACTTCTGTAAAGCTCTCAGTGAGGTCCCCCGTCTGCAGCGATCCTCTCCTTGGAGTTAACACAGTACTTAACTAGCAGTATGGCTCATTTGACAGTTTCTGTATGTTATCTTTCATTATGAGGACACAGTCACATGGTGGAATAATATCATTACTTATTTTCTAAACTCCAAGGCAGCAGAAGTTCTGTTTTAAACCTTTTTTTTTTTGAGAGAGGGGGAGAGAATCCCACACAGACTCCATGCCCAGTGCAGAACCTGATGTGGGCTCGATCTCATGACCCTGAGATCATGACCTGAGCTGAAATCACTAGTCAGATGCTTAACCACCTGAGCCACCCAAGGGCCTGTCTTAAACTTCTTAAATGAATGGTTTGATTTTCATTCTAAAGATATGTGATTTTACCCTTAAATGCCGAACTCTTCATTAAGCACTGTCTTCACTGTTACTCCTGTTGAAGGTTCTGTCCAGTGATAGTGCTTCTTTGAGGCTATAAGATTAGAAGGTGAGGGCACTGGAAGCTCAGCCCGGTGCTCACTGATGAGGTTTTATTGTGTCTATAACAGAACGGTTGTGTTACGCCTTTCTCCCTCTCTCTTTTTTTCCCCATGGTTTTTTCCTCTTGAAAGTTGCAATTTCCTGACCTTACTTCTGGTACCTGTATTCTTGACTCACTGTGAAAGTGGAATACAAGCTAGTCTCCTCATAGTTCTGATATGAAGAATAGCCATCTTGGATCATACCATACACCCAGCATGCTAGGACAGTGCCTCACCCTGCCATGCTAGGTGTATAATAGATTGTCTCATTTTAGTAAATATCCGTGATTTTCTTTCTTTCTTTTTTTTAAGATTTATTTATTTGTCAGAGAGAACACAAACGGGGGGAGCAGCAGAGGCAGAGGGAGAAGCAGGCTCCCCGCTGAGCAAGGACTGACCTCACGACCCTGGGATCACGACCTGAGCTGAAGGCAGACGCTTAAACGACTGAGCCACCCAGGCATCCCTATCTATGATTTTCTGAATTAATCTGGCTTTTTAGAAAAATTTCCCCCCAGCATTTTGGAGGATACATATTTTCTTTAAGTTTACTACTTATTCCGAAAACTCATTATTTTAAATTTGTCCTAAATCGCTTCCATTCTCCAATGGTCTCTATCATTTCATTAAATCTGCCGGGTTGCCACCAAGAATGGATGTGTTAATTTATGCTTTTGCAATATTGCATAAGAGGAATACCGTGGTCAGCAGTTGATATTTTCTTTTATTTTTTAAGATTTTATTTATTTATTCATGAGAGACACAGAGAGAGAGAGAGAGGGAGAGAGAGGCAGAGGGAGAAGCAGGCTCCCAAGGAGAAGGGAGCCCGATGCGGGACTCGATCCCAGGACTCTGGGATCATGACCTGAGCCAAAGGCAGACTCTTAACCATCTGAGCCACCCAGGCGCCCAGCAGTTGATATTTTCTAACTTAATTTTTTGCAAGTCTGGTGGGTGAGAATGGCTTTTTCGTTTCATTGTAATTTTAATTTATTATTTTCTGATTATTAATGGGGTTGAATATTTTTTGGTATGTTTACTGGCCATTTGTCTTTTCCAGTAAATCATTCACCATTCTATCAAAATGTTTATTTCTTATTGGGAAGAACTCCTTAAATATTTGATATATTAATCCCTGGCTTCTTATGTAGGTTATAAACATTTTATTCTAACTTGATAATTACGGTGGCTTTTCTGCTGTATAAATTGCCAAGTTTGAAGAAGTCAAATTTATTATTTTTTTTTAACATGCTTTGATTCTTTTTTCAGGAACATATATTTTCTTCTAATATTTCTGTAATTTCCTTTTCCACATTTACTTCTATAATCCTTCTATAATTTATGCTTGCATATAACTGCACAGTTTTCTAAATGTCTAACCACTTTCCCATTATGATTTATGAAGTTAATGATTTGAAATAACCTTTTTTCACTTACTAGATTGTCTTGTGTAAGTGGTCCTATCTCTGGTCTCTAATTGGTTTTGCCGATCTGTTTTCCTAAGTTGTCAGCATAGGAAGGTGATTTTGATAGGTGTGCGTTGTTACAGCCTAGTATGTATGGCTTACCGCTCAGCTGGACGTAAACACCTTGTGCTGTCCCTTACGCTAGTGTCAACCCCTCCCCTTCTCTCTTCTATACCTAATACTAACTAGCTTTCTTCTCAATTATGTATTTTAAACTTCTCTCCTGTTTAAGCAACTGAGGGTCCAGACTAGGGTGAGAGAGGTGAGGTGCCTAGGGCCCAAGGTTAGAAGAAGACTTTACTCTTAGGGTTGTGTAGGACCATATCCTGGTCCTGACGTAGTTTTATACAACAGTTCCCGTCCTATTTAGTCCTGAGTTAAGAAGCTGTTTTGATCAGTTGGTGTTTATGATTTCTAGAGAACCAGAAATCTTGAACAACTTCATAGCATTGCTGGTTTTGCCAGCAGGGTTTCTGGGTTGCTTCTCTTCCCGTGATTTGTTTTATCAAGAAAAGCAGAAGGGCTAAGAGGACAAACTGTAGAGCATGGTGAATAAAAGCCAAGAAAAGGGAATGTTTCAAGAAGGAGATAACTCATTAGCTTGCTAAGAGATCAAGAAAGAAGGTCTCAGGGGCACCTAGGCGGCTCACTCAGTAAAGCGTCCCAACTCTTGATCTCAGCTCAGGTCTCGATCTCAGGGTTGTGAGTTCAAGTCCCGCCTTGGGCTCCAAGCTGGGTGTGGAGCCTACTTGGAAGGAAGAAAGGAAGGAAGGAGGGAGGGAGGCTAGGAGGGAGGGAGGGGTCTATTGCATGAGAATCTTTAGGGAGAATATTTCTACCTTGCATGGTCATCACTTCTTTCCTGATCCTACTGCTTCCGCCCCATCTTAGGCTTTTCTTAAGAAAAGCCTTCTAACTGGCTCCTGTTCGAGAGTCTTCTCATGCCAGCTACCTGTGTAGCTGTGGAATTAGGTCTTTTGAAATATCTTTCTTAAATGGAAAACATATTATTCCTTTTTTCCAGCTTCTGTTAAAATTAAATTTTAAGCTATACTTTCTCGTCTAATTATATAGTCTTTGTGTAAACTTTAAGTTTCCATTTAAATTTTTTCTCTATGTAGAAATATTTGGATATTATACATTACCCTTAAGTGATGCCTATACTCACACTTACATTAGATCTTTTTTTTAACGTTCTAAACCAGAACCAGAGGATGACGATGTGACAAGACATATTATAAGGCTAAGGGAGAAGTTTGGTTGGCAAACGATGTTACCACAGCACTGTTTGGAGTATAAAAGTTCCAAAATTGCAATTCAGAAGATTATTCTAAAGGTATTAGTCTGTTTTATCCTGTTTTTGTACTATAAAGGTTAATATTTAAAACTGTACCTTAATCTTAATTTCATTCACTTCACATATTAAAATTCGACATTATTACATCAATACTGACTTACAATCATTGTTTCATCGTGAATGCTTGTGACAGTGTTGGGCATCATTTCACTTGTCTTATTTCAGGGATGGAGAGCAGATAAAGATAAATGCCTGAAATCTGAACGTACTCTCCTATTCCTGTTCATCAGGGTTTTTTTTGTGAGTTAAAAAGAAATGCTAATGTACTTCTGTAACATTGGATCCTCGCTCTTACTTCCTGGTACCCAATTCTCTATCGCATTATCTTTGTATTTCCTCATCCTTTCTTCTTCGGAGAAGTTTTAGCACGTGCAGGGTCACATGACCAGAGGGTGCAAGCAGCGCCGAGAAGTAAGGTCTGCCTCCTGTGTCCCTCTTCATTACAAGAGATGGAAGATTGCTCAGGATCATCTATAACTACTTTTAGACCCAGGATTCTCAGTTCCCAGGCAGTCACATCAGCATCACCTTGGAGCTTATTAGCCATGCATAGTCTCATCTCTACCCCAGACCTTCTGAATCAGAAACTCTGGGAGTGGGGCCCAGTGATCTGTACTTTATGAAGCTCTCCAGGTGATTCTGATGCACAATTAAGAATTGTTGTTCTAGACCAGGGGCCAGCTAATTTTTTCTGAATAGTGTCAGATAATAAATGTTCTAGGCTTTGCAGGCTCTCTGATCTCTGTTGTAATTACTCAGGCCTGTCACTGTAGTGCAGAAGCAGCAACAGACATAAGCAAATGGGTGTGGCTGTGTTCCAATGAAACTTTACGGAGTCCTGGCCAGAGTTTGCAGACCCCTGCTCTAACCTGTTACCAGGAGGATAAATGGTCCTGGGACCGTTGTCAGAGGCAGTATTAATGTAAAGCAGAGTACCATGCATAATGGAAGCAGAGTCACCCAGCTTTGAATCTCTATTTATATGCTCACTGTGTGGTTTTGGGCAAGTTCCTGACCTCTCTGAGCTTCAGCTTCTTTGAGCTTGAAATGGAAATAATAGTACTTAACCTTAGAGAGTCGTGAAAATTAAATGAGGAATGCAGGTGGCATGATGTCTGGCACATAATGGGCATGGTAATTTAGAAAACACATAGCTGTGCAAGAGCCAGATGTCCTTGGACTCACTGATAAGGGAGGTTTCATTTGTTTGTAAAGAAAGGATTGAGAATTTGAAAAAATACTTGCTTTTAATTCAAAAACAATAATTTAATTGGAATGTATTATGCTTCTCATAAGTGGGTGATCTAATTACATACATGACCCATTTGGATAATGGTGTCTACATTAAGTTACTAGTATCCTCAACTTTCAGGAACATAGAACAAAAATGCCTCAAGTGGCCACATAACTGTAACCAAGCCACGTACTACACAAATCATCACCTGGAGCTTATTTATTTCATTTTACTTGCAGTTTCTAAACTTGTTTCTTAAGGTTTCCAGGTGCGTATCCTATCAGAGGTCAGAATAAGACAGTGAGGGGCGCCTCGGTACAGTTGGTTGAGCATCTGACTCTTGGTTTTGGCTCACGTCATGATCTCAGGGAGTCTGCTTGAGATTTTCAGCCTCTCCCTCTGCTCCCCCCCCCCACACTCTCTCTCTCTCAAATAAATAAATCTTAAAAAATAATAATAAGACAGTGAGCACTTGGGACGATTAGGGAGAAACAGTAAGTCTTCAATGAGGACAAAAACTTTTTTAAGAAGTAAAACTGGATTTGAAATTTTATTTTATTTTTTAATTTTTTATTTTTTAAAGATTTTATTTATTTGTTTGAGACACAGAGATACAGAGAGAGAAAGCATGAGCAGGGAGAGAGGCAGAGGGAGAAGCAGGCTCCCCGCCGAGCCAGGAGCCTGAGGTGGGGCTCGATCCCATGACCCTGGGATCATGACCTGAGCCAAAGGCAGATGCTTAAACATCTGAGCCACCCGGGCGCCCCTGGATCTGAAATTTTAAATTCCAGTACTTAGAAAGTCTCAAGGTAAAAGAAAGAAATTTCACTTAAAATTTTTTCTTAATATGAAGTGGCTGATTTCTCAGTAATGCCAGGTAAATAAGAAAGAGGTGTTATAGTATATTGCAGTGTCTCAGAGCATGGGTTTAGTCAGACTTGTATTCACATCTCAACTTGCCCCTTCCTGTCTTTGTGACTTTTCCCAAATTACCTAATTTCTCAAAATATTAATTTCTGTGTCTGCTTAATGAGCTTAAAAAGATCATCATCCCTGCAGATAATTTAAAAGATTAAATTTAAGAGATTAAATTCTTGTGTATAATGTATATGAAACACTTGTTACTTATTAAATATTATTTACTTCACAAATATTAGTTATTATTATAATACTAAGCCACCATCATTATCAAAATAAATGATTAACATGCTCCAAAAGCTGGTATTGGCAGACAAATTTACTGAAAGTGGGACATGTGTGTTAAAGATACGTTGCCATGTTCTTTGTGTGAATAAGCATGCATTAGGCAGCATATAGATGAATTTTCATGAATGTTTCACCACATTATAAGAACGAAAATTACATATTTTAAATCTTTCATAAGACTGATCTTGTTGAACTTTGGACACAATTTGATGTTAGCTTTCTTCAGTGATATTACTCTTAATTTTAATCTAAAATTGTTTCAATTTACTGAATAATCTGTTGTTCAGCCATTTTATTACTTAATCTGGTCAAGTTAATTAAAATTTTTTTAACCTCAGGAACCTTTAACAGATGATGGAGAATTTGTATATTGCCTTCCTCGGAAAAATCATCAAGTTCTCTATAATCCATATGACCTTCAGGTGGTCTCTGCCCACAGAGCTAGACATTGCAAAGAATTTTGGATTATTACTGCATCATTTATCTCAAAGGTAATATAGAATGGGTGTTTTCGGCTTTTAGAATCATAATGGAAAAATATCTAATTTAGATTATCTTTGTATGTTTCAGATAAACCTGGTCATTTGAGGGATAGTTTATGGTTAAGATCCACTTCGGGAGAAAGTTACTTGACAGCAAGTTTTTTTCTTTTCTGTAGAGAGATAGGCTTAAGGATTCAATTTTTATAATATTTTTCATCTCAAATAATTTATTAAGTATAGTTTTTTTAAAGGAAACTAGACTACAGGGATTTGTTGACATAATAGGAATTACAATAGTAAAAGAAAAAAGTATTTCCTCGGGTTTGTCAGAAACTTCATCGTCAGATGTAGAAACCCCCATTACACTCTTACATAGCGCTCTGATACTTACCGCAAGTTGTAATTATAGAGTTACTTGTTTTGATCATTTTCTTAGTGTCTGTCTGCTTCCCCCTACTCTCCCAGCCTCCCAACTACACTGTAAGCACACGTGGGCAGGGCCATATCTGAATGAAGCAGATCTGTAGGTGTAGATGTGGAGATATCCCTGATGTGTATTATCAGCTGAAAATGGGAGGAACAATTTCTATGCACATAGGTACATGTGTGCTGATATAGGCATACTTTTATTTCCAGAAAAAGTTTTTAAAAATGTTAACATTCAGATGGGGAAGAGCAATTCTGGGGAAGGGAATTCTTGATGAAAGGCCTGTGGTTCTTGGATGTCAAAATCGGGTATCTTGGTAATGGGATTATTGGTCCCTTTGGAACTACTACATCCCTGTAGTTAAAATTGAGCTCATAAATATTACTTTTAAAGAAAATTGCAGATTATGAGACTGAAAAAATGAAGATATTTGTGAAAAGTATGGGTGAGGAAGAAGTTTCTCTTGTTCTTTCTCTATTGGAGCATGAGAAATAGCTTTAGAAAAATGGCAAGTATAGAAACAGTGTGGGAAGGGAAATCAGGTTTGGGTATAGATGAAGTGGTGGAGGTCATATATAGACAAGCTGAATTATAAAAGCAAGTAGTTATGAGGCAAACAAGCCTTTCTTAAATTTCTTGAAAATAGTGCATTTTTTTAAAAGAAATCATGGTTTTTTGTGCTTTATGTTTGCAGGTTACTAAAATAGGTGGTGTAGAAGAAATAGAACTCATACCTACTTTGGAATGGCTTTTAGAAAGAACATGTTACTATTTATTACAGCAATTCAAGATATTTTCCAATTTTCGGTGAGATGAAAGAAAATGAAACCAATTATTTGTAGTATGGTCCTGTTGAAATAGCAACTGCCTTGTTGATGTGTGGGTTCTACTACATTATGCCATCTTTATGGGGAATGTTAGAGAGAATGGGGTATTCCATAAAAGTTTTTCAGACACGATAGAGGTGTAGGAAGATCCTGAACTCACTACCTCCCACAGACACAACAGACCTACAGCTGTATGTGGAATAATTTCCTCTGGAAGAGTTCTGAAAACTCGATGGACAGTACCTCCACAACAGAGAATAAAGGCAGCATGGAGATCGGTAGGAGAGACAGAGACCTGCTCTCATCAAAAACCCACCCCCGGTGTAGCAACCCGCAAACAGGAAGGATCTCAAAAATGTGCAAACTGAGGAGTGAGAAATGTTGCCCACATCAGGCACCCCAGTCCTTGGGTTCTGCTCCAAAGAGATGAGCCACCAAAATGGAAAAAATTGGGAATGATGTCCAGGAAAACCACAGAACCTAGGGAACAGAGAACCTGCTCATAAAGGGTTTGCATGCACACTCAACTCACCCTGGGACCCAGAGCAAAAGCTGCACCTTGAAAAGCGTCTAGGCCACATGTAAAGGAGACCCACTTATTATTCTTAAGTGAATGCCAGAGAGGCAGGAACTTTTTGGGACTCTTTCTGGGACAGAAGTGCTGGCAAGTGCCATTTCTGCAATCCCATTCGGCTTTGCTAAGGCCAATGTTGGCAGTCACTGTTTTGGCAATCTTCCTGTAACCTGGGCACACCCCCCCCCCATAGCACAGGTGCACCACAGCCATCTGGGCAAGCATCCCATCCATCCCTAGCCATAACTGCACCCCAGCTTGCCAGGTGAATGCCATGCCCCTCCAGTGCCACAGCCAGCAGGTGTGTGTAGCCCACACTTGGGACTCCACTTGAGCACCTGGTACCAGTGGCCAGAGGGGACTGTGCTTCTCAGCCTCACAGGTCACCTACATACGGCTGCTTCAAGTTTGGGAAAGGTAGCTGTTTCGCCTAATATGTAGGGGACAAAAAAAACCACACACAGAAAATCAGACAGAATGAGACAGAGGAATATCTTTAAATGAAAGAACAAGACAAACCTTAGAAAAAGACCTTAATGAAATGGCAATAAGTAAATTACCTGATAAATAGTTCAAAGTAATGGTCAGAAAGATGCTTACCAAACTTGGGAGAGGAATGGATGAACACAGTAAAACTGTAGCAAAGAGCTAGGAAATACCAAATGGAAGTCTCAGAGCTGAAGTAGAATAAATTAATTGAGAAATACACTAAAGGGGTTCAACAGCAGACTGGACGAATCAGAAGAGCAGTTAGACTGTGAGCTAGAGGACAAAGCAATGGAACTCACCCAGACAGAGCAGCAAAAAGAAAAGAGATTTGTAAAAAGTGAAGATAACATAAGTGAGCTCTGGGACAATTTCAGGTGGAGTAACATTCTCTTTATAGGAGTCCCAGAAGAAGAAGAGGGGGAAGCAGGGACAGAAAAACATATTTGAAGAAATAATGGCTGAAAATTTCCTTAACCTGGGGAAGGAAACAGACATCCATATCCAGGAAGCCCAGGGAATGCCAAATAAGAAGAACTCAAAAGAGATTCACACCAAAATGTAATTAAAATGTCAAAAGTTAAAGATAGAGAATCTTAAAAGCAGCAAGAGAGAAATAGCTTGTTATATACAAGATAAACCCATAGGCTATCAGCAGATTTCTCAGTAGAAACTTTGCAAGGCAGAAGGTAGCAGCAGAACATATTCAAAGTACTAAATGAAAAAAAAAATTGTGACCAGGAATACTCTACCCAGCAAGGTTATAAATCATAATTGAAGGAGATGAAGAGTTTTCATATAGCAAAAGTAAAGGACTTCATTATCACTAAACTAGCCTTACAAGAAATTCTAAAGGTACTTCTTTAAGCTGAAAAGAAATGGTACTAATTAATGATGAGAAAACGAGAAAGTGAAAATGTCACTGGAAAAGGCAAATATATAGTAAAGGATGTGAATTAATCATTTATAAAGTTAATACAAAGGTCAAAAGACCAATATAGTAAAATTAAAATTACAATAATTAGTTAAGGAGTACATAAAAAGTTGTAAAATGTGACATCAAAAACAAACACAGGAGAGGGGGATAAGAATGTAGAGTTTTGGAATGTATTCAAATTTAAGTTGCTATGAACCTAAAATAACACCACTATATATGTAGGATGTTATATATGAACCTCACGATAACCATAAAACAAAAGCTTACACTGGATACGTAATAGAAAATGAGAAAGGAATCTTAACACTAAAGAAAGTTAGAAGACATCAAGGAAAGAGAGAAAGGAAGAATAAAGGAACAGAGAGAAACTATAAAAACAGCTAGAAAACGATTCACAAAAGGGCAAAAAGTTCATACCTACCAAAAAAAATTTTTTTTTTCTTTTTGGTGAGCAGCAAAGCAAGGTTTATCAAGGGATAACAAAGTGGTAGTACAAAGCTCCCAAGGAGGAGAGAGGACCCAAAAGGAGTTGCCCTCAAAAATTAAATGTAAATGGACTAAATTCTCCAATCAAAAGATGTAGAATGACTGAATGGACTTTAAAAAAAGACTCATGTATATGCTACCATCAAGAGACTCACTTTTGGGGCCCCTGGGTGGCTCAGTCGTTAAGCATCTGCCTTCGGCCCAGATCATGGTCCCAGAGGCCTGGGATCGAGCCCCTCGTTGGGCTCCCTGCTCAGCGGGAAGCCTGCTTCTCCTTCTCCCTCTGCCCCTGCTTGTGTTCCCTCTCTCACTGTGTCTCTCTCTGTCAAATAAATAAATAAAATCTTTAAAAAAAAAAAAAGACTCATTTCAGAAGTAAAGGCACACAGACTAAAAGTGAAGATATGGAGAAAGATACTTTATGGAAATGAAAAGAAGGCTGCTGTAGCTGTATTCATACAAAATAGACTTCAATACTTACAGAAAACAAGGTAAGGCATTACATAATGATAAAGGGGTCAATCCAGCAAGAGGATATAACATTTATAAATGTATATGCACCCAACATAGCACCAATATGTGTAAAGGAAATACCAACAGACCTAAAGGGAGAAAGAGACAGTGTGATACAATAATAGGAGGGGAACTTTAACACTCCACCCATGTCAATTATTAGATCATCCATGCAGGAAATCAATAAGGAAACATTGGCCTTACATGACACATTAGACCAGATGGACTTAATTCAAAAGCAGCAGAATACATTTCTTCTCTCTCCAGGATAAAATGTTAGGCCACAAAAAAGTCTCAATAAATTTAACAAGATTGAAATCATATCAAGCATCTTTTTCAACCACAATGGTATGAAACTAGAAATCAATTATAAGAAGAAAACTGGGAAAACCACAAAAATGAGCTTAAGCAACATGCTCTGAATAACAAAGGAGTCATTGAAGAAAGCAAAGAAGGAATAAAAAAAAAATACCTAGACTTTGGAAGCACTCCTTCCTCTTCCTTTTTTTTTTTTTTTTTTGCAAGAGTTTGAGAATAATAGGTATTAAATATTCTGTTTAGTAGAATTCACCAATGAAGCCAACAGGTCCTAGACTTTGTTGGGAAGTTTTGGATTACTGATTCAATATCATTACTAGCAATTGGCCTATTCAAATTTTCTATTTCTTCATGATTCAGTCTTGGTAGGTTGTATGTTTCTAGGAGTTTATCCATTTCTTACCAAACTTGGGAAAGGAAGAAGTAAAACTGGTTTTTAAAGATGACATTATATACTATACATAGAAGAACAAAGCTGTAGGTATTGCAATTTCAGATTTTAAGATACGTTACAAAGCTGTAGTAATCAAACAGTATGGTACTGGCACAAAAATAGACACATAGATCAATGGATCGGAATAGAGAGCCCAGAAATAAACCCACGATTATATGGTTAATTAATGACAAAGGAGGTAAAAATATGCAATGGGAAAAAGACTCTTCAATACATGGTGTTGGGAAAACTGGACAGCACCATGCAAAAGAATGAAACTGTACCACTTTCTTATACCAAACACAAAAATAAACTCAAAATAGGTTAAAGACTTGAATGTAAGACCTGAAACCATAAAACACCCAGAAGAGAAGTAGGTCATAAACTCCTTGACGTTGGCGACATTTTCTTGGATCTGACTTAAAGGCAAAGGTGGCAAAAGGAAAAATAAGCCAATGGAACAGCATCTAACTGAAAAGCTGCTGAACAGTGAAGGAAACCCATCAGTAGAATGAAAAGGCAAACTACTGACTGAGATGAGATATTTGCAAATCATATATATAATGAGTTGATATCCAAAAAAATATAAGGAATTCATCCAACTTGATGAAAAAATAATCCAATTAAAAATGGGCAGAAGGGGCAGTGGTTAGCTCAGTCAGTTGTGTGTCCGGCTCTTCATTTCAGTTCAGGTCATGATCTCAGGGTCCTGGGATCAAGCCCCACATTGGGCTCCATGCTCAGTGGGGAGTCTGCTTGAGATTCTCCCTCTCCCTCTGCCCCTCCCACCTGTGCTCTCGCTCGCTCTCTCTCTAAAATAAATCTTCAAAAAAAGGAAATGGGCAGAGAATCTGAATAGATATTTTTCCAGGACCTAAATATGGTGGCCAACAGACACAGGAAAAGATGCTTAACATCACTAATCATCAGGGAAATGCAGATCAAAACCACAGTAAGATTTTACTTCCTAACTATCAGAATGACTATTAAGATTTGATGAGGATGTGGAGAAAAGGGACCCTAGTGCACTGTTTATGGGAATGTAAATTGGTGTGGCCACTATGGAAAACAGTGTGGAGATGGCTGAAAACATTAGAATTAGAACTACCATATGATCCAGCAATTCCACTTCTGGATATCTATTCAGAGAAAACAAAGACTAATTTGAAAAGGCATATGCACTCCTTTGTTGATTGCAGCACTATTTACAACAGCCATAAGGTAAAGAAACAACCACAGTGTTCATTGACAGATGAATGGATGAAGAAGATGTGGTGTATACATACAATGGAGTAGTACCCAGCCATAAAAAAAAATTGAAATCATGCCGTTTGTGTCCATATGGATGGGACCGTAAAGGTATTAGGCTAAATGAGATAAGACAGAGAAAGACAGATACCACATCACTTCACTTATATGTGGAACCGAAAAAACAAAACAAAACCTACACTCAAAGACACAGAGGACCGGGTTGTGGGTTGCCAGAGGGGAAAGGTGTTGGGAGGGGGATGAAGTGAGTGAAGAGAATCGGAAGGTAAAGACTTCTAGGCATAAAGTAGACCATGGGGATGTAATGTACAGTCAGTAACATCGTGTTAACTCTTAATTTGCCTTTTGTTTTTCATGCATTTATTCATTAAATATTTATTGAGAGTTTGCTAAGAACCAGTCATTGTTCTAGATGCGGGGGATACTCTGTTGAACAAAACAAATGTCCTGCTCTCAAATAACAGAGTGGGAGAGAAATAAACGTATAAGTATGTAAAATATCAGGTAGAAAAAGAATGTTATAATGGAAAATCAGAGAATTAGGGAGCTGGGCAGCTTGTTGATTCAAGGTCATCATTTAAAAATTTATCTAGTTATAAGTGACGTGACATGACATGACACCAGGATTCCTGAGACTCTGATCCCTCACCCAGGAGTCCCAGCCTTGTTCTTTTAGTGTTTGTATCTAGTTTTTTTCTTTGCGTATCATTGCCACATGATGTTACATTAGTTCCAGGGGCACAACATAGTACTTCCGCATCTCTGGGTGTTCTGCGCTCCCCATGAGGGTGGCTGCCATCTGTCCCTGTACAGCGCCAATGCACTTCATCTTCTAATGTCTGTGTTTTCTTGTGGTCTGCTGCTATCTGCTGGAGGCTAGGAAAAGAGAGAGGTAATATTTTAAATTGTTACATTTAATATGACAAAGAGTTGAATTGTTTTTATAAGAGAAGTGAATGATTTTGTGGCAGAGAAGTTACTTACAGAACAGACACTTGCTGGTACTTCTTCTGTTCCCCTCTTACGGGCACTGCAGATGGAATCGTGTAAAAAATATACGAGGTCTGTGTTCCTCTAGAACTTCCATTCTAATGCAGGGACATCAATAACAAGTAAGTATGATTATCTCAGCTGGGTGTAAGGGCCAGAAATAGAATAAAGTGGAGAAGTTAAGCAGAGACGTGTATGTGTTGCTGCCTTAGATAGGATGGCCAGAGATGTGCTATGTAATCCGAAGTCTGAGTGTTGAGAAGAGTTTCAGTCGGTATGGCAAGATGAAAAGTCCTGAGGCAGATACGGGTCAGTGTGTGTTCAAGGGCAGAGATGGTGCGGCTGAAGCTCTGGAGAGCTTGGGAGGCGAGGGCACAGGTCCTCTTCGAGAACGTGTGTGATGGCTGCATCCCTGTCCAACGGGCGGCAGCTTACGATAGTATCGAAAGTACTATTTTCTGAGTCTGTTTATTTAAACTGTCAATGCTGGACTTTCCATTGTTGTCCTTGCCTGTGATAAATCCTTGGGGTCCACTCCACTCTGAATAATTTTAATTGATTAAACTTTCGAAACACAGTTGGAACTGGGATGAGTCATCTTTTTATATGACATTTGGCATCAGTCAGTCCGTGGTCAAAATGATTCATTTTCTTTATTCATGTTATGAAAAGTATAAATTAAAGTTTAGGCAGGTTAAAACTTATAAATTCATTTGATTTTCATTTTTTTTAAAGATTTTATTTGATAAAGCACAAGCAGGGGGAGCAGCAGAGGGAGAGGGAGAAGCAGGCTCCCCGCTGAGCAGGGAGCCCGATGCGAGGCTCAATCCCAAGACCCTGGGATCATGACTGGAGCTGAAGGCAGATGCTTCACAGACTGAGCCACCCAGGTGTCCCCTTCCTATGATTTTTGAATTTTATTTTTAATATGTTTTGTGAAGTTTTTTATGACTAACATTGTAACAAGTAACATTCCAAGCAGAAAATGAGGTAAATCTGCAGCGTGGGTGGCTTCTGTTGGCCATGCGGTGTGTGCTGTGCAGGGGTGACCCTGAGCAGCAACACCAGCTTCTTAACCTCGGGGGCCTGCCTGGAGGCATCGCTTCTGTGGCCTCGTGCTTCTGTGGCCCGGTGTGGACACTCCTCATGCCTTCAGTGGGGGGATTCGTCTGGGATTCTTTCCAGGGGTCTTCTGGAATGCTGAGGTTCCATGACTGGAGAAAAGTGAGATAGTAACTTAGCTGGAATGCCTCCTAGGAGCCTGACCTAAAGTCAGGGTGCTAGATTGGAGGCATTTCTGATTTCTGAGGCCTCAGGTGTGCCTGTTTGCGTGACATCACGGGGTTCTTTTGGAGCTGCTTCCAGCTTCTGTGATTCTCAGTCAGCCAGTGAGATGGGTGGGTTGTCCTCTTGGGGAGTCCTGGCCCCACCAATTCCTCTTGCTGCATAAGGAATCTCCCTCTGGCCAACAGGCATCACCGTTAAATTCCTTCTCAGACAGGTTCTTTGAGTTTTTAAAACTATAAATGCATCTTTCCAAAAACATAAATATTGAATATCAAAATGACAAATACTAGCTTAATTTTTAATATATTGGTATGCAAAAATTTCTTATCAGTGAACCTTTTCATCATCACTGGAAACTCAATCTTGACTCTTCTTGAAATATGAGTCTCTTAAAAATAGTAAGATAGTAAATGTATAGAGAGAAGAAAATATTTTATTATTTTTTTTAAGGAATATGAGCAGGGAGGAGGGACAGAGGGAGAGGGAGAGAGAGAATCTCAAGCAGACTCCCTGCTGAGCGTGGAGCCCCACATGGGGCTCAATCCCATGACCCTAAGATTGTGACCTGAGCCAAAATCAAGAGTTGGACACTTAACCAACTGAGCCACCCAGGCACCCCCAAGAAGAATATATTTTTTATAGTTTTTATATTTATTGGGATATTGTTACTAAATTACGTGTCTGTGAGAATTACAATGACTTGTTCTATGTTCTGTTGATAGTTTGGGAGAGAAGTGATATGATCTAGTATGTACTTCAGGTAAAATTTATGAATGGAACATGTGAATGAAACATGTCCTAGGGAATCTAGCATTCCTAAGATGTTATTAAATGTATTCTATATAAATACATGATTTGTGAATATGGAATATAAGAAATGTTTTTCTTTTCAGAGTTAATAAATCATTTGTTACTTGGAAATTGAATGTTAGAAGAATTAAGACAGAGAAGAGCAGGTAAGTTTTGATAGGCAATGTAATTTTAAAAATTTTATTTATTTTAAATATGGAGCATGGAAGCAGGTATAAGTCATTTTTCACTCAGTGATTGGAAAGTACCTTTATGATTATGATTAAATTTAACCCTTAATGAGAGTGCCTGGGGGGCTCAGTTGGTTAAGGGTCTGCCTTCAGCTCAGGTCATGATCTCAGGGTCCTGGGATCGAGCCCCACATCAGGCTCCCTGCTCAGTGGAGAGTCTGCTTCTCCCTCTGCCTGATGCTCCCCCTGCTTGTGCTCGCTTCCTCCCTCTCTCTCTCTGACAAATAAAATCTTTAAAAAAAAATTTAACCCTTTATGATTAAATTTAACCTATCTTATTTTTAAACACTGTTTATATAGAAACGTAATAAACACTGTATTTCCCGGTATGCCAATCTGTGATATGAGGAAATCATAGTACTCTAAAGCACTTAGGATATCTTCCTGTGGTCACTTGATTTAACTTTTTCTTCCCAAAGGGGAATGACTACATCACAGCAGTTAGATGGCTGTTAATCCTACTTTGCAGGATGTCCAGCAGCCATATTTTGTTATTGAACTTTTTACTTTGTGGTAACTCTGATTGAGTGCAGTTGTGAGAAATGATATAGAGATGATACAGAGATGCCCTGTTTTCCCAGTGGTACCATCTAGTAGACCTGCCATAGGACAGTGGTATGGTGACCGGCGCAGTGGCGCTGACGTACTGAGTATACAGCAGACCTCTATTGTGGCAGGACCCCTCCTGTTGCCCTTCCCTCCCACTCCACCCCTCCTGAGCCCGTGGCAAGCACCACTCGGGTCTCCATTTCTGTGGTTTTGTCCTTTGAAGAAAGTGTCAGTGGGACCCTGCAGTCTGCGGTCTGTGGGAGTGGGGCTCCATCCAGGCTGCTGCCTCCGTGTCAGCGTTCCTTTGCTGCGGGCCGAGCGGTCCATGGTTAGTCACTCCCTCGTTGAAGGACAGCTGCTGCCTTCCAGTTTTCGTGTTAGACGTAGAGTCACTGTCAACCTTCATGTGAACAGAAGTCTTCATTTCTCAGCGGGAAATGCCCGGGAGTGCTGTCCTGGGTCACACAGTAATGGCATGTTCAGATTTCTTCCGAGATGATCGTACCATTTTTCATACCCACCAGCAGCATCTGAGACCATTTGGAATTATCACTGTTTTTCATTGTAGACATTCTGGTGGCTGTGTGGTAGGGTCTCATTGTGGGTTTTTTTTTTTTTTCAATTGGTGTATTTAGACCATGTACATTCAATTGAATTATTTATATATTTGGACTTAAGTTTGCCATTTTATTTTTTGGTTTCTGTTTCTTCTCCCTGCTTTCTGTTTCTTCTTCCTGTGGATTATTTGAATATTTCTTAGAATTCTTTTTGGATTTTTTCTATAGAATTTTTTAATGTCTCTTTTTGTGTGGCTTTTTAGTGGTTCCATTATATATACATAACACACAGTTTACTAGTGTTGTCGTTTTATTAGTTTGAACTGTAGTAATCTTAGCTTTATGTCCCTTTACCTCCTCTGCTTATAGTATAATTGTCTTAAATATTTCCTGTCTGTACATTTGGCACTATATCAGAAGAGTTGCCATTTTTGCTGCCATCATCAAACATAAGTTATAAAACCCAAGAGAAGGATAGTCTATAGATTTTTATTTTTGTTTTTAAGATATATTTATTTGAGAGAGAGAGTATGGAGGCAGGGGGGAGTGGCAGAGGGAAAGGGAGACTCTGTACTGAGTGGTGAAGCCCATTGGGGGGCTCCATCTCACGACCCTGAGATCGTGACCTGAGCTGAAATCAAGAATCGGACATTTAACCGATGGAGCCAATGCAGGCGCCCCTGTGTTTTTAAAATGTATTCAATTTGGTTTGGTCATCATGTTCTTGGTTCCTTCTCAATGTTTTGGGTTCCTTCTTTTATTTTGTTGTTTAATCTCTGTTTAGAGAACTTCCTGTAGCCATTCTTTTAGGGCAGTTCTGCTGGCAGCAAATTCTCTTGCTGCTTTATCTGAGAATGTCCTGATCGCTCCCTCAGTGAGGAATGTTATTGCCAAATACGGGACTCTGAGTTGACTGTTCTTTCCTTTCAGCATTTGAAAACGTGCACCCCTTTCTTCTGGCCTCTGTGGTCTTCGAATTGCTTTTCTTCTATACATGTTTCTTCTCTTGCTGCTTTCGAGACTTTTTCTTTTGCCTTTCGTTTTCAGAATGTTGACTTTGATGTGTCTTGGTTGGGTTTCTTTGTCTTTATCCTGTTTTAGGTCACCCTGGCTTTTTGCACCTCTATGTTTGTTCATCCTTTGACAAATTTGGTAAATTTTCATCCATATTTCTTCAAGTATTTTTTCAGCCCTGCCCTCCTCCTCCTCTCCTTCTAGGACTTCAGACACAAATGCTGGATCTTTTTTATAGTCCTGCTGGTCCCTGAGGGTCTGAGGTGTTGTTGTTTTTTTTTTTTTCCAGTCTATTTTTTTCTGTTGTTCAGATTGAATAATTTCTATTGTTCGTTCAGTTCATTGATTTCTCTGTCCATTCCATTGTGCTACTGAGCCAGTGTATTGAGTTTTTAAATTTCAGTTCTAAAATTTCCATTTAGTCCTTTTTTTGTCTTGTTTCTTTGTTTGACTTCTGTTTCTTTGCTTGCTCCCCCCTAGGGAAGGTGAAATTCCTGATTCTCTACTCCACTTTCCCTGGAAACCCCCAGAGGAATGCTGGGGAAGCCTGGTTACCACTTGCCACAGGTGGAACTCCATGCTCTCCACGTGGCCTTTTTGTCCTGTGGTATCTTGCTGGAGTAGAATGGTTATTGTTGAAAATTTTCTGTCCTGCTCAGCTGCCCCTTTCCTGATCCTGTAGCTGGACAGCAGGCACCTGTTGGTGTTTCCAGGTTGCTGGTTTCTCCAACTCCAAGCCTGGGATGAAGGAGGCACGAGAAAACCCAAGGGCCCTAGCGCCACATCATCCCTAGCTGGTCTGCCTTAGCGCCATGTCATCCCTAGCCGGTCTGCCTTAGCGCCATGTCATCCCTAGCCGGTCTGCCTTAGCGCCATGTCATCCCTAGCCAGTCCATCTTCTCTGCCTGTCAGGGTCGTCTTACGTTCCCTTCATGTATGATGTTCACAGTGTTTAGTTGTGCTCAGAGGGAAGAATGGTGAAAAGTACACTTGCTCCATTTTTCTAGAAGCCAGGACCTAGGTTTTAATAGATTTCTGTGGTGTATTTTCTATTACCAAGCCATTCTATCTTATGAGTAAAGTTTTGGAGAATGTAGTTAGTTTTCTGTTATAATAGAATGGAATTTGTTGGTGAGTTCCTCATAGCCCCTGTGCTTGAATAGTCATCAGATGCATTATTTTTCTCTTGTCAGATCTCACCATCACAATTCTAAATTTTTTCGTGCTTTCCCCACCGTTCATTATTTTTATAATGCACCCTCCCTAGTTTCCTCATAGCTGTGTTAAAATATGCAAATAAAATCAATTATATTTTTTAAAGGAAGAAAAGAAAGCCTTAAACAGTGTTGAGTAATGTGAATTCATTACTGTGTGACTTTTGATCGTCATTCTCTTATCAAGATTGGGTCTGATTTTTGTGGTGTTTCACTTTCTGGTATGTGCCATTTGTCTTTAGTGTGATCTCTTTTCCTCCCTGTACTAGATACTCAGGGAAATGTCATGAACCAATTCCACCTCTGTGAGTAGCTCAGGTTACGTGAGGTGTGCATAGCGAAGAGGCCTTCTTTGAGACAGACAGCACAAGGCTTTGGGACAGGCAGGGAGAATAAAGGGCCCATGGAACTTAATAGCCTCACGGTATATAAAGCTTTGGCCAGTAAAATGGGAAGCCAGGAAGGGGCTAATTTCTGATAATCATATTTTTTGTGTAAAATACAGAAATCAGCCATAAAAATCAGCCACCCCACAAGGGATCAGTGAAGGGCAGAAGACCCCCTGTTCTTTATACACTGTTGCACAGGGAAGTTTGCTTTTCTTGATCCAGTTTTTCTGGAGCCTTCTCTCTCCCATTCTGCTCTTTTCTCCCTCGCTATGTCTTGTGTTGTTGGCAGTGATCTGTCACTGTGACCGCGTGGTCTGTGACCATGATCAGACAGTAGGAAGGGGCTGAGGAAAGAGAAGGGCCCATCTTCTCTAGAATTTGGCTGGTTGGAGAATTTAAGAAATGTGTCCCTGCCTACTATTTCAGAATTACTAGAACTCAGTGGCATAAACTTGTAACGTCATCCCTTGTCTCCCCTATTTTGTTCCTACTCAACACACCCTGTACCACAGCCTTGCTTTCAACATTACCAGCCAAACAAACCTCATATGGATATAAAACAAGTTATACTGGGTACCTCTAAATTCATTGTACTCATTTTTGAATGGGAGATAAGTGTGGAAATTCTTTTAAATTTCAGGTCGTTTTTGTACCGCCATCTTTTTTGGGCCGATGAGTTATTTCAAGGCTGTTTGCTTTATATAAAGGGACTTTGTGAAGATGCAGTTGATATCAAAAAAGGTAATGAACACGAAGACCATCCGTCTGCCATATGCCTCATCAAGGTGGGTAGAAGTGCACTGCTGTACGCTAGTGTTTGTATGTGGAAACCAGGAAGACAAATAGAGTTTTGAGTCGAAGGAATTCATACTGCTAGATCCATCAGTAAACGGTCACGATGCATGACTCATGTTCTAAAATACTCGCAAAGAACATCATTCCCTTGGATAGTCATTTTTAATAATTAACAACATTCCTTATACATAATTTCTTCCCTAAACTCAACCAAAGTCTGTTATGAGGCCTTTTCTCTATTTTCAAAACTCTAAATGTGCAATATCATTTATAAATAATTATCTCAACTACAATTGATAGTTACCAGCTAGTCTCTCAATACAGCATATCAAGAAATTGTCATGAGTTACAACACAGAGGTTTTGGTTAAATTTATGAATTCATCTGTCCCACAATTCTAAGAAAAGGTGACCTTCTTAGTGGATGATTTAATTCAGTTTATATAGAATAGTTCTTTTAAAGAGGTTAAAGTACATAGAAGTATATGTTTTAAGTGTTTAATATACAATTGAACAGGATTCCAGCAGCTTTTACTTCATTTACCCACTGAGTGAGGAAGGTACTGAAAAGTAAAATTGATAGTCACCTAGACTTAAAAATAGTAAAAGGATGTGGACAAGTTTTAAATTTGATCATCAACTCAAAAATTGTGTTGACTATACACATGTAATAAGTTTAATACTTATAAATCAGTAGCTTACTTTTAGACTTGATTATATACAGTGGCTGATATGTGACAGATGCTTAATAAATAGTCTTTGAGTGAATAAATAAATAATGAGGAAAGATGAATTAATCACTACAGATGAAGTACATTTTTTATAGCTATATTGAGGTGAATGTTTCAATGGGATTACCATTCAAGTTAAGGACACATTTCATAGAGGAATATTTTTGATATGGTTTTATTCTAGAAGGAGATTGGTTGGGCAGCTATATTAGATTGTTTTATGAGTGACTTAGGGGCAGAATTTATTGGTTAGTGGTGGGCAGTAAGGCAGAGGAGACTTCGGAATATCTGTGAATGCCCGTGCCTGCTGGATGGTAATGCTAACGGAGTGACCTTAGACCCTATCAGCTTCCCCCAGAATGTCAAGAGGAAGGGAACACAGCTTTCCAGACAATTTGTAAATATTTGTTAATTATTATATGCAAAGGAGATGGATACAAACTAAAAATGAGTTATTGCTATTTTTAGTTTGCTTACAGTTTATTGGAAGAGATAATTCTTTACATTTAAAAATGATTTAATTCCAGAGGTAGTCCATCGGTTTTTCTGTTCATTCTAGCTAGCCAGTTAGCAAAATATAAGGCAAGGGAGGTTTCCTGGCACACAATACCTGTAAAATACTTGTAAAATATTCTTGCCTCAGATATTCAGAGGAAGCAGTTAAAGTCAGGGCATGTTTCATAAAGGAAGCACATTATGAGCTAGGCCACGCTGGATTGAAATAGCCAGGCAGCAGAATGTGAGTAAAGCATTTAATATATGTTTTTTTTATTATGTTAATCACCATACATTACCTCATTAGTTTTTGATGTAGTGTTCCATGATTCATTGTTTGTGCATAACACCCAGTGCTCCATGCAGAACGTGCCCTCTTTTCAATATATGTTTGATATGAAAGTTAGGTTGGGTCTTGAATGTTGGGCCAAGAATAACAGAATAAGAGAGAAGTAGGAGCCGAACCTGGGCATTAGGGCTGGGGCACTCCTAGTGGGGGTTGTGAAGAACGTTAGCAAGAATAGGAGTTTTTGAGATTGTCTGGAGAAACCAGGGCCAATTGGAGGGAGAACAGTGTTTCATGGCCAGGAGGACCTGACATATGGAGTTAGGAATCACAAGATGGCCACTTGTACGTTAGGACTGCTGGGGATGCAGGTACCAATGAGGGTGGACGAGGAGGAGGCAGGGGCATGAAGCAAGGGCAGCAGTGCAGACGAGGGGCCATTCAGAAGTTAGAGTGGAGTGCATGCGGGTGCCGGTGTTCTGCCAGGATGAACCCGCACTGTGCAGGGGCTCGGTGTCTGCAACTGTATGGCACAGGGCACACATGGATCATTGTATCCAGTCCTTCCCTTTCAACTGAGAAACCAAGTCCTAGAGGGACAGTGATTTATCCAAAGCCACAGAACCAGTTAAAGAGTTGGGACTTGGGGTTCAAGAATGATTGCGTTGGGGGAAGCAGTATTTTGAATGCTTAATAAAAATGTAAATTTGTGTCCTACCCCTTTTGGGAGAGAGTGCGGTGAGTGGTGCTAGTAATCTACACTTTTTGCGAGCCCCCTTGGTGATTTCCTATGCAAAGCAAACATTGAGAACTATTCTTTTTTTAAGTAGGCTCCCCTTTGCCCAGTGTGGAGCCCAGTGTGGGGCTTGAATTCACAATCCTGAGATCAAGACCTGAGCTGAGATCAGGAGTCAGATGCTCAATCCACAGAGCCATCCAGGCGCCCTGAGAACGATTTTTTTTTTAAGATTTTATTTATTTATTTGACAGAGATAGTGAGAGCACAAGCAGGGGGGCAGTAGGGAGAGGGAGAAGCAGTCTCTCTGATGAGCAGAGAGCCTGACATGGGGCTTGATCCCAGGACCCCGAGATCGTGACCTGAGCCGAAGGCAGAGGCTTAACCGACTGAGCCATCCAGGCGCCCCATATTCTTAAAGAACAATTAATGAAAGTTTCTGAACATGTTATTGTAGGAAAATCAATGTGATGTTGGCTTACGGGAAAAACTGAAAGCAAGGAGATACAGAGTGAAAGAGATTGCTAGTAGAGTGCTGGAATAACACAGGTGTGAGCAAGAACGGCTTCAGGTAGGAGGGTAGCAGTGAGATCAGAAAGGAAGGGAGACTTTGAGACATATGTGCTGGAAAACTCAGGACCTGGTAGCCAGATATGGGACCAGGAGAAGGAGAACACAAAGAAAGAGTTAATCCAGAATTTTAAGGCTAGAACAGCACTTTTTGATTTTTTTTTTGAGGGAAGTGTACATTTATAAAATATTGCAGTATAACTAGGGATAAAGATGTCTGCTATTTATTGATGAAAATGCATTTTGGCAAGAGAATTAACAGAATGTGGGAAAAATGAGAAAATTCTACAAGAACAAGGATGCTGGGATATGCATTGTTTGTGTATGGCAGGACTCGGTAGCATAGGAGTTGGAATTTCTCCAGGCCACATTTCGAATGAGCTCAGAAGAACGTGCATGTCACTTGGATTATGTAATTTTAGCCTCTTTATCCCACATTTAGTGCTCGTGTTTTTAAGTCTTACACATAATTGGGATTTCAAAGGTAAAAGCAATCCCTGGATTTGGTGCTTCCCCTGGGTTCGTAGATATTTCAAAAATACATCAAGTTTTGAATTTTTCTGCTGAGGCTTAATTTTAGTTACAATTAAAACAATAATGTATTTTTCTGTCTTTTATCAAGATTTAGTTGAACTACTGGTGTTTAGATTTGAAGAATGTAAAAAGCATTTGGTATATAAAGCATAATGTATACAAAAGGAAGGATAAAATATGCTCTTTATGACATGAAAGGGTGACCATAATATTTTGTATCTTTTTTTCGTAATGAACTTTGACTTTCCAACACTCAACGTTTACTGTCATTTAATTAGCTGGATAGGTCTCGAACATATTCTGTAGATGAATTTTGTAAAGAACAGTTACAGCAAGCCACCCAGGCACTGAAGCAGCTTGAGGATATCAGAGATAAAGCTATTTCCAAAATCAAAAATACAGTTTTACAGGTAATTCTTTAATTATATCCTCTCTTTTTATCCATTTCTAATGTATGGAGTAAAGCAGTTGCTCCAGCTTGCATTTCTGGAAACAGTGCTGGGAATGGGCAGGTGGATTCGTCAGCCAACCTGCTAATGCCACACATTTACTGGGTGCAGGGCATTTTCCAGGTGCTGTGTAGGATGCAAATATTGATGTATACAGGTATATCCCCTGCTTTTTGAAAGTTCGTGCTACACCATGTTGCTTTTACAAAAGATCTATATTCGTACCTGTTTTTGCTAGCTAACTGAAAGAAATCCGGAGAGAATTTTTACTTTTATGAAAAAAAGCCAGAAGCAGAAATAGCCTTCAGAGTCCATTTTGCAGCGAGCTGTTACGGGGAAGCACCTGGAGCAGCAAGAGGGGCCCCCCCGGCTCCTGCCTCGGGACCCACACGCAGCATCTCCGCATCAGGCCGCCAGAGCTTTGGGCTGTATCTGTGAGCAAGCGCCTGTGCTTTTTCTTGACTTAGTTTGCACATGCATTAGCAAGATGTGTCCTACAGTATCAGAAAAGCCTAACAGAGGTTATTTTTGGGGTCTGGGAATGCTCAAAAATTTTTCCTCTTTGCTTTATGCTATTTTGGCTTATGGAAGTTTTCATAGCAACTCTACTTTTGGATAGTGGGGGAAACCTGTATGAGAGAGAGAGAGAGAGTGTGTGTGTGTAAATGCATGTATATGTATGTTTACATATACATCTTCAAGATACCTCAAATCTAGCTCAAGCTGACATATATAGGGAAATACAATTTGTTACAAATTTCAGTATTTCTAAGATGAAAACTTATTGTTCAAGAGAAACATACCTAGATGAGACAAAACTTCCCTAAGGATTTTATAAAAAGGATTCAATAATACAATGAACATTCTTACCTGAGATGCTGTGACTCATTTCACAGGGTTATTTTCTATAGCTTCCCTATATAGGGAATGACAACGCGTGGAAGCATGGTTCACAAATGCAGTTTGTAAGGGACTGATGCGGTGTCTCTTTTTATGGGCTTGCTGCCTCTCTCTGCTGGTTTGGCAGAATCCAGGTGGATATTTGACGCTCTCTGGAGGAATAGGTGGACTGGGTCTCCCTCAAACCATTTTCAGATGTTATTTCTCTGTATTAAACTTTTGATAAATACAGGGTAGCAGTGACTTCAAGGCTTTGCTTCTTGACAAGAAGATGAAGTGCAACTGTTTCACATCAGTGAAAGAAGGGTCTCTTTCCTCATTGTATTCCGAAGTCACCCTAACCTCCCTAAGCCCCGGCATTTGGGACACAGTTTGGGCTCTGGGACAGTTTGGCCAAGGATTGTATAAATCGATATGTCTTAGGCCACTGAGATAGTAGTTACACATTCTAGTGTCTCCCATTCTGCATCACCAGGATCTGGTCATAAATATTTGTTAAGAGATTTCTATTTAAATAAATTTCCAATAAGAACCCATTAGACCCACATGCCAACCAACCCTGTTGTTGAAATCCACCAAAATTATTCACTCCATGGAAGTAAGCAGATTTAATAAAAATGGCAAGATCATAAAACTGAGAATGGATCCAAACAAAAAGAGGATATGGGGAATGGAAGTATCAATATAGTGTTGCATTGCTTTTTCCTTATTTAGATGTTATCTCTCCAACAGAGGCTCGTGCCCTATTTTGACATGGCTCTTTATTTTTTTTTAATTCAAATTTAATTACCCAACATATAGTAGTTCATCATTAGTTTTTGGTGTAGTGTTCAGTGATTCATTAGTTGCGTATAACACCCAGTGCTCATCACATCACGTGGTCTTCTTGATGCCCATCACCCAGTCACCCTATTGCCCCACCCAGCTCCCTTTCCACAACCCTCAGTTTGTTTCCCGGAGTCAAGAGTCCCCCATGATTTGGCTCCCTCTCTGTTGACATGGCTCTTTAGCCAACACGTGGCTGAGTTGCTGGGTCCCATCCGTGCAGCACCCAAGGCAGGCAGCATTCCCCATTTCCAGACTGAGTGTAATTAGAAAGCACTGACATTACCTCTACTATTTTATTAGGGCATTTCATATTGAAATGCTGAGGACCATGATTATCAAGCTTTTGTGGGCAAGAGAATCACCTAGGAGGCTTGTTAAAACAAGGGGTCTCAGTTTCAGCTGCTATAGCTGGGGAGTTCACATTTCTAACAAGTTCCCAGGTGAAGCTTGATGCTGCTGGTCTTGGAACCACTGCTCTAGAATCCCTCCAGGAGAATTTTTTTTTTTTTTTTTTTTGAAGATTTTACAGAGAGAGACAGCAAGAGAGGGAACACAAGCAGGGGGAGTGGGAGAGGCAGAAGCAGGCTTCCCACTGAGCAGGGAGCCCAACGTGGGGCTCAATCCCAGGACCCCGGGACCATGACCTGAGCGGAAGGCAGACGCTTAACAACTGAGCCACCCAGGCGCCCCCTTCCAAGAGAATATTGACCGTTTATTTAAACGTTCAGACTCAAACTTGAAATGTGAATTGAATACACTCTAGGATTGTATTTATTTCTCACTGTGAATTTCCCTGAGCTCGGTAGAAGCATTGATTTCAAGAGAACTTCAGAGCTATCTGTTGGAAATAAAGTCACAATTTCAGAGGTAGATTTTAACAAATAATGTATCATGCTTTAAGTTTCAGTGGCTGTACCCTTTAAGAATTTGAATTATTAAGCATTTGTCCTATCAATTTGACTTGCCAGGAAGTTTCACCATTCACAGAATTTTTGAAATGATGGACACTTGCATCATGTCACATAATTACTACTACTTTTTTACAGTGAGAATATTTAAAGCAAAGGAAACCAACAAAATGAAAAGGGAACCTATTGAATGGGAGAAAATATTTGCAAACGATGTATCTGAAAAGGGGTTAATATCCAAAATATATGAAGAACTTGTACAACTCAACAGCAAACCCCCAAATAATCCAATTAAAAAATGGACAGGGGAACTGAATAGGCATTTTTCCCAAAGAAGAAATAGAGATGGCCCATAGACCTATGAATGCTCAAATCACTCATCCTCAGGGAACTGCAAATCAAAGCCACAATGAGGTATCACCTCATACCTCTCAGAATGGCTAATATCAAAAAGACAAGAAATAGTATTGGCAGGGATATGGAGAAAAGGGGAACCTCTGTTGGTGGGAATATAAACTGTGGTGCAATCACTATGGAAAACAGTAGGGAGGTAAACTAAGAATAAAAATACCATATGATTCAGTAATTCCACTATTGGATTATTTACCCAAAGAAAATAAAAACACTAATTTGAAAAGATAATGCACACCTATGTTTACTGCAGCATTATTTACAATAGTGAATATATGGAAGCAACCTAAGTGTCGGGTGATAGATGAATGAATAAAGGGATGGTACATATATGCAATAAAATATTACTCAGCCATAGAAAAGAATGACATCTTACCATTTGCAACAACATGGATTAGACCCAGAGGGTAGTATGCTAAGTGAAATAAGAGACAAATACTGTATGGTTTCATTTATATGTGCAGTCTGAAAAAAGATGAACAAACAACAGATTCATAAATAGAACAATCTCGTGGTTGCCAGAGGGAAGGGGCTTTGGGAATAGGCAAAATAGGTGAAGGGGATTAAAAGGTACAAACTTGGAGATGAAAAGTATAGCATAGGGAATATATGTTGTAATAATGTTGTATGGTGACAGATGGTAAGAACATTTATTGTGGTGGGCATAGTATATTGTATAGAATTGTCAAATCCTATGTGGTATACCAGAGACTAATATAACATTGGGTGTCAGCTGTACCTTGATTTTTAAAAATTGCAGCTTTCAGTGTGTGGATCTTTGACCTTCTTGGTTACCTATATTCCTAAGTATTTTACTGTTTTGAGGCTATTAAGAATGGGATTGTTTTCTTTATTTCTTTTTCAGATTTTTTGTTGTTATAGAAATGCAACTGATTTCTGTATCTTGATTATTAGTTTTAGGATAATTTTGACAAATGCTTTAGAATTTTCTGTGTGTAAGATTATATCATCTGAAAAGAAAGACAATTTTACTCCTCTTTTTCTGATTCGGATACCTTTTGTTTCTTTTTCTTGCCTGATTACTCTTGCTGGGCTTCCAGTACTATGTTTAACAGGAGTGGAGAGAGTGGGCACCCTTGTCTTGTTTCTGATCTTAGAGGAAAAGCTTCCAGCTTTTCACCATTGAGTATGATGATGTTAGCTGTGAACTTGTCATATATGGTCCTTATTATGTTGAGGTATGTTCCTTCTCTACCCAATTTGTTGAACATTTTTATCATCAGAGAATGTTGTATATTTTGTCACATGCTTTTTCTGCATCTATTGAGGTGATCATGTGAATTTTATCCTTCAGTTAATGGGATATATCTTATTTTCTGATTTGTGTATATTGAACTATCCTTGCATCCCAGAGATATATCATGCCTGATTCTATTTTATAATCCTTTTAATGTGCTGTTGAATTTGGTTTGCTAGTATTTTGTGGAGAACTTTTGCATCTATATTCACCAGGGATATTGGTCTGTAGTTTTCTTGTGGTGTTCTTATCTAGCTTTGGTATCAGACTAATGCTGTAAAATGAGTTTGGGGGATGTGCCCTCTTCAGGGTTTTTGGAAGAGTTTAAACAAGATTGGCATTAATTCTTCATTAATGTTTGGTAGAATTCACCAAGGAAACTGAATAGTCATGGATTCTTCTTTGTTGGGAAGTTTCTGATTACTGATTTAGTGTCCTTAATTGTTATTTGTGCTTTCTGATTCAGACTTGGTAGGTTCTATGTTTCTAGTAATTTATCTATTTCTTCTAGGTTAACCATTTTGTTGACATATAACTGTTCATAGTCATCTCTTTTGATCAGAGAATTCAATCCATTTTTATTTAGAATAATTGTTGATAGGTAAAGACTTACTAATACCTTCTTATTGTTTTCTGGCTGTTTTGTAGTTCCCTGTTCCTTTCTTCTTCTCTTGATGCTTTCTGTTGTGAATTGATGATTTTCCGTAGTGCTGTGCTTCGATTCTCTTTATATTTTGTGAATCTCTTACAGCTTTTTGCTGTGTAGTTACTATGAGGCTTACATAAAACATCTTTTATCTATCACAATCTATTTCACACTGATAACTTTGATCACAACACAACTCTACCATTTTATTCTCCCCCCTTTTATGTTTTTAATGACATAATTTACTTCTCTCTATATTGTATTTCCATTAACATTAATGTTAGTGGAGCTATAGTTCTTTTTAATACTCTTGTTCTTTAACCTTTACATAGAGGTCAGTGGTTAATACCCCACCATATTACATTTTTAGAGTATTCCAAGTCTGACTATTTTTTCCTTTATCACTGTGTTGTATATTTTTATGTTTTCATGTTACTACCTAGCACCTTTTCATTTCAGCTAGAACAACACTTTTTGTCATTTCTTGTAGGGCAAGTCTAGTGGTAAGAAATTCCTTCAGCTCTTGTTTGTCTGGGAAAGCCTTTATTGCTCCTTCATTTCTGAAGGGCAGTTTTGCCACATAAGGTATGCTTCGTTGGCAATATTTTCCCCAGCTCTTTGAGTATATCTTCCCACTCTCTCCAGGGCCATAAAGTTTCTACTTAGAAATCTGCTGATGGCCTTATGGGAATTCCCTTGTAAGTTATAAGCTTTTTTCCCCACCCCATCTCTTGCTGCTAAGATTCTGTCCTTGTCTTTGATTTTTGACAGTTTTATTATGTATCCTGGAGAGGATCTCTTTGATATTTGTTTACTGGCTTGTGAGTTTCATGAACTTGGATACACAAGTCTCTCTCCAGATTTGGGAAGTTCTCATTTTCTTTACAGAATTTCTTTTCTGCCCTTCCCCCCCTTTCCTTCTTGGACCTTTAATAATTGGAAAATTGCTTCTTTTCTTGGTATCCTATAGATTATTTGGCTTTCTTCACTCTTTTTCACTCATTTTTCTTTTATCTCTAGTTGGATAATATCAATTGATTTGTCTTGCAGTTCACTTATTTTTTCTTATGCTTCGTGAAGTCTGTTTTTGAAGCTGTCTGTTGAATTCTTCATTCAGTTACTGTATTTTTAGCTCCAAATACCTGCTTGTTTCTTTTTTACGTTTTCTCTTTCTGAGCATCTCATTTTGTTTGTATTGTTTTCCTGATACCATTAAATTGTTTACCTGTGTTCTCTTCTTATAGATCTCTGAGCATCTTTTTTTTTTAAGGTTTTGGTTAAATTCTAGTTAGTTAACATATGGTGTAATATTGGTTTCAGGAGTAGAATTTAGTGATTCATCCCTTACATGTAACACCCAGTGCTCGTCACAAGTGCCCTCCTTAACACCCATCACCCATCCCCCCACCCATTTCCCTTCATCAACCCTCAGTTTTTTCTCTATAGTTATGAGTCTCTTTATGGTTTGCCTCCCTCTCTTTTTTTTCCCCTTCCCCTATGTTCATCTGTTGTTTCTTAAATTCCACCTATGAGTGAAATCACAGTATTTCTCTGACTGACTTATTTTGCTTAGCATAATACACTAGCTCCATCCACATCGTTGCAAATGGCAAGATTTCATTCTTTTTGATGGCTGAATAATAAATAGTCCATTGTGTATATATATATACCACATCTTCTTTATCCATTCATCTGTCAATGGACATCTGAGCTCTTTCCATAATTTGGCTGTTGTTGATAATGCTGCTATAAACATTGGGGTGCAGGTGCCCCTTCGAATCAGTATTTTTGTATCCTTTGAGTAAATACCTAGTAGTGCAATTACTGGGTCATAGGGTAGTTCTGTTTTAACTTTTTGAGGAACCTCTATACTGTTTTCCAGAGGGGCTGCACCAGTTTGCATTCCTACCCACAGTGTCAGGGGGTTCCCCTTTCTCTGCATCTTCGCCAGCATCTCTTGTTTCTCGTATTTTTTATTTTAGCCATTCTGAGAGGTATGAGGTGCTATCTCATTGTGATTTTGATTTGTATTTCCCTGATGATGAGTGATGTTGAGTATCTTTTCATGTGTCTGTCGGCCATCTGGATGTCTTCTTTGGAAAAATGTCTATGCGTGTCTTCTGCCCATTTCTTAACTGGATTTTTATTTTTTGGGTGTTGAGTTGAATAAGTTCTTTACAGATATTGGATACTAACCCTTCATCAGATATGTCATTTGCAAATATCTTCTCCCATTCTATAGGTTACCTTTTAGTTTTGTTGATTGTTTCCTTTGCTGTGCAGAAGCTTTTTATCCTGACAAAGTCCCACTAGTTCATTTTTGCTTCTGTTTCCCTTGCTTTTGGAGACGTGTCTAGCAAGAAGTTGCTGCGGTCAAGGCTGAAGAGGTTGCTGCCTGTGTTTTTCTCTAGGATTTTGTTGGTTTCCTGTCTCATGTTTAGGTCTTTCATCCATTTTGAATTTATTAATGTGTATGGTGTAAGAAAGTGGTCCAGTTTCATTCTTTTGCATGTCTTGTTTTCCCAACACCATTTGTTGAAGAGACTGTCTTTTCTTCCATTGGATGTTCTTTCCTGCTTTGTCAAAGATTAATTGACCATAGAGTTGAGGGTCCATTTCTGGGTTCTCTATTCTGTTGCATTGATCTGTGTCTGTTTTTGTCTCTGAGCATCTTTAGAAAAATTAATTTGAATTCTTTGTTGGAAATTCCTGGACATCCATTTCTTGGGGGTCACTGACTGAGTTTTACTTTGGTGGAATCATGTTTCCCTGATTTTCATGATCCCTGTAGCCTTGCAAAGGTGTCTGTGCATTTGAAGGAGGAGTCACGTCTTCCAGACACTATGACCTGACTTTGATAAGGGAAGAATTTCGCCTGCAGGTGGGGCATGCTGGAGCATCTTGGATCTTGGTGCTAGCGGTGCAGGGTGCCAAATGTGGGGCTGTGGAACTGCACCAGGTCTTGGGGCATCATGATGTCTCTTTGCTCAGGCCTCTGGGGACCAGAGCTCTGACAGCTGTGTGGTCCTTGGCAAATACTCTGGAGGCCTGCAGTGGCTGTAAGGATTTTCAGTAGTGGCTCCAGGTCCAGGGGCTCGGGACCAAGGCAGGCAGTGGTGGTGGCCGGAACTGGTGGGGTGTACACATTTGGCTCTTCGGGTCATCTGCAGGTTTCTCTATAGTGGCAGGGGCTGGTTGGAGACAACACCCATTGGTGAGGGTCAGGGTAAGCAGCAAGGGCCAGGCCAACTGTGGGTGCACGGGTGTCAGCATGTTCTGTGGCTGCTGGGTCACACCACAGGGGCATGGCATTCAAGGCCAGTGACAGGTGTCAGGCCAGCAGCATGCAAATGCAACTGAAGAAATAGCCCGTGCATGGTGGGGCTCAGTCATGGGGCTCTAGGGGGGTGTCTTGTACTCACGCACTCACAGAAACCTGGGCTGGCTGACAGTGTGGGGTTGGAGAGGGACTTAGGCAGCCGGCATCAGTGAATACAAATACCTGCCTGTCTAAAGCTAGTGGAATCTGCTGGGGTTCTGTGGCAGCTGTGCCGGGTACTGACTCCTTCTTTGGCGGCAAGAGCTGCCGTGTTTATGTGCTGAGCAGCTCACTGCGAACGGGGATCTCTCCCGCCACATAGCTGCTATTGGCAGTCCATGTTTTTCTTCCTGGTTCAAGCCATCTGTGTCCATCTCAGCTTTGCTGGTCTGGGCAGGGTGAAATCAAAGTGGGACCTTTGTTCAGTGCCCCCAAAGCCTGGGGAAGCCTGTTGCTCACTCTGCTCTTCCTTACTGATGAGGGAGGGGACGCTTTCTAGCTGGGAAGTTTCCTCTTGGTGCTGAGCAACTCCAGCTGTGGATGGGAGGAAGTGGGGAAAGTGAAGCTGTCTTCTCTTTTTGTGTGGTTATTCTCAGGATTTTTGTTTCACAGTGTTGCTGAAGTTTCTTCAGTGGACTCCAGAGCTCTCCCAGAGCTGTTTTTGTTCATGGACACCTGTCTTACTTGTAGATCTTTGCTGGGGGCAGAGGCAGGGCTTCCCTACAGCGCCATTTTGGTGAATTTTTAAAACTGAAATGTGTGACTCCTCAGTGGCCAGACTCTAGGCAGCACACTAGAATCAGCTGGTGGGGTGAGATGGGGGACTCTTAGTAAATATTGATCTCTGGGACCACCCTAGACTAATTAAATCAGAGTTTCTGATGATGGAGCCTCAGCCAGCAGTGGAGAAGCTCCTCAGGTGACTCTAAAGTGCAGCTACGTTAAAAGGCGTTCTGGGCAATGTTGGGGACTGCCCAGACACAGCACAGGCATAGAAGTGATGAGAGGAAAACCGAAACCCAGCATCAGGATGTGGACCTAGAGTCAGACTTGAGATATGCCTGACCCAAAATATAGCCTGTGATGCTGGAGAATATCTGCCTATCTGCCTATCGGTGTCAGAATCTCTGTTAACTTCAGAATGTTCAATAAAAAGGGCAGCATTACCAGGCTTACTACTGTATACTTTTATATCGATACAGTTATTAAGCTATTTAAAATTCCTTTAGTACCAATGCTAAAAATCTTTATTCTGAATAGTTAATAGACTCTGCCTCACCATTTTACCAGTTAAAATGCATTTTGCATATGAAGTTTTCAAATCATGTGGCCACTCCTGGAAAAACATGACCTTTTCAATAAAAACATAACCTATTAATAAAGTCAGTATTTCATTTGTCAGGCCCAGCATAGCTGTGCCCATAACTGGTATATGAGTTATCTTGTCTTTTTTTAGCCCAATTTCTACAAGCATCTGTTGTATTAGTAAAGAACTACATCACCATGGTAAACCATTCCTCCAGAGAGTCAACCAGTACTAGAAAAAACTTGCCAAATTGATAATCAACTGAACGTTATTCATTTTTAAAAGAAAGAAAAAGACAAATGAAAAAAAAAAGAAACATGAAGAGAGGCAACATAAATGCAATTGTGTTTTTAAAAATTAGAATTGGGGCGCCTGGGTGGCTCAGATGGTTGAGCACCTGCCTTCGGCTCAGGTCATGATCCCGGGGTCCTGGGATAGAGCCCCACATACGTCGGGCTCCCTGCTCAGCAGGGAGTCTTCTTCTCCGTCTGTCTCTGCCTGCCGCTTCCCCTGCTTGTACTCATGCTCTCTCTCTCATAAAAAATTTAAAATCTTTAAAAAAATAAAAAAATAAAAAAAAATAAAAATCAGAATACAATTTGGAAAGGACTATCAAGCATTTAAATATCAATGGAGCAAAAAATAAAAAGAATGAACAACCAATAGGTGAACAAATACTGGAAATATTTTTAGAATTTTAAAGGTCCATCAATAATTTAAAAAAATGTTTATGTGTCTAAAAAGAACCATTTGACCAACTTTGAGATTATTTTAGAGGGCACAATTTAGAAGTTTTGGTGGTACTAGTAGTACTGATTTTATTCCCCAGTAACATACTAAGTCAATTGTCTTTTTTTTTTTTTAAGATTTTATTTATTTATTTGACAGAGAGAGAGAGACATGAGAGAGGGAGCACGAGCAGGGGGAATGGGAGAGGGAGAAGTAGGCTTCCCGCTGAGCAGGGAGCTTGATGCGGGGCTCGATCCCAGGACCCCTGGGATCATGACCTGAGCCGAAGGCAGACGCTTAACAACCTAGCCACGCAGGCGCCCCCTAAGTCAATTGTCTTAAGAGATACATTGTTTAAAGGACAAAACTCTAACATCAGATTTGATGAACTTAAATTTTTTCTTAATTCTGTATTATTTATCATATATGTGTTAAAAACAAACAAACTAATTGCTATAGCCTAGCGTAAGGGAGGCAGCATTGGACTGGATTTTAGGATACCTATTATTTACACTTGACTCTTCCCCCCATTGGTAGCTCTACTCCCAATTGTATACTTGAGGAGGGTCCCTCTGTGTAGGAATGCTTAGATAATCATTAGTATGTACTTCCTGGTTGAGTTCCATAAACTCATCTGCTTATAAGTGAGACCCCAAACTTCATAGGCTTCTTTTTTGTCTGCTGTTTAAATACAGTGCAGGCATAAAGTTTTCATGAAAATTGTCATAATAATGTTTAGTTACAGTGTTGTAATCATGCTATATTAACATAGGAAATTATCACTTGTTTCTCAATTGTTTATTGAACTGTAGGTGGCAGAAAAGAAAGAAATTAAAGAATATTTTGAGTCAAACCTCTCTGAAGATGACACAGTACATTTCAAGCTGCCTAAATATCGACGTTTATTAGAAACAATTTTGAGGTTTCTGCTGCTGGTTGACTACATATTTCAGGAACTCATCCGTCAACTAATGAATACTGCAATCACACTACTTTTGGAATTATTTAATAATTCTGCTAGAATGCCATTTTCAATGGAAAAAAGGAATGAAGATCTCATTAAGTAAATCACAATTTTTTGACTTATAAAAGGAATTTATGATCATAATGTAATATATTGTCACTTATGGAGGAAATATCAAATAATTTAAGCTAGAATTTGAAAATTCTCCTCATAGCAAGTTATATGTACTCAGTTTTTGCAATTATCTGAACTTATTATCTGGTAATACTTTCATTAATACTCTGCATAAAATATAAGAAAATTTCCTTCCCCCCTAAAAATATTCTGCATAGGCTAGGTTGCTATGTGAAGTATATGATACCCAGTGAAATTTGAAATTCAGATAATGAATAATACCTTAGTGTAAGTATGTCCCAGATATTACCTATACTAAAAATGATTGGAATTCAGTTTTAATTTGGTGTTCTGTTCTGTATTAATCTGCTAAATCTGGCAATCCTATGTATAGGTATGCTGTATCTTCAAAGTTCAGAACTAGGTTTTTTTTTAAATTTAATTTAATTTTATTATGTTATGTTAGTCACCATACAGTACATCATTAGTTTTTGATGTAGTGTTCCATGATTCATTGTTTTTGTATAACACCCAGTGCTCCATGCAATACGTGCCCTCCTTAAATCCCATCCCCCCACCCCCTCCCCTCCAAAACCCTCAGTTTGTTTCTCAGAGTCCATAGTCTCTCATGGTTTTTCTCTCCTTCCGATTTCCCTCCCTTCATTTTTCCCTTCCTTCTCCTAATGTCCTCCATACTATCCCTTATGTTCCACAAATAAGTGAAACCGTATGATAATTGACTTTCTCTGCTTGACTTATTTCACTTGGCATAATCTCCTCCAGTCCCATCCATGTTGATGTAAAAGTTGGGTATTTATCCTTTCTGATGGCTGGGTAATATTCAGAACTAGTTCTTAAAAAATCATTTGTAAGAATGATTCTGGAAGTAGCCAGCCACAAGGTTCAATTGGAATTTGAGGCAATTCCAAGTATCTATTGAAAACCAAATATTTTCACCTTTTTAAAAAAAAAATTATTGGGGCGCCTGGGTGGCTCAGATGGTTAAGTGTCTGCCTTCGGCTCAGGTCATGATCCCAGGGTCCTGGGATCGAGCCCCGCATCGGGCTCCCTGCTCGGCTGGAAGCCTGCTTCTCCCTCTCCCACTCTTCCTGCTTGTGTTCCTGCTTTCACTGTGTCTGTCTCTGTCAAATAAATAAATAAAATCTTTTAAAAAATTATTTATTTGCGAGAGAGAGAATGTGTGCACATTCACAGAGAGGGAGAAGCAGACTCCCCACCCAGCAGAGAGCCTGATGTGAGGCTCGGTCCCAGGACCCTGAGATCATGACCCAAACTGAAGGCAGACACTTAACCACCTGAGCCACCCAGGTGCCCCCTATTTTCACCTTCTATTTAAATACTACTGTTAATACTTTTTTCTTACTTACCACAACTGGATCTATCGCCGTAATTTGTAAACCATGGAATATGAATTGACACTGTAGAATACTTTATGTTCAAACTGTCAAAATTTAGCAATATCATTTTAAGTCAAATCAGAGTTTCAGTATCATAACTAGAGAGCGAAAAATAAATTCATAACATTTTGAAGATTCTTAAAGATAATATACTGTTTCTCTAATTTGTTATTGAATCCAGCAGAGCTTAAATCACTTTTCTAAGGCCTCATAGGTACTTTGAGTCAGTGCTAGGACTTTAACCTATATAAGAGCACATTTAGTAATAGCACATTATAATTTTATTTCTCCTAAAACTACAGGTGTGTGTTTGTGTGTTTAGAAGTTTTTAATTTTGAACATAATTTTTAAAAGATTATTATAGTTAATTCATCATATAATAGAAAATTTAGAAAACAGAAATTACCCTAATCCATCGCTTAAATACAGTATCTTATTATTTTGGTGTAATTTCTCCTAGACTTTTCCTGTGTATTTTTCTGTTGTAATCCTAGTGTACTATTTCATAGTTCATTTAAAAAATACAACATGTCTCATATATATATATATATTTAACGTTATAGGAGGAATACGTGTGTAGTGGTTCAAGTACATGTGTTTTTGGAGTCATACCGTCTGGGTTTTAATCCCTGTTTCATCTCTGACATGATGTGTGACTTAGGTTAGCTAGTAATAGTAAGCTAGGAGACATAAATTCTTTAGACTTCAGTTTTCTCATGTGTAGACTAGAGATAACAATAATACCTATGTCATAATGTTTGAGAATAAACAGAGTAAATGCCTGCTAAGTAGGAGCTATCATTATTTAATCTGTTTCCATTGACCTTCTTAACAGTATTGGTTTGTATTTCCATAATGACTAATGATGTTGTACATCCTTTCATATGATTATTGGCTATTTGTATATCTTCTCTGAAGAAATGTCTTTTCATGTCCTTTGTCCATTTTTAAATTGTGTTGTTTTTTATTGTTAAGTTCTAATGAGTTTTCAAAATATGTTTTGGGTACAAGACCCCTATTATTGACAAATAATAGATTATTTGCAAACATTTTTTCCCATTCTCTGGGTCATCTTTTCACTTTCTTGATAGTATCCTTTGGAGCAAAAGTATTTAGTTTCAAAAAAGGCCAATTTATTTTTCCTCTGATTGTACTTTAAGTGTTGCCTAATGCAAGGTCATGAAGATTGATACCTATGTTCTAAGATTTTCAATTTTAGCTCCTACATTTAGATCTTTGATCCATTTTGTTTTAATTTTTGTATACAGTGTGAGATAAGGGTGTAAATTCATTTTTTTTCCTATACGGATGTCCAGTTGTCCCAGCACTACTTGTTGAAAAGACTGTTCTTTCTCCATTTAATTGTCTTGGCACTCTTTTTGACAGGCAGTTGACTCTAAATTTCATTCAGTTGATCTGTATGTCTGTCCTTATATTGGTACCGCACTGTCTTGATTACTGTAGCTGTGTAGTAAGTTTTCAAATTGGAAAGTGTGAATCTTCCAACATTGTTCCTTTTCAACAAAGTTTTGGCTCTTCTGGCTCCCTTGCATTTACATATGAATTATAGAATAAGATTGGCAATTTCTGCAAAAAAAAGGCAGCTGGAACTTATAGGGATTTCGTTGTATCTGTGGATAAATATGGGGAGATTTCCATTTTTATAGTATAAAGTTTTCTAATCCATGAATGTGAGATTGTCTTGCCATTTATACAGGTAGTCTATTTTTTTTTAAAGATTTTATTTATTTATTTGAGAGAGAGAGTGAGAGAGACAGAGCCCAAGAGGGGGGAAGGATCAGAGGGAGAAGCAGACTTCCTGCCGAGCAGGGAGCCTGATGTGGGACTCGATCCTGGGACTCCGGGATCATGACCTGAGCCGAAGGCAGTCGCTTAACCAACTGAGCCACCCAGGCGCCCCAATTATGATTTAAATTTTATCTCCATATTAGCATATATTTGTAAATCTTCACTTTTCCATAAAAATGCTTCATTTTTTTATTTCCCCCAATTAAGAGTAATAGAATATTTTTACTTTTTCATCTTGCTGAAATGAGACATACGATTTTTTTATTATAGTAAAATGTAAGTAACAGAATTCAGTATCATTAAGCACATTCACAGTGTTGTGCAACCGTCACCATATCCATTTCCAGAACATTTTCATCATCCTAAACTGGGACTCTGTGTGCAGTGAACAGTAACAATTCATTCCCTGTGCATGGCCCCCATCCTTCCACCAAGCCCTCGTGACCTCTAATGTACTTCCTGTCTCTCTGAATTTACCTATTCTAGGTACCTTATTCAGTGGAGTATTCATACCTTATTTGAACTCTGTATCTGGGTTATTTTGCTCAGTATAATGTCTTCAGGGTCCATTCACGCTGTAACACGTATGAGAATTTCTTTCCTTTTTAAGGCTAGATAACATTCCAGTATGTATACACCACGTTTTATTTATTCATTCCTCTATTGATGGACATTTGGGTCGTGTTTACCTTTTGCTATTGTGAATGATGTTGTTACCATTTCTGTTTCTTTTGTTGATATCCCCGGAGTTGGAGTAGCTATATCGTACGGCCATCCCACATGTACCTCTCTGAGGAGTGTCCGGCTATTTTCCACTGTAGCTGCTCTAGTTTGATTCCCACCAGCAAGCACCAGGGTGCTAATCCTCAGTAACAGGATTACTGAGAGATACTTTTAGAAAATAGGAGCCATCCTAATTGTTGTGACGTTATATCTCACGGTGGCCTAGATTTGTATTTCCCTAATGATGAGTGATGCTGAGCATCTTTTCTTGTACTGATTGACCACCTGTACATATCTCCTTTGGAGGAATGTCTAATTATTGATGTGTTCTGGATATTAATAAGATATAAAAGTTTGGAAAGACTATGTTTTTTTCCTTCTTATTTCTTAATCTAGAATATACAAGAATGTCTTCTCTGTCACTGAAAAGATAACAGATGATTACGAAGAATTTGTTGATAATTCAAACTTATGTGCCACTTCTGTTTTAAAGTCAGAAGTAAAAACGGAAGCAGATATTAAGGAGGTAAAATGGTCTTTGAAAAATATAAGCATAGATTTTTTTATGTAAAATGAGTAAGTTTGGAATTAAAAATATGATTTATGATTATTCACAGTCTCTTGCACACGCGCGCACACACACACAGACATCCCTCTCACTGTAGAAAGCTGTAATTACAGTTATCTCAGTTGGTTCATTTGTTCATGTGTTATTGAGTACTTATTATTTACCAGTCACTGAGCGAGGCACATACCGCAGTGGGCAGAACACGTCCCTGACCTCTTGGAGTTTATATTCTGCTAAACGAGACAGATAGTGAAGCCGTGAGTGCCATGAAGAAAAGCAGAGGAAGATAAAGGAATGCAGAGTGACGCTGTACGCTACTTCACGTGGAGTGCTCAGGAGAGACCACCCTATCGAAAGTAGAAGCTACCCCCTTCGGCCCCCACTACTGTATACCTCTCACTCTTTGCTGGCCTTCAGAGTACTTTTTTCATTGTTATTAACTAAAAATGACACAAGACAAATATGAGAAATCTTGACAGAATCCTAGAAAAACATTAAGTAGGAAATCTTTTCTGGCCATGAAGAATTGTATCCCACCCCCCTAATATTTTATTGGGATTAAACTTTATGCACTAGATGCTTGTCCTAGTTGGCAAAAGCAGCATTTTTATGAGATAGCACTGTATAATATGTATACTTTACACATTTTTTCCTTTAAAAAATATTTTAGGTAGATTTGGTAACGAGGGAAAATGTCTACATTTTTTATTTTCATTTGTATTTCTCTTATTACTGGTATATTTTAAAATATATGTTATTGGGAATTTTTGCCCATTAATCTCCTGGATTGATTTTTCTTATTATTTTGTAGGAATTCTTCATGTCTATATTGCAGTTATCTTTTCCTACTAGATGGCTTGTTATTTTTATTCCCTTATGATGTATTATTATCAATAATTCTTTTTTTAAGATTTGTTTATTTGAGAGAGAGAGAGTACAAGCAGGAGTAGGGGCAGAGGGAGAGAGAGAGAGAGAAAAGCAGACTCCCACTGAGTGTGGAGCCTGACATGGGGCTCAGTCTCATGACCCTGAGGTCATGACCTGAGCCGAAATCAAGAGTCAGATGCTCAACTGACTGAGCCACCCAAGCACCTCTATTACCTATAATCCTTTATTTCAGTGTAATTGATTTTATCAGTCCTTTTATTTGTATTCGTGTTTGTAATTATTTACCATCCTGAGTCATAAATATATTCTTCTCTATTTTCTTATGAAAGCTTTGGAGTCTGTCCACATTTATCTCTAAATCTGTGCGTAGTGTATGTTAGGGTTCATTTTTGTTTATTTTATGAGTGACTGTTGCTCAGGCACAATTTCTTTACATCCCTTCCCTGCCGATCTGCACAGCAGCTCTTTCTTTATCATTTATCATATGTCTCCATACACGTGTCTTCTCTTTCCAAACTGTTACTCTGTCCCGTTGATCTACTTTCCTGTTACTGTGCCAATCCCACACCAGATTAATGGTATAGCTTTGAAATAAGTCTTCTCCTTTTCTAAGAGAGTCTTGTCTTTCCTCAGCTGTTTGCATTTCCATATACATTTTAGAATCAGACCCTATTTGGATTTTGATTGAAATTGCCTAGAAGGTGGGGAGAGTTAATATTTTATGATACTAAGTCTTCCCACATGATTGTACAATTTATTTAAGTCTTCTTTAATGTTTTTCAATGTCTTTTATAATTTCTTCCATAAAAATCTTGTGGGTTGTTTTGTTTTGTTTTGTTTTGTGGATTTAGCCTGTGTGCTTTATAGTCCCAGCCCATACTCTAAGGGAATTGCTTCTACTACTTCTTTATGAACACTTCAGAATAGAAATATTTTTAGATAAAAATATATGCACTGCTTTAATTTTTTTCCTTAGGATTAACATTAAATCAGCACTGTGGACCTTTTTATGGCTTTCCATTTGCATTGCAGAATTTCTCTTTAGACAAGGTCACACCAATTTCTATTAAAGACTGCCTTTTAAATGTGTACTATTTTATACTTGCTGTTGCTTATTGATAACTGAAATCTGGGATTAACTGGTCTTAATTTTTGTGTATTACTCATAATCTTAGATATTTTTCTTATGCTCATTAGCCATTTGTATTTCTCATTTTTATGACTTTTTGGTGTTCTTTCCCATTTTTCTGATGGAGTTTTTTTTCTTACTGAATCACAAAACTATTTATAAAATACAGACCATAACCATTTGTTAGGCCATGAAAATATAAATCTTCATGCATTATTTTTTGTGCATTCTTCAATCCACCCTCCATAGTTCACAGTAAATTTTTTTGAAATATATTATTGGTTACTGGAATATACATGTTACAGTTTGCATAGGGTCACAGTGCTACGCTGCATCTGTACATTTTCTCACTCAACATTACGTTGTCAAGACTCGTGTCACGTATCGGTGGGTCTGGGTCCAGATCTCACAGTGATGTGCCACCAAATGCCCTCAGTGTGGGACGTGACCCCCAGCTACTGAAAGTGTTGTCAGCAGATAGCCTTTAGCTGTCTGCTTTTTCTGAGATGGCTTCAAGTGCAGCCCCCTTGTTCAAGGTCATGCCCCTTTTTGGGGGAGGCCCACATGCAATGAACAATTGTTACAAGGGTATAAAAAACTCTGAAGGGCCATTCCCGCTCCTGAGCTCCCCATGGCTTGGCTAAGCCTGTGGTTGGCCTGTATAACAGCTCAGCCTTCCCCTCTACCCACCCTGCTTGCTTTCTCTCCCTTCCACATATGTTGACCTAGGCACATTCCTTAGTGTTTATATCCTGCCTGTCTCAAATTGGCTTCCCAGGGAACCCAATCTATGACAGTATGCACAAACAGAAACACACACAGACACACACACACACACACACACACACACAATTTACCGTTTCTGATTGTTACACAGTATTCCCACTTTTCTTCTTTGAATTGCATATTGATACTTTTGAACATTTTTTCTATTGGGTTTCTTACTGATTTTTAGGATTTTTGTGTGTTCCAGATATTGATTCTTTGTTAATTTTAGACTTTGTTAATATTACCTCTTAACTTTGTCCTTGTCTATTAATCTTAGGTATAGATCTTTGGTAATAGAAATTCTTTTTTGATGTTTTAAAATTCAACACTGATTCTGATTTTCCAGTTTGCTTATGAGTAGATTTGATGTAGACAGCGTTGTGATCCTGGCATAAATCCTGTGTGTCCCTGGTTCCACTTTTGCCCCACAGCCCTCATTGTAGCATCTCTCTCATACTCTGCCCTCTAGTATCTGACCTTGGTTCTCCTATTTTTGCTAAATTCATGTTGGTATGGACTGAGTTTTTGAGCACATTCTAATATCTAGTCCAAGAAAAGATAGATAATCCGGGCACCTGGGTGCCTCAGCCGGTTAAGTGTCTGCCTTCAGCTCAGGTCATGATCCCAAGGTCCTGGGATCGAGTCCCACATCGGGCTCCCTGCTTAGCGGGGAGCCTGCTTCTCCCTCTCTCTGCCCCTGCCCCTGCTTGTGCACTCTCTCTCTCTCAAATAAATAATCTTAAAAAAGATAATTATTTGGGATGTGTTGAGTCAGAGGTACCTTGGGCAACCAGGTGAAAATATTTCTATTAGGATTTTGGAAATCTAGATTTGACTCTCAAGAGAGAGCAGGGCTAAAGTGGGGGAGGTCCCCACTTCCCATTGCATACTGTAGAATTTAGATGTAGCTATTTCTCTCTTGTAATGTACAGTCTTGAGGAAATCACCCAAAAAATTTATTACAAAAAGATTTTCAAGCCCCACTTCATATTTTAACTGTGGGCTTTGGAGTCACAGACCCACAACAAACTTTAGCCTTAACTACATGCTAGCAATATAGCCTTTGACAATATAAGCTTCCCAAGTCTGAGTTTCTTTTTATGCATAGTAAGAGTAATAATTTCTTCCTCAGGGTTACTGTGAAGATGAGGTGAAGGTAGCCTGTTTACTATAGTGCCTAGGACATGATAAGTACTCATCAAATTGTAACTGTATCAAATAGTATAGTATGCTATGAGTATACTGTATCAAGTAGTAAGTACAGTACACATATTTCAAGAATGAGTCTATGCAAAATATATATGTACTATAATATTAGAAGGTGTGTAGGGGTTGAAGTCCAGTCATTATCAGAATAAGAGGTTATTTTCCAGAAGAAGCTACATAACACATTATATATTTGTTTGGAATTGTCTGTGAACTTCTTCATTGTGATAAAATGTACATAATGTACAATTTACCATTTTAACCATTTTTACACATAAAATTCAGTGGCACTACGACATTCACAATGGGGTGCACTATCAGCACTATCCGTTTTGCAGAAGTTTTTAATCATCCCATAGAAACTTCCTATTTATTTGTGTGGAACATTTAAGCATTGCACATCACCTTCAGCGTCTAACTCAGGCTCTTTCCCCAGCAGCTTAATAGGGTGTTAATGGTGTTTGTTTATACTGTTAAATGCCTTTATTTATAAATGAATGGTTGAGGTTCTAACAGGCAACCTAGCTGACCACTGAGAAACATTGGGTGCCTCCAGAACAATGGATTTTATGTGGGCTCTGAGGGATCCATTCATTAGTGGAGAACCCATGCCGAGACAGCCTGAGGGCAAACACATTGTATAAGTAAGATATTTATACGTAAAATACTCTGGTTATTTCTCGGGAGAGATGGATACCCTTACTAGGATATGTATGTTAAAGTGAGGAACTAGCGTCTATAGGAATGGATTTGAAGTATATTCCTGATTCGTAATTCTTAACGTGGAGTACACAGTAAAGTCTCCTGCTCAGCTTTTAAATGATTCAAATTCTTGGTATAAAATTGCTCAATCAATATATTGTGACCTGAAACAAATATAACATTGTATGTTAATTATACTTCAATCAAAAAAAAAAAAAAAGATTCTTGGGCCCTGCCCCTGACCTTTTAACTCATAATCTCTGGGGATAGGGCCTAAGAATTTGTATTTTTAATAAGCTCTCAGATGATTACTATGTAGCCACTCTGGCATTAATTTACAGTCTTCTGGGGGAGACTACTGCATTATAATGTACCTGTGTTTTACATGAACTTATTTTAACATGCAAATGTCAGTTATGTGGTAACATAATGTTATTCAGTTATACTGAAGTTATTACTGGTCATTTAAAAGTTAGAGCTGTATCATTCTAATTTAAAGGAATGTTCTTTCAGTTAGAACTGTCATCCTAACGTGTCTGTTCATTAGATTTTGAATAGGATTAAAGTGGATGAGGATTTGAGAAAAATATATGCACCAGTATTTGAAGTAACTCTACACTTGAGCATTCCCGAAGAGAGTGAGTCTTCAGAAATTTCCACAGAGAACTCTCGTGAGTCTGACAAGTCCTCCGAAGAATCCGAGTTGTGTGAAGATGAGGCATCAAAAAATGAAGTCAGGTGTCTCATGAAATACTCCAGTAAAGAACTGCAAATAATGAAGAAACCAAAAAAAGTCTCTTCCAACTTCGAAGGAATTCTTTCAGGTAAGATGAAGGAGACTATTAAGAAGGAAGGAAAATGTCCTAACAGCTGGAAAAGACAAATGAGATAAAATTATAGTAGTTTATATATGACCCGTGACTAGGTTGTAAATGTTAAGAATGCTCAAAGTGAGCATAAACTTAGATCATTTGTGGTGCGTGTAATAACACCATCATTATTTTGGTCTCAGTACTCACACCATTTCTCACGGGACTTGGGGACTCCCTCTGTGAGGATGAACACCACCTGGGATGCTTGTTAACAGTTCAGGCTCTCGGACTCCAAGATCTGGGGGTGAGGTGTCCTGCTGGAACACTACCTTTTAGATGACCTTTCCAGCTTATTCTTAGGTGTTTGGGAACCACTGACACATGTCAATTGATCATTTAGCTGGTTTAAATACCAATTAGTGTTTTATTCTCTCTTTTTTTCAATGGATTCTTACAGACATAGAAGTCATGACTGAGTTCGAGAATAAATACATATATGATGAGTAAGTAGTTGACATTTTAAAAATTACAAGTAATTATAATTTCTGTTAGTTACTGCATTTTTCTGAAATAAGCTTTTATTTTCTCAGATTTTCAGAATTTGCTACAAGTCTCTTCTTAGCTCCCAACAGATTAGAGTTTTCAATAAAAATTCAAAATATGGTGACTGACATTGAAAAATGTATAAGTAAGTATTCTAAAAGTTTAGCTAGATACATTGTCTCCTTTGGCAGTATTTTCTTAGATGTAGACATTTGATTCTTATACCCAGAGATGTGGCACACACTACCGTGTATCAGGAGATCAGAAATTCCCAGACTTTGGGATCAGTGTGAACTTGGGATTATTTGAGGATGTGTGAATTACATGTACAGCCATAAAGTGCATAAAAGATGGGCATTAGGAAAACAGCCTAAGGTTTGGATTTTTTCAATGATATGCTACAGAATTTTATGAGACTTAAATAAGACATATCTTACAGCATAACAAGATTCTGTTTCCATCTTAAACAGATTTTTATTAATTCTTTTCTAGCTATGTGTATACAATCTGAAATTACATGGCTATTACTAGCCCGACCAATGAATTTATGCCTTCTCCATGATCTAAGTTTTATATAGATCTTAAAATAGCAGGACCCTTGTCAACTCTTGAAATGTTTATATTTCCTCTTGTTATTAATAAATTTGAGGAGGGATGTCTTGAGATGGTCAGATATCTTTGTTTCTTCTGAAAATTTTGCCCACAAATTTTAGCATTTATTTGTGGATCTTGCCACTAATTAATTAGTGGATCCATTTCTTTATTCTGTTATTTATATAGATATGGATTCACTGATCTGTGTACATATTCATGTATGTACATCATGTATACATACGTGTGTGTGTGTATATATTTACCTGACAAAAAACAAAACATCTTGATTACCCCATCATTTCAGCCACCCTCATGTAACAGCTATTTGCATTTTGCATTTTTACTTTCATTGGCATACATTAGTGAAATTATATTTAAAATGTTTTATTATCCCTTAGCATTATATTGTAGACATTTTCCACATTGCTGCGTATGCTCTTATAATTGTCACTTAGATGGCTGTGCGATAATATGTTGAACCATGAGTGCAAAGTTAAACATGCTCGTTACTGCATGCTGTCATGCCGTTGACATCTGGTGCACAGCTTGTGGCTTCCATGGGACATTCTCACAGAGTAATTGCCTGAGATTGAAACTGATGGGTCTAAAGTCTTCCTCTTACTGATTTGTGGTTCCTTTGGATTAAGAAAGTGAATCCTTAAAAAAAAAAAAAAAAAAAAAGAAAGTGAATCCTTAATGTTTAATATGAGTTTTAAGAAAAATAAGTAGGTTGTTTGGCTTGATTTTATGGTGATATTTTTGCCATGCAGAACATTATTTTTATAGTATAACATGTGCAGAGCCTTTTAGAAGAGGCTCCAGGATGTGGTGCCCTAGTTACACAGGCTTGCCCAGTGACCACATCATAAAAACATTCTCCTACTTGTCTTCTAATTCTATTATGATTTCATTTTTATGCTTAAATATTTGATTGCTCTAACATTTATTTGGTATATGTGGACTTGCAATTTTTGCCCAGATGACTGATGATCTGTCTGTCCCAGTACCAGTTACTGAGTAATCCATTCCTCACCCTCACTGGTTTGAAATGCCACTTTTATCATTTATTATATTTTAGTATGTTATTTATTTATGGACTATATAGTAGTCTGTCTGTAACTCATGAACAGTACCATTCTGTTGTAATTCTGTAACTTCTTTTCTCCCCCAGGAATGTCCTAGGTTCACTGATACTTGTTTTCATCTGGGGAGTATAACAGAGTATTACTGTTACTTATTTTGTTGTTCAAATTGTCTGGCTTTGCTTTTGCAGAACAATTCTTTCCAAATGGGTCCTGTGCCCTCACCCTTTGTTGTGATCGCTGTAGCTTCTGGGGCCACGGCACACCCCAGGCCACTCTCGTGCTTCTCTGCCTCAGCCCTGGGGCATGTGCCTGTTCCTTGTGGGGGTGGCGCTGCTGTGAGGCCCGCAGTGAAAGGAGCTGGGGCAGGTCTGTGCCACACAGGGAAGGTCATGTCAGCATTGCTGCTCTGTACCTCCTTTTTTTTTTTTTTAAGATTTTATTTATTCATCTAAGACACAGAGATACAGAGAGAGAGAGAGAGAGAGAGGAGAGAGTCTGAGCAGGGAGAGAGGCAGAGGGAGAAGGAGAAGCAGGCACCCCGCCGAGCCAGGAGCCTGATGTGTGGGGCTCGATCCCATGACCCCGGGATCATGACCTGAGCCGAAGGCAGACGCCTAACCATCTGAGTCACCCAGGTGCCCTGCTCTGTACCTCGTTGAGAAGAAATGCGTCAGCCAATACACAGTGTTCGTGTGCAGTTCTTTTCCCCTGTGTCCTTCTCGTTTTCAGTCAAAAGTTTTCCAGAGCTCCTTGGATCGACTTCCTTGTTGCCCACCCTCTTCAGTGAGGTTATAGAGTTTATTTGTAACAGAGCTATAGGTTACTTTGCCCCAGTCGGTATTCCACCTCGGGTTCTCCTTGCGTCCTGCTTGGTCCTTCACAGCTTTGCCTGTGCTAAGATGCCCTGTGTGTGGCTCGCAGTGTGTGGGCTCGACAGCTCCCCGTGCACCCTCTGAGCTCCGCACATCCCCAGCTGCCCCGTGCTGCCCCTTGACGGTCAAACCCTCTTGTCCCTGGCAACTGGTCTGCCTTTTCCAGAACGTCATGTAAGTGGATAGGTAGCCTTTTGGGTCCGGCTTTTTTCATGTAGAAAAATGCATTTAAAATGCATCCATATTGTTGCGTGAAGCAGTAGCCTGATTCCTTTCTGTTGCTGAGTTGTAATTTCTTGTCTGGGTGTACCACCACTTGTTTACCCACTCGCATCCGGGCTGTTCCGGTTTGGGGCAATGGCAAATAAAATTACTATAAACATTCACATACAGGTTTTTGGATGAACATAAGTTTTTCTTCTCTCTTGAGTTGTTAGTCACGGGTGGGATTGCTGGGGCATATGATAGGTGTATGTTTAATTTTATGAGAATTGCAAAGTGGCTGTATCATTTTGCTTTCCTACCAGCAATGTCTAAAGTTCCAGTCACTCTGCGTCCTTGTCAGCCCTTGCTATTGTCAGATTATAAAAAAAAAATTGAGCCATTGTAATAGGTGTGTAGTGATAATCTCATTGTGGTTTAATTTACATTTCACTAATGACTAACATTGTTCATCTTTTCGTATGCTTACATACATATGCTTATGTACATTTTTTTGTGGTCAGATCTTTAGATCTTTTGCTTATTTTTTTATTGGGATGTTTGTTTCCTTATTGTCAAGTTGTGAGAGGTCTTTATATGTACTCTGGATACAAGTCTTTTATCAGAGAGAAGATTTGCAAACATTTTCTCCCAGTGTGTGCCTTATCTTTTCATTCTTTCTCACAGAGCTAACCTTCGTAACTCTGATAAAGTGTGGCTTATCAATTTTTTTTCTGTTATGGATTTGTTATGCTTTGGTATCTACAAACTCTTGGTCTAACTCAAAGTTACACAGATTTTTCCTGATTTTTTTTCTCTTGGGATATTTATAAATTTGTGCTTTATATTTAGGTATATGATTCGTTTTAAGTTAATTTCGCATAAGGCATGAAGCGTACGTAGAAGTTTTGTCTGTGTGTGTGTTTGCCTGCAGACATTGGTTTTCAGCTAGACTGTAAACGCGCTGCTGGTGGATGCGTGCTGCTTTCATGTTCTCCATGTGGCATCACGTAGCACAGACATTTCAACTATTTCTCAACTTAATGATTTTTTTCTCAGCTTCTACTTTAATTATGCCTTGGCTCACCACCACCCAGTACCTGTGAGTGATTCTGTTGTTCCCATAAAATTAAATCCAAACTTTTACACCTGTCTTAAATTCCATTTATCAGTATAGAACACTCTCTAGCCCTCATAATAAATCAGCCTCAGTTACCAGTAGTTTTAGATTCATGGATAATTTTAAGGTGTTGCTTTTGGTGGGACTCCTGCAAATACTAACTTTTGAATTCTGTATTTTAGCCAAGATTATTCCTCTTTGCCGAGATCCTCGCCTGTCTCTTTTTACTGAATCGGTTTTAATTACAAGTTTGCCTAATAAGACTGAAAGTGGAATGGCCTCTAAGAAGCCAGGCAGATGGCCAGATTGTCAGATCCTTTTTGAGATGGATCCTATCTACCAAAATAAAGTAAGTTTAAAAAGAGTTTCTCTCAGGGTCTGTTTGGCTCTAGGAGCAGAAACCCACTGAGATTCTTAGATTAAAGGGACTTACTGAAAAATTCAAGTATCCTAACTTAGGGCAACGGACGTGTCATTTCCGGCTCATGTCCCCGTCTGTCCTTCTCGTGGGCTTTCAGCTCTGTTCACCTCTTTTGTTTTTTCCAACTTCTGCTATGAAAAGGAGCTTTCTCTTGCATGGTTCTCTCCCAGTACTGAATTGCCAGTGTGTTGACGTGCCTTGGCTGGTTTCTCCCCATTCCGATCCCCCTGGGTATTGTGGTTCAGATCCATTGGAGAATCTCATCATCTCCGCTTGGCTCAAATTCTGCCCGGTCAAGGAGCCGTGTCTTGGGAATGGGCGAGGTAACACAGTCCACGGACCCGCTGTTGTGTGGGGCTGCGCGTGGAGCATCTGCTCTAACGCAGGACGACAAACACAGGAATACATGACTGGTGTTTCTAGCGGCTTCAAACAACATGCTGACCAGAAAGAGAAATGGCCTGAATATTGAAAAATCCACCTAAATTTCTTAAAGTCTTAGGTTTCCAACATAGTTCTGCAGTGTGGGTTCTGCACAAAACAGACCCCACAGAGAACTGTTGTTGTAGTATTCTGACAGAACCATCAGCCTGTCAGCCCACACTTGTTACTCTTACAATTCTGACCTGTTAACACTTTATTTACAGATTGCCAGTCTCCTGACTGTTGTTGGTAATTCCATGGGGCAAGTTAATGTTTACAGCTGCAAGTTTATAAAATACTGTTCCATGGTACAGCAGGCCAAAGCCATGAGTATGAAAATCTCATCAATAGATGAACTGACTTCAGTACAGTTTAAAACTATCCTGGCTAAATTCAGAAACTATCTTCAATATATTATTAATATGGCCATTGAGAAACGCATTGGTATTTTCAAAGTTGTCAGTCTCAATTATCAGTCAGAATGCTTACCATATGTTGAGAATGTCATACATCTGATCCACAACCTCTTGCAATCTGTAATTGAAAGAAAGAATACAAATCTACTGGAAGTAAGTATTGTAGAAATACCTATTGCATGAGAATATGATCATTAGATTATTATTTTAAAATATATACTTAGGAAATATAAATGATGAATGTTATCCTCAGAAGATTCTAATATGTGTTAATACTTGTTTGGGTCTCTGATCAGATATCATTTCCTCAAAGAAACATTCTTTGTCCATCTACCATTTCTAAAATGGCACCCCATGTTCCTTGTTACGTCTTTTCCCTGTTGGGAATCATTGCAGACTTACGAACGTGGACGTGACATGATACAACTTGCATTTTCATAGGGACCACTCTGGCTGCAGTGTAGAGAATGGGTTGAAGTGGGACAGGATAGGAGGAAAGCTGTTTCTGGCATCTCGGGGAGCGGTGATGTGCGCCTGAACCAGGGCAGGAACAGTGTGGAGTCTGGGCAGCAGATGGCTTTGAGGTCCATTAAGAGATGGAATCTTCAGGATGTAGTGATTGGCAGAATGTAAGGAATAAGAGAAACGAATTAATGATACTTTGAGCTTTTGGGTTGGGCCGCGGGGCGAGCAGGGCTGCAGTGCACGGCTGAGGGAGCACAGTGCTTGCTTCACCGCGTAACCGTCCGTCGAGATGCGATGTGCATGTCCGGCCGTCGGCAGGGAGTCTGGACCAGAAGCACATGTTTAGGTGACCGGCAAACAGGCGCTCTTCAAGGTCACCCTTCGGGAGGATGCGCCTGCTGTATGTGTGTAGCGAGGAAGGAAAAGGACCCCACAGCAGAAGCCTGAGGAATGCCAGTATGCAGGAGGCTGCTAGACGGAGAGGGGCCTGCAGAGGACATTAAGAAGTAGCAACCAGAGAAGGCGAGGAAAGCAAGGGAGTGGTCTGAGAAAGAGGGAACGTTTAGTAGCTTTTAATGCTACAGAGAGTTTAAGAGAGGGTTGAAAAGTGTCTGTCTTTACAGCCACAGTGGGTCCTAAAATGTACACAAAATTACCCTCTGTTTCGCTGAGGCTGGTATTCCCCAAGTATCAGAAACCGAACCCAGTGTACGGCACAGCACAGCCGTTTCCCTGATGCCCAAGGACGGCTCGGCGCAGGTGAGGCGGGCCTTCCCTCTGTCAGCGCCGCTCCCGTGACGAGGGCCTGTGCTTGCGCTCTGGGCAGAAACATGGGGACGCAGAAGCAGCAGTGCGCTGCGTTTCACTTTGCTTGGCATTGCCAGAACCGGGTCACAGTGCTGCCACCGGCTTGGAAGGACCTGGCTGAACTGGCACGTCTTGAGCTCCTCTGCCTCAGTGGTTGAGGAAAGCAAGCAGAACATGGAGTGGGCTGGGTTTCAAGTCAGACTGACTGCATCTGCCGCCGTCGCTGCCTTGGCTGTTCACACCTGTCTTCCCACATATTGAGTTTTAGGGGCCATCACAGATCTTACTGCTCGTACCTGGCTGGGTACTGAACCAACCGACTGAGAAATAAGACGACAGGTTAAGGCAAAAGAGATTCAAGTATTTCCTTTATTACTAATGAAGTGGACCTTGGAGAATATGGCTTCTGTTTCCTGAAAATCAACCTTCCCCAAACGGAAGCTCAGACTTAGGGGAGAGACTTAGCCCTCTCAGCACTGGTTGCCCTGAAACAGGACCAACATCCTGGCCACAAGTGAGCAGAGAGGAACGCGTACCCTCTGCGGACAGGTTGGCTTTTGAGTGGAGTGTCTAGGCTTTGCCTGTTCACCTTCTCTTTCCAAACTCCCCAGTCCCAGGAGTCACTTCACCTTCCCCAGGAAGTGAGTGTGGGGTGGAGGGGCCACCAGGAAGGCTGGACAAGTGGGGGGCCCCTGCCTCATGGAGACATCAGAAGTGGGGCTGAGTGCTGCCCCCCTCCTCCTGGCCATGCACACTGGGTCAAGTATAACGTGGCACTTAGTGTTCCAGTGAGCTCTAAACAAAGACAGGGCAGAAGAATATAAACTGGTGGAGAAGGAACAGGATACGTGTAACTGGAACTTCCATCCTATGAAGAAGAAAATGGGGAAACAGCCACTTAAGGTGGTCTAGAGCAAATATCAAATCTTGCTGGACAGAAATACCGAGAATTCCTTTCTTTGAGGGCACAGTAAGCTCTGTGGCTGGTCAGTCTGGCAGTCTCTGGCTCAGGTCTCTTGGCCCCAGTGACCCCCAGTGAGGCCCTGTAGGAGGACTCTCTGGGTTGGGTATTCTTCACCCCCTCATCCAAGCCGGGCATCACAGACTTGTACTTGCTGGACCCTGAACAAGTGCACTAATGAATCTCCTGTTGGCCTGAGTAGGGACAACCTGCGTCTGCCTTAGGAAATGTCATTGATGATTATTAGACTTGAACTTGCTTCTTAAAATAATTTTTTCCTGTTTGCTTCTGGTTAATTCCACACTTAAGTTGAGACATGACTTTGAAGCCTGAGAACTTTTTATTTTTAGCTGCTGTCTGCTTGACACTTCCCTCTCTCCCCTAAAAGTGTGGTTCCGTATCTGATGCTCTTTGGAACATAGACTTGGGAGGAAAAGTGACACCCTTAATAGTCTCTGCCCACAAGCTTCCTGCCAATCCTGTCGTCCCACCTTCTTCGGGCGAAGGTGCCTGATTAAAGATAAGGGCTCTAGTCTCTTCTCTCCTGCTACGGCTGCCACTTTGAAGCCACCACTTTCATCCAGAGCACAGAAAACTGTTAGCTGTCTCAGCTTCTGCAGGCCTTTGAATGAAAGAATCCTTAAGTCGGCTCTGCAAAAGGCAGAGAAGAATTTTCTTATGAGAGCCGTAGTTCCCTCAGTCTCTGCTTAGCTCATTTTAGCAAGAGTCTGTCTCTGAGGATTTCACTGGAAGTACTAAAAGGAACCAGAATATGAGACCACGTGTTTCCAACTATTTACCCAGTGCTGCAGCTGTGATCTCTTAGTCCCAAGCACTAGCAAGGCAACATGGTGACCAAAGACTTTGTTGGCCACCCTTCACCAAAGAAGCTGGCCAAGAGATACAAAATACTCTCAACATGACAGTCGTCAGGAAAGTGAGAACCACACATCCGCTTAAGTGGCCAGAATTAAAAAGACTGACAATAGCAAGTTCTGAGAAGAATGCGGAGAAACTAGAACGTTCACACGTTGTTGGTGACGATGAAAACAGTGCAGTCACGTTGGAAAACTGGCGACTTCTTGTAAAGTTAAGTTTTCACTTACCATTCGACCCAGCTACCCCATTCCACATTATTTACTTACAAGAAGTAAAAATAGGCCCACACAGACTTGTACTCACATGGTCATAGAAGCTTTAACCACAAGTGCCAAAACCTGCCAACAATCCAGAGATCTAGCGAGAGGCAAGGAAGGAAAAAACAAAACAAAATGGTGCATTCATGCCTTGGAATAGCGTTCAGCAGTGAGAAGGAATGAACGACTGCTACATGCAGTTTGGATGGACTGCAAAAATATGTTGACCGAAAGAAGCCGAAAGGAGTTCCTGCTGGATGATTCCATACATACGGAACTTGACAAATACAAATTTAATCTGTAGCCACAACAAGCAGATGGTGGTTTTCTGAGGCCAGGAGTAGGAGGGATGGGGCACAAGGCATCTTTTAGGGCAATGAAAGTTTTATATATGTTGATTACAGAGGTAACTAAACAGGTGTATAAATGTGTTAAAACTCAGCATAATGTACAATTAACATCTTCTGTATGTAAATTTGGCTTCAACTGATTTAAAAGAAAATCCTGGCTTTTCCATTTACTACTTGAAAGACCTTAGTTAATATCCTTATTCTTGCTATACCTCAGTTTCTTTATCTGTAAATTGGGGATAATATTACTGACTAACCTAGAGAGGTCGTGAGAGTTAAATGAGCTACGGATTATAAAACCCTAAACACATTCTGGCACATAGTGAGCACTAGATGAATGTGAGTCACTGCAAACTCGATTTCTTTCCTTAGAAGGGTCAGGGGTTTTAGTTCCAGAAAACTTTCTGAGCTATAATTTTTTTAAAAGATTTATTCACTTAGCATGCGAGCGGAGGGAGGGGCAGCGGGAGAGGGAGAGAGACTAAGGAGACTCTGTGCTGAGTGTGGAGCCTGATGTGGGGCTCGATCTCAAGACCCTGAGGTCACAACCTGAGCTGAATCAAGAGTCAGATGCTTCACCGACTGAACCCCCCAGGTGCCCCTGAGCTACAATTGTTTTTTAGGAACCAGCTTTGAAAGTTGCTTATTCATCCTCTCTCTGGCTCCCGCATGCCCCAGGTGTGTTTTTATCTATTTCCTGAGGCTTCGAGTCGCTTTCCTTTACACGGTTAAGGCATTTCCCCTATTTTGATGAGAGTATTTTTTATCATAAATGAGTTATATCAAATGCTTATTCTGCATCCCTTGAAACAATCACACATTTGTTTTCTTCAGTCCTTTAATGTGGTTATTACATTAACTGGCTTTCTTGGGTTGGTGGGTTTAGTTGCCAGCACGCACATGCACTGACTTGTACGTTCTTTGTAAGATGTTTGCATTTATGCTGGCAAGTGACATTGCTCTGTGACTTGGTTTTACCACCCTCGCCTGTGTTTGGTATCGGTGTACTACTAGTGACCAAGGGAGTTTGAGTGTGTTTCAGCTGTTTCTACTGTCTTTTTTTTTTTTTCATGAAATTGGGGTTATCTGTTTTCTTTGTGATACAAATTGGCATTTTCGTATGTTTCTTTTTTTCTGGCATTTAAATGGCATTTGTGGTTAGAGTCAGGATAGCCCTGTTTACTGTCCTTTGGTCCTGATTTTCAATTAAATGTGGTAGGCACCATTATCAGCCTGTTACTACATTACCCACATTTATTAAAGGAAAGCTACTTGGTTAGGGTCACACGTTAGGAAACTCTGGAGCTGGGATTCAGTCACAAGGCTCCCCGGTTCTAAAGCCTGTCCATATAAACTGTGGTGCGTTAACACTGGTGATTTCTGAGCGATGGAATAGTAGGTATTTTCTACATTAAAAGCTTTTTTTTGTAGTGCAGTTTTTGTATGAGCATCTATTTTATAACCAAATAGAATAAAGTGTTCAAAGAATTAGAGACATCCAGGCAATTAATTCAAGGCTGTGAAACTGAAAATTGAAATGACATTGATTCCAAAATTATGCATGAGTATTCATTAAGAGCCCTGGAAACATGAGGAAAAAATGTGACAAAATTGTAATTTGAGTATAGAAATGCAATTATTTTGAAATTTCATGGAATGATGTACATTCTAAGAAAAGTATTGATATGATACATGTAATGAATACATACATTTATAATAGATAAAAATGGGATTTGGAATCAGACTTGGGTTTGATCAGTAACTCCCTAAATTTCTGGTTTTAGGCTAATGAATCCCTCTGAGACTGTTTCTTCCTGTGCAAACTAGTGAGCAGACGTGCTGTCAAAACAGAGAGAACTAGCACATCAGTGCCCCAAACGGGGTGGTAGTTATACATCGTTCACCATTCAGCCATACCCTTGCTATAGCTATTAGTCTATTTCTTAGAGACAAAGTTATTCGTAATATTACTTCCTGTATATCTTAGTAGCATTTATTTTATGTGCAAGGTACATTCAGGTTCCCTCCGTTAACAATAGGAAGGATTTGAGGATGTTAATGCTCCAGTATTTAAACAATAGTTAGAATAATGTTTAGAGTCGCTTTCCTTTACAGGGTTCTTCATTTTTTTGTGGAATTATAATGATGTAAGTTAGTGAGAGATACTAAAAGAGTAATCAGTCTTGTAAAATAGTGTGAGAACTCATTATATAAATCTCACTGATGTGTTAATGATTGCAGGTCGTGGAGTCATCACTGCGAAAGCTGGACTCTGATCCCACTGAAATAGAAGAATTTGTGGAACATTTTACTTTTTTGGATGCAATTTCCTCAAAAATATTTGCATTAGAAAAAGAGTACTCCACGGTTGCTCAGCTGCATTCCGTTGTACGGTATTACCAGATCCAGATTTCAGAAGAGCAAATTGCCATATACAAAATTCTTCTTGGCAGGTTTGGTCAACTAAAAACTTCTGTGAAGTTAAGCAAAACAAATAAAGGTGCGGCTATTTCTAGATTCAGAGACAATCTGGAAGCACACATCACTGGTCTGCGAGTTGACCTCAGTAACTTAAAGGCCAAGGTCAGTATTTTGTTCATTAAATATCAACTGGATCTTAGTTTCACGTAGGCCTAAGCTTCTAGGTATTTGCTTTCTGTGGAGTCTTAGGTCAATAATTTAATCCAAGTGATGTTAACCTAGAATCCACAGACAGAATCTTGGTGATTTGTGAGCTTCACTGGAGAGAGAAATTGCATGTCTTGTTTTCACTAACCTCTAACTGAAATGTAGCCTTTTCTTCAATTATGAATGAATGTAGACCAACAGCAAAGCGGAAACTTTTCCCATACGATTCAACAGTCGGCCACAGGAGGCCTCTGGCCCGAGGGGCTGAAACGCCCGACATCTGTCTGGGTCTGAGTCTGGGCCGGATGTAAGGAGAGGTATGATTTCAGTCACTTGTGGAGAGCAGCCTGTAAAGTAAACCTCCAGCGTTTGCTGAGCCCTTCCCAAGTGTCAGTAACTGTCCTCCATGTTTTACCCTTTTATCTGCCTGAAAAAAACAAAATGAGACTTAGGTCAGCTAACCTGCTGGAGATCACACAGCAAGTAAGAGCCAGGGCTCCAGAAACCTCGCTCCATGCCCCCTCTGTCCTCGCCGGCGCTGCCAGGTATTAACGCCCAGGGAGTCGATACAGCGTGAGCGCCTGGCATGGATTAGACATAACGTGACTTACTGCAGTTACTGGGTTTTCGGCTTCTCCATTGACACCGTTGATCTGCACCGTTTCGCACAAATACAGTGAAGACGAAACAAATTAGTCATGAAAGGCTACCCCATCTGCAGCCTTTAAAATCGTACTAGAAACATACCGACGCTCCCAAACACATGTTTCGGGTGTTCACAAGTTCTGTTTGTTAAAGTGTCTGAGGTTGTGGACACTGCCTGAAATGGGGTCTGTGTTGCGGTCAGTTTACTGCCGAGTCCTGGGCAACCACACGGCAGGCCAGGGGCATTGGGCTGGGACAGGAGAGAGTTTTGTGTCCTTGTCACCAAGGGTTCAGAGACCCTGCGGGAGTCAAGAGCCGGGGGTGGCTCTGCAGAGCTATCCTGAGTTCCTGCATCCCCAGCCCTCCCAGGGGCATGACTGTGGGTGATTTTAGCTCTTTTTGGCCAAGGGCAGCTCCTGGGAAGGGGCTCAGCCGTGCCGAGTGAGCGTTTGTCCTTTCCCTCCTCCTCCTGGGCCTTGCCCAGTAAGCTTTCATCTCTGCCGATTATGTTTTTCACTTCTAAATTTTCCATTGGGTTCTTGCCTACATTTTTTCATTTTTCTTTGCTAAGACTTTCTGTTTTCCCACTGGTTTGAAGAATATTCATCATTTTTTAGTGGAGTATTTTTTATCATACCTGCTTTAAATCCTTTGTCAGATCATTTTAAAATCTGTGTCATGGAGACATTGGTGTCTGTGGATGAATCTTCTTATGTGAGTTGAGGTTTTCCTGATTTTTTATATGCTGAATAATTTTGTGTGATATATTTTGGATTAAATATTGGGCTGTCAGACTCTGTCTTGTTTAAACCACATAGAAGGTTGGTATTTTTGTTTTAGCAGGCAGCTCACCTCGTCCGGTCCCACGTCCCAGCCCACGCTCTTTGGGCAGCAGTCCTGTTGTCACTGTAGGTGTCACGACCTCGGCAGGACAGCTCAGATGCGTCCCCCCATGCGCCATGCAGCATTCCGTCTCACTCTGGGTGGTGGTCCCCGAGGTGCTGAACAGGAGCCGATCCGCATGCGTGCAGCTCACGGGGGATGCACTCACTTTGCGGGGAGCTCGCTTTCTGGAGTCTGTTGCTCTCTCTGATTGCCCCAGAATTTTCCACATTCCTGGCACTCTTTTCAGTCCTCTGGTCAGAAAGCTGGGGCTCTTCCGTAACTGCACACACATCTGGGGCAAAGCAGCAGACACGGAGCAAGTGGTCTGTGGGGTCGCCCCTCCCTGGAAGAGAGGACAGTTGTCTCCCCTGAGGTCTTTACTGCCACCTGCTGTCACACCCCCTTGGGATTGCCTGAGGGCGGGGGTGGGAGAGAACAGGAGAGAGAGGCCTTCCACGCACCGTGTGAGCATCCACAGAGGTCAGAGAAGAATGGGGGCTGCACGGCAGTGACAACTGCACGGACAGCAGGGAAAGGGAGCTCAGTAGAGAATGGCTCGGCTCTGAATGCACCATGGGTGGGCGGAGGTCAAGAGCCAGGCACCAGGAGGGGAGCGGCGCCTGACACATTACCAGGAGCACACGTCCAGGGTGAGGAGGCCTCTGGCCAAACCAACCGGACGGGATTCTGGCTGAGGACAGGCCAGAGTGAAGTCAGTCCCATCCCCCGGGGTGGTGGACAGGGTGGGGCTTGAGCAGATGTGGCGGGTGCGGGCTCTGGTTAAACAGAAACCGGCCTTGACACGGACGTGCACCGATGGGCCTCAGAGAAGCTTCAGGAGCCTGACTCCGGTGTGCTTAGGCAGAGAATCCTTGCCAGACCCTCTCCTGCTCCTGAGTCCCCAGTAGTAGGCTCTCCGGAACTTTCATGGTTTGTGGCCCTGAGGCTCACACCACATTGCCCACATACCAAGTGGAGGTCAGGGTCTGCTAGGAGGACACCGGGGTCAATTTACCACTAATCTGGTGGCGCTTTGGATGACCATCTGCATCCCCTGCCTGCCTTGGATGCTGCTCCTGGGGAGAGCCAGGGTGGGGCATACGTACTCTGTCTTCTGACTTTGTGTAACCTTTCACACGATTTCACTATTTACCTGATGGCTGAGATCACTCTGTGAAGATCTCGAGTGGAACACTGCTGGTAAGCCTGGCAAAACGTGACGGGATATAAGCCAGTAAGATCATTTCTCCAACTATCTCCCCCCGAGATAGCTCACTGACAAACATAAATATTAATGAGTGGAAAACTATGGGAGAAGCCTAAGGAAAACTTTATTATATGTCCATTAAATGCACTCCCTTTTACAGATCATATATTAAGCTCTGTTATCACAAGTACTGTTTATCAGTTTTGTACGGCATGACCACGCCACATAAAACACAATGTCATTTGTGACTCCACGGGTTGGATTTTTTAGAAGAATAAGGTGATAGGATCCAAATTCATTTATTTGTTCAATAACTTTTTAATAAAAACTACTGTCTGCATCTTACTGTACTAGGTTCTGTGAGGTGTTTGGAAATAAATGGACGAAACCATCCTTAATCCTGAGAAGCCTATAATTTAATAAGGGATAAATCAGGGCAAACTTCTACTTATGTCTTTGTTTGGAGGTCATTGTTGCAAATGTCCACAATCTCATGTGCAATATTTAAACTCTAATACAAGGCAACATGTGACAAGTACCATAAAAATAGAACAAAGTTAGGGGGAGCCTGGGGGGCTCAGTTGGTTAAGTGCCTGCCTATGGCTCAGGTCGTGATCTCTGGGTCCAGGGATCGAGCCCGCATCGGGCTCCCTGCTCAGTGGGGAATCTACTTCTCCCTCTGCCTCTCCCCCTGCTCCTTTTCTCTTTCTGTGTTTCTCTGTCTCTAATGAATAAAGTCTTTAAAAAAACAAAATAGAAAAAAGTTGTGGGGCGCCTGGCTGGCTCAGTCAGTGGAACAGCGTGCAACTCTTGATCTCAGGCTTGTGAGTTCAAGCCCCACTTTGGGTATAGAGATTACTTCAAAACATACGATCTTCAAGAAAAAAAAAAAGTACAAGGTTAAACAGGATCAGAAAAAGGAAGTGACCTCTGGAGTCAGTACCATGTCCTGGAGGCCATAACCTCAAACTGCCCCTTACCTTTGGATGATGTAACAATTATTTGCAACTTTAGAACTTTCTTGAAAAATTGTGAAAAATATTAACTCTCTTTCAGGATCGTTGTAGGGTTTTAGTAAGTAAGGTAACATATTTCTTGTCACAGAGCCCAAGATAGAGAAGGAACATGACAGATTATATGTATGATGGTAATAATAAATAATTAAAATGAATCTTAATAAACACAATTATAAATTAAGGACAGTGTCTCCCAATGATGGTTGCAAATAAGGGTTGATAAGTCTTTGATTACGGGCTGACATGCCATCAGTAAACACATGTGAATCCTGACCCCGTCTTGCTGTTGTGCTTTAGATAAGAACTCCCATCCTGTTGTGTGATGGCACCCGCGTGGACACTGCCACAGAGATGATGCAGACGCTCACAGAGGAAGCTGCCGCCCTGGCGCATAAGGCTAAGACCTACTCCAGCTACCAGAACTGCTTCGATGACGCCCAGTCCCACATGCACTCTCTCAACATGGAAGAGATCACACAGCTTGTTCTTGGGGAGGTTTCGGACATTGAGTACGACCTCACCTTGAGGAAGATACTGTGGGAGGTCCAAGAGGAATGGAGGACCCTCTTTTGGGAATGGAGGAATAGTACCCTTGGCAGTATTGATACAGAATCAGTCCAGAGAAATGTTTCAAAATGGATGCACAAAATCCTCCTCCTAGAAAAAGGTAAAAGTGTCTTCCTTGGGGTTCCCACCTACGATTATACACAGAGTGGCCCCTGGGCCGGGAAGATCATGGTCCTTGACCTTATTTCTTTTTTGTTGTTGTTTTTTTAAAGATTTTATTTATTTATTTGACAGAGAGAGACAGCAAGAGAGGGAACACAAGCAAGGGGAGTGGGAGAGGGAGAAGCAGGCCCCCCGCGGAGCAGGGAGCCTGATGCGGGGCTCGATCCCAAGACCCTGGGACCATGACTTGAGCCGAAGGCAGACGCTTAACCGACTGAGCCACCCAGGCGCCCCTTGACCTTATTTCTTTACCTGTTGCCAAGGCCTGGCCATTAATGACCGGAGAAGCAGTACAGGAGCCTAGGGGTAGGAATTGTTCCTGAAGCAAGAAAGAGAGGAAAACTTTGCAAAAAAAAAAAAAAAAAAGTACTTAAGAACAATGTTTTGTATCCTTTAGAAGTTGTTTCCCTGGGCAGAACGTTGGAGGCTTCCCCATAACCGTGGCTCTTCGTAGGGCCACACGTGCTTTGATGACAGAGGCCCACCTGCAGAACGCTCACCCACATCCTCACTGTTTACGCCTGCCGTTTGCTTTGGCTGGTGGGGAAAATAGCTAAAAAGTCATTTTGAGAGGTTTCCCTTCTGCTGATGCTCACAAGTGAAGCACAGAGATGCTGTTTCTGTAAGATCTGACCTCTCCGCCAGGCGAGCGTCTCATCTCACTCAGCAGGAGAGCTATAATTTCCTCTCCAGAAAAATACTTGAATCGACTTGTTTATGAATTATAACAGAAATAGACAGATGCCACAAAAAGTTTACAAAAGAGACAAGCTGGGGACAAACCTCCCAGAGCCTCACTGCTTCAACATAACACTCATCGTGTGCATCTTCTCTCAGGGTTTAGTCCTGAGTGTTTCAGAGGACGGGGTGTGGAGTGACGAGCAGACAGTACCTTCTTTTATCTGTGGTTTCCCAGATAAAATCCTGCTATTTGCCAAAATATGGATTTACAAACTCTAAAATTATTCTCTTGTCCTTTTGTTTCACTGGGTCTTGAAACCACTTTATTATTCAACATGGCTTTACAAAAGAAGCCCCATCTGTACCAATTGGCTATTCAAGCAGATAGGCATACTTCTCAGTGCTCCTGAGTCCCCAACTCTGGCTGTTTCTCGGCCTCCTCCCTTTGTCTTTTATGAGTTGAGTAAAAAGGTTTTGAGGTTTGAAGTTTCAGCTGCAGAGGTTGTGAGTCCTGGACGGCAGGGGTTTGTCAACGCCAGAGGACGGACTGGTCCTGCTCTGTGGCTAGATCTTTACTGACATTTCCTACATTTCAGTGTGAAGTATTTTCTTTATGACATGATGGTGACAGATTTTTGCTCCTCCTTGATGTTCCTCCTTAGCAGAATTTAAAAGCCCCAAACCTGTCACGGTCTTTTGAATGTAGTGCATGTACCTATCTGTCTGTCTGTCTAGTCAAGAGAAACCTGGGAAACTCTGTGGTAGCTGGCTATCCCTAGTATCAGATTTTCCAAGAAAACTTGGCTTTGAAGGTCTCAGATTGTAATCACCAGTCCTGGTAACTGTTTCTCTTTGTTTGAATCCACAGTTGACTCTTCTGGGAAGGTGATGTTCATAAAACTCATCATCTTAATGCAGACTAATCACTGAGAAACTAGAATTACACTAGCAGATGTGTTTTCTGGTTTAAAAAAATAGGATGAATGGATCTTAACCTTTTGCCCCATTGCTATTTATAGGTCTACCTAAAAACGACATGGTGGCCCATCTCAAGCAGTCGGTGATGGAATTTAAGCAGGAGGTGCCTATTATCACAGCTCTGGGAAACCCCCATCTTAAGCCGAGACACTGGGCGGCGCTCCAGGAGGTTATCGGAAAGTCCGTTTCTCTTGACAAAGACTGTACAGTAGAGAATCTTCTAGCACTCAAGGTAAACAAATAATATCTGAAAAAAAGTAGGTTGAAATACCAGAGGGGCTGGGGCGCCTGGGTGGCTCAGTCTTTAGGCGTCTGCCTTCAGCTCAGGTCATGATCCTGGGGTCCTTGGATCGAGCCCTGCGTCAGCCTCCCTGCTCCGCAGGAAGCCTGCTTCTCCCTCTCCGCCCCACTTGTACTCTCTCACTGTCTCTCCTTCTCTCTCTCAAATAAATAAATAAAATCTTAAAGAAAGAAAGAAAAGGAAGAAAGGGAAGGGAGGGAGGGAGGAAGGAAGGAAAGAAAAAGAAATACCAGAGGGGCCAATTTTAAGCAAGCAAGTACATTTACAAGGAATAGGAATCAGAAAAGGGAGTGGCTTTGTCAATTGTCCGGGAAGGTGGGAGCAGGCTGGTGGGGGTCAGGTGGCCGAAGTTACCTGTAGCTGCGGTTTTGGGGGCGCCATTTGCTACGGCACGTCCCGGTGGTTCAGAAACAGTGACTGTGCTTTTCCCGTGTGACAAATGAAGCTAACAGTGCTCCTTCTTACAGAGAATCCGGGAACAGAAACATCCAAAGTACTGGATTCCATCTTACGTAAAATGAAAATGCATTAAGAGCATGTTAGGATAGCTCTGCGCATAACTTGATACTATAAATACACGGTTAGGAACTATTTGATGTGCCATCTAGGCGTTGTTATAAAAATAGATTACATGATTTTTACAGTCAAAAGTTTTTCTGTTTTCAGACCTGGTTTACAATAAGCTTCATTTATATTTTAGACTTCGGGGTTAACAGTATTGAATGTAATTAAAAACACTTTTATAATTTTCTACTATAGATCTGTTATAATGAGGAAATGGGGGAAATTTTGAGGAATTTAAAAAGAACTTATAAAAGGCCACTTTAGTTGATCTTTAAAATTAGGTTGCTGTGTATCTCGGTCCCTGACCTCCATCTTCCTCCTGAACTCACACGTGTACTTTCCTGTTTAGTATCTGCTCTTACATGTCTCAGAGACATGTCACTGTTAGGGTTCTCTGCCTCTTCTCGCCATCTCAGCTAGGGGCACCTCTGTTGTTTTCCAGCCGCTTAGGCTAAAAATCATGAAATAATCTTTAAATCTTCTCTTGCTCTCCCAGTCCTCATCCCACCCAAATCTCTCATCCTTTCCTGGATCATTACCGGGCGTCCTGACTGATCTGTGTGCCAACAGGGAATTCAGCAAAATACCTAGATTATTTCAGAACATATACATCAACAGTTAGGTTTATTCAGAACAGCATTCCAGAAATGTTGCTCAATTGAAATGACATTTTCCTTTTCAAAGTCTTGGGTTATTGGAGTCATCCCTGGGCAGGTCAGGTGAAGGGTGAAATTTGGCAGTCTAGCAGCAAGCAGTAAGGGCAAGAGGGCAGACAGGCCTTCCTGGGGTTGGTGACTACAGTAGCTCAGAGGGTTCCAGTGAGCTGTCCCTACATTTCTAACATGAATAGATAGTTTAAAAAGGAATTCCCTTGTAGTTTTTGGAGGATCCAAATTAAGAGAATTCAGCGTCTGAACAAAAATGAACACGGTCTTCAGCCTCTGAAATACCGTAGCCAGGAGTCAGAGGAACCCTTTCTTCCTGAGGTGGATTGTTTAGTAGTCAGAAGGGATAGCAGGCAATGAGCTCCCAATCTCACCTGAGCCCAAAGAGTTCCTGGGAGAATGTGATCATCCTCTTTCTACTCGACAACTTATCTAGTATAATATGTGTACCTAGACGGACAGGATTTGGCCCAGAAACTCAGCCTTCATGTCCTAGAGCATGCGTGTCGTGGGGTCGACCCAGGGACAGCAGTCATGCTGCAGGACTGCCCAGGACAATCTGTGGCAGAGGTTCACTTGCCATCCTACCAAACGAATAAATATGTTTAGTGACAGCTATTTCTGTCCAGCGCAATATGTAGGCTCTGTAAATCCTGTGACGTGAAAAGCATGTCCCAAAGTAAATTAAGAGGAAGAGGTCAGTAATGTGCATAAAATGCTCACAATCACTTCATGATTGATCTTTTTCACTTGAGAAACCAGGTGCTTTATCAGAGAGGCAGATAATCAATTATAGGCATTAAGATTCATCTGAAACCTCCTAGGTATTACCTAGTTGATTGGAAGATCTGACCATTTGTCAGTCAGGTCCCAAACTTTGACCATAAGGACTTGAAAGGGCTCAATGCATGTGGTTGAAATTTTGCTCTACACATTATCAGTGTCTGGATTTAGTTACTAGCAATTTCAGAATGTCAGCATTAAGCTGAATAACCTGTATCAGAAGGCAAGCCTCCTTCTCAGACTGTTAGTGAAGGCCATAAACAGTCGACTGATCCCACCATTCTGACACCCATCTGTGGCAGATGATGAACTCTAGTCCTATTTGCTCAGAGTCCCCACTGAGCTGCAGTACCAAAACGTAGGGATTAGGCATCACTCTTTAACCCCATGAAGATGCCATATGGGAACAGTGGTAGATTCTTCTTTCAGGGCTAGAAACAATTAGCCCAGCCAGTTAATTCTACGATATGGGAATGAGGAGCCCTCTGAGTATCTCTGTTGCGGTGAGTGAGCCTGGAGATCTTGTGTCAGGTTCTTGTCCTGAGGGAACTGGCAGTCCATGCCCATTGGAAAGAAGGCCTATCTATACTCCACTAAAGTGTTTTGAGAGCTGTGTATCCTCATGGCAATAGGGCAAAGAAAGGGAAGCCATTGAAAGCTTGGGTCCATTAGGATTACATCCTCTCAGGTAATTGTATCTTGAGAATTACTGCAGAAAGTAAAAGCATGTCACAGAGTGAGGAAGCAGTTGGCGTTAGTGCAGAGAAAAGAAAGCTGGAGGGGCTAATACCATCTGCACGTGTACAGAAGGTGCTGTTACTGTTCTTCACATGGGCTCAAATTAGAGGAAACACGCACGGTGACTAAGAATTTCCCTGAGCATGCAGAACGTGGAAGGTTTGAAGGGATGAAGCCCGCCAAGGGCCCTGTCGTGCGGATCAGGACGCGCAGTGTCTGGTCAGGGTGTCACCCGGCTGGGACCGGGTCTCCAGGGCCTGGGACGTGCGCGTTTGTGTAAGACTTGTGTTGTAAATGCATCAGGAACCATTCGTCCACCGAATATTAATGAATCTGTTTTCATCTTAGATGTTTCAGTACGAAAATGAAATTAACGAAATCTCCACCTCCGCCACTAATGAAGCTGCTCTTGAGAAGATGCTGTTTAAGATTATTGACCAGTGGAACACGACCCCGCTACACCTAGTCATTCATCAGTCAGAGACGGTGTCCATCCTGATAATTTCATCCATAGACGACATATTAAGTCAGTTAGAAGAGTCTCAAATTATACTTGCAACAGTTAAAGGATCTTCCTCTCTCGGGCCCATTCGGGTAAATATTGGGGCAAAGGGAAACTATTGTAATTATTTGAAGTTTTATTTATCACTTTAATTTTTTGCATTTTGCAACCTTTTGAGTTGTATAAATCACTCACATACTTACAAAGAAATGAGAATGAATGTTAGTAGTGTAAATACTAGAAGTAACTTGTAGAAATATCTGCATTTCGAGCAGAGCCCATGCCGAGCCCACTGCCTGTGGGCTCTGCTTGCTGACACGGAACGCTTCTTTCTCGTTTCCTGTGCTGTTACAAGGGTTAGTCCTCCCTGCGCCGCTGTGTGTCCTGCAGCCACTGCTGAACAGCAACCTGCTCATCTGTGCTCGTATGGTTAGGAACTGAAGCACAGGGCCAGCAGGTATTCAGCATTCCCTGAAAGACCCCTCTCTGGGCTGCCCTACGTCCAATACCATGGCCAGGAATCATTTATGAATGCCAGAAAACTCAACAGGCAATGTAATAATGTACAGATACTTAATAGTAAAGTTACCATAATTGATACAGAGTGAAAGAGAGAAATGTGGACCCATCAAGTGGAATTCCCATTATTTGCAAACACACAAGCATTTAGAGAAAATGGCAGTTAACTGAACCTTAGACAAAAAAAAAATTACAAAAAAGGGATGAACCAATAGACTATATTCTCTAACCACATGTATTAAAATAAAAAACAGCAGAGAAACAGCAAAAAATAGACAACAGCAAAACTATCACAAAAAAAATCTGATTTCAAAGCATCCATAAGAATATACAGGAAATGTAATAAAAAATTTTCATTAAAAAAGAATTCTAAATCAAACACTTTGTCATAACTGGCTTAGAGCCCCATGGAAACAAAGGTTTAGAACACCGAATGCCTTCATTAAAAAGTAAAAATGAAGTTAGTAGGTGATACATTGCACATCCTTCAAGAAGCTGAAAAACACATGCACACATACACGGACTCCGGCTTCCAGCAAGATACACCGTCCTCCTGAAATACCCAAAGCAGAACAGAAAAAAAATGGAACTGTGGTTTGCAGGACACTTGACATCAGGCATTGAATGACAAGGATCCTAGAGAGATGAGAAGCAAACAAGAGGAGCCCCATGGTTGCCCCAACCTGAGTGTGCAGGCCTCGGTTGGGCCTGGCAGACTCCCTGATAGGGGGAGATGCTACTGAAAGTCAGAGGAGGCCAGAGGTTGCAGGGCGAAGTATGAGCGAGGATAGAACTCCAGAGAGCCGTGGAAGCTCCCTACTCAGGTACTCTGCAGCCCCAAGTGCTGGCATGTGAATTCCAGGAAACGCTCTGAAACCAGGGGGATGACCCCTTGAGAGGATCTGAGGGAACCATTCACCCAGGGCTGGGAATAGGGCCCATATTCACCAGCCGCAACAGGAGACTAGGATTTGTGAGCATTATAGATGGAGCACTGGAAAGGATCTTGCCACATTAAACTAAATGCTGCTCTAACAGATCTTAAAAGCAAACCCCCAACTGATGAAACTGTTTCTAAGTAATTTAACAGCACTCAGAACAAAGTCCAAGAATATTTATAGGAATACAAAAATAGGGGCGCCTGGGTGGCTCAGTCAGTGAAGTGTCTGAATATTAATGAATATGTTTTCATTTTAGATGTTTCAGTACAAAACATCTAAAGTTTACCAAAGGAAACTGATCCAGAATTGACACAGATGTCAGAATTAGATGAGGACAGTGAAACGATTATTTTTTTTAAAGATTTTATTTATTTATTTGACAGAAAGCATGAGCAGGGGAAGCAACAACAGAGGGAGAGGGAGAAGCAGGCTTCCCACTGAGCTGGGAGCCCGACACAGGACTCGATCCCAGGACCCCGGGATCATGACCTGAGCCGAAGGCAGGCACCCAACTGACTGAGCCACCCAGGCATCCCTGCAACAATTATTTTAACTCTATGCCATATGTTTAAAAGTAGATATGTAGAAGATAATACAGACCAAATACAAACATGAAGACCAAAGTCAAACTTCTACAGGTGAAAACTATAATATCTGACACGAACTATACACTAGATGAGATTGACAGCAGATTAGACATTGCAGGAGAGAAGATTAGTGAATTTAATTTTGAAAAAGAAGAACAAAGCTGGCAGATCAACACTACCTGATTTTAAGACTTACTGTCAGTTTTATATTGGTTTAAAAATAGAAAAATGGAACAGAATAGAGAGTACAGAAATAGACCCACATATATATGGACATGTGATTTTTTAACAAAAGTTTAAAGACAATTCTGGAAAGAAACAAGTCTTTTTAGAAATGGAGCTGGCAAATCGGACAGTTGCATGCAAAACAAATTTTTAAAAATCCTTCAAGCTATGTCTTGTAGCATATATAAACTTTAACTCAGGAATGGATCATAGGCCTGAATGCAAAACCTAAAACATCAGAAGAAATTTTTGAAACATTGGGAAGAAAACATCAGAGAAAATTTTTGTGACCTTGGGCTAGCCAGGTTCCTCCAGTATGACACCAAAAGAGTGATCAGTAGAAGGATTTCTATTAAAAATTAAAAACTTGTGCCCTTAAAAAGACACTTATTATTAAGGGGAAAAAATACAAGCCAAGACTAGAAGGAAATATTTGCAAAGCATGCATTTGGTAAAGGACTTGTTTCAAGAATATATAAAGAATTCTCAAAATAAAAAAGAATAAAGAAATGGGCAACAGATTTAAGCAGACACTTCACCAAAGAAAATATTTAGATGGGAAATAAACGTATGCAAAAATGCTTCACTTCATTATTCCTCAAGGAAAAGTTAGAATCCCAATGAGGTACCACTATACACCTTATGGAATGACTAAAACTAAAAAGACTGATCATCCCCAGTGTTGGTGAGGATGCAGCGAAACAGGGAACTCTTGCGCACTGCTGTGTGAAAGGTAAAATGTTACAATCGTTTCAAAGGTTTACTAAAAGTTAAAAAATAGACCTACCACATAATGTAGGCATTCCACTCGTAGATATTTACCCCAAAGAAAGGAAAGCTTATGTCCATGCAAAGACTTACACCTGAATATTCATAGCAGCTTTATTTGTAGTAGTGAAAAACAGGAAGCAACCCAGGTGTATATCTGCTGGATGGTAAATATATTGTTGTATATCTATACGGTGGAATACTACTCAGCCGTAAAAAAAAGAAATACATATGCAACAACATGAATAAATCTCAAAATAATTATGCTGAGTGAAAGAAGTCAGACCAGAAAGAGTACATACTATACGGTTTCATTCATAGAGAATTCTAGAAAATGCCAACTAGGCTTTGGTTTCAGAAAGTAGATTGGTGGTTACCTAGGGATGGGAATAGGCCGGAGTTGGAGGAAGGGCCTGAATCAGGGCAAAAGAAACCTTCCCAAGGTAATGGATGTGTTCATTATCTTGATTGTGGTGATTGCTTCACAGTTTTAAACAGATGTCAAAACATTAAATTGTGCAATTTAAAGAGGTGCCATTTACTGTATGTCACTTATACCTCAATAAAGTTATTGAAATATAAAATAGAGTTTAAATGAAATAGGGAGGTGCATAGCAGAAAGGAGATCTAAATGAGTTACATGTGGTTTCCTCCGAGGAGTCCAAGTTAGGGGATGGGCCAGTCTGCTGGTTTGCAGGCATTTTAGTACTAATTGATTTTTAACCATTTTCCTCTTACTTTAATAAACATACAAGCTGGAAAAAGATGTTATAGCCACACAATGTTTGGTTTTTTTTAATTAAAAGAATGAAGAAAACCTGTAAGTACTAATGTAAAGCCTCTCTAAAACACACAAGTTAAAAAAAGCAAGTTACAAAACAATGTGTATAATATGGTTGCATTGATGTAAACTATTACATATATTACATGTACCTATATACAAAAATATTTGAAGAAAGGACTGAAACAATATACATACCAAAAAATATTTGTTAAAAGTAGAGCTACCGTATGACCCAGCAATTGCACTACTAAGTATTTACCCCAAAGATACAAATGTAGTGATCTGAAGGGGCACCTGCACCCCAGTGTTTATAGCAGCAATGTCCACAATAGCCGAACTGTGGAAAGAGCCCAGATGTCCGTCGACAGATGAACGGTAATGATGTGGTGTGTACACACACACACACACAAACAATGGAATACTACTCCGCCATCAAAAAAAAAAAGAAAGAAAAAAATCTTGCCATTTGCAACAACGTGGATGGAACTAGAGGGTATTATGCTAAACGAAATAATCAGAGAAAGACAATTATCATCTCACTCATGTGGAATTTAAGAAACAAAACAGAGGAGAAAAAAATAAACCAAGATGAAATCAGAGAGGGGGACAAACCGTAAAAGACTCTTAATCATGGGAAACAAACTGAAGGTTGCTGGAAGGGAGGGGGGTGGAGGGCTGGGGGTGACTGGGGGATGGGCATTCAGGAGGACACACAATGGAATGAGCACTGGGGGTTGTCTAAGACTGATGAATCACTGACCTCTACCTCTGAAATGAATAATACACTGTATGTTAGTTAATTGAATTTAAATTTTAAAAAATTAAATAAAATATGCATATATTAAAAAATATTTGTATGTTATATAAAAATAAAACAGGAAATTGCATGAACAGAACATCTCCCATGTCTCCCAAAACTAAATGTAATTAGATTTACATTTATTTATGTGACCCTCCATAATAATGTCTGTATGTCAGTGACTGATAGTCACTTTGGATGTCGGTATTTTTACTACATGAATCTTTAGACTTTATGAATGTGTGTGTTCATCTTATAGGATCTTGTGGATGAGTGGGATCAGAACTTGACTCTCTTCTCTCATACTCTTGAGGAATGGATGAATTGTCAAAGAAATTGGCTTTATCTTGAACCAGTCTTTCATTCTGTAGAAATACAAAGGTAAAAAAAGCCATAAAGAGGTTAAAAAAATGCATGGTGGGTATTTATTGCCTATAATCCCTGAGAAGTCATTTCTTCAATAAACGCCTCTAAAATAATCCACCTGTGGGCACAGGAGTATAATCTGAATTTGTTTTTCATGGAAGATTGCAAGCATCATCTTTTTTTTTTTAAGTCCTATTTCTCAGTTATTGATATAAAACTATTAAGGACTGGGAAAGGAGTGTCAGGTCCTTGTAATCCCTAAACCACAATACTGTGTGTCTGTTTAGTTCTAGAATATTAGTGTGGTTTTGATATGAATAATAAACATGTTTTAAATAGCATTCATACATGAATGGTAGTTTCTTACTTTGGACCATGTGAAAGAATGGAGGTCATAGACAGTTGGTGAAAATTCTACCTTTTCTTTTTATTCATAGCATTCAAATTAATTGGTCTCTCTTTAAAGTGACTGGTCTTAATAGTGTTTAAGTTCTGACACATGTATTATCTGGACAGAATTTAAAGTGTTGACCATGAATCATACAAGCTAGTCTAGAAGCCATTCTGAAATAAGGTAGGAAGTCATAGAGTGTGTGTTTGTAAGGTATATTAGAGCAGACGATAGAAGACCTTGAATATCAGGTTAAGTGTTGTGAATTTTATTTTAGGGGCAAAGGGGAGCTAGGAGAGTCTCACAAGAGAAAACTGTTTAGATGCGAGTATTGCTTTGTAGGGAACAATATCCATTTTTGTTATACATGTATATTTCTTGTCATATGAATGAATGCTTTAGTTTCTTCTATCTGTAGTTATTCTAGAGTTCCCAGAGGTGAAACCACATACCTAAGTAATGTACCCTTTGTAATTATAACAACTTACTGCCTTAAACTCGAACTTCAATATTACTCTTTCCTAAAGATTTCTTAATTGATGGAAAGATAAGACCCCTAGTTCAGAATATCACCAAGTTGTTCTTCGCAGGATTTGCGAGAAAAAAAGGGGGCTCTTAATGAAGTGTTGCTGGACTCCTGTACAAGAGTGCTAAAGGAAAGAAGGCACGGGTCTGTAATGGACCTGCCTTTGACTAGTGGAGAAGGATGGGGGGCACTCCTACTGGAGGAAGGGGAAGAGAGATTCATTAGCAAGGAGAATTGTCCATTCCCCTCCCACCGTACTCACTATGAGGTCACACCAGAGCCTCCTGTGGTTGTTGGGAGGGTGCCCAACAGAGGGGAGGTTGAAGGCTCCTCCCCAATAGGATTTTTACTGCGTTCAAGAAATTTTTAGGCCCATCGCCCAAAATGGGGACTGGGATAATTGGCAGGAGGGGGTGCTAGTGGAAGAGCTTGACGTGTATTGCCCTGGGGTTTGGGGCATTAGAAACTAGGCCTCGCCTCTTCTCTGGAGAGCTCCGAAGCATCCTTCAGTAGCAGAGCAGACAAGTACGGGAACACGCAGATACAGGGACCACTGGTGCTCACCCACAGGTGGCGTTGCCCTCTAGGGGACGTTAGGCAATTCTAATGCCAAAAATCACTTTTTCAAGATCAGTAGCTTCTTCTCAAGAAGCTCTCTCCAGATCCCATTTCCTCTAGAATTTCAGTAGCCCTTGTCCTACTACATTTCCTAGGACACAGGTCACTTTTACTTTCTGTAGAACTTGTGTGTACCTATCTCACACCTCTCACTAAGTATAATCTTATTCAATGATGGACGCATGTCTGATTTATCCTAGTATTTCCTACCGTGTACATCACCAGATGTAATAAACACTATAAACTGTCTTCAACTAATGATCACCAAAAATAAAACAGGTCACAATATTTTAAAAATTGAACAATATTCTGTGGAAAATGCATTTAGATTATAGATTTTAATTATAGTATCTTCAAAAGATAAAATTATCTCATTTTCTCTCTAAAGGCAGCTCCCAGCAGAAGCAAAACTCTTCTCTCATGTGATTTCCACGTGGAGAGAAATGATGTTAAAAATACAAAACAAACTGGATGCTTTGCGAATAACCACCTCTGCAGGAGTCCTTGAAATTCTGCAAAATTGCAATACATGTCTTGACTATATAATGAAAGGTCTGGAGGTAAAACTATACAGCAGTCCTAAAGTGGAGAATCATTTACTCTTCAAAATGTAATATAACACACAACAGAAACTCTTCCGATGCAGATTTTCTTTCCTCTATTTCCAACTCTCGCCAGCTATAGGGTTAATGAAAATACTATCAAAAAGAAAAAAAAAAGTGGATAGATCAATCTAAATGGCCTTAGACAAAATACCAAATTTTTTAAGTGCCTAGATTTCCTTATCTTTAAATTGGGAATAATGGTAACGGCTACCTTGAGGGGCTTTGTGCTAAATGAGATAATGCATTTAAAGCACGAGAGCTGGCACAAAGGAAGTATTCAATGAGTGTTAATTATTAGCACTACGGTTATTATTATATTGACAAAATCAGCAAAAATTGAAATGGAATAGTTTATTTTATTTATTTTATTTTAAATCCAGTATAGTTGACATAAAGTGTTGAATTAGTTTCTGGGATACAGTGTAATAATTCAACAGTTCTGTCATTCAGTGCTCATCAGGGTTCTGTACTCGTCATCCACTTCACCTGTTTCATCTCCTCCTGCCCTCCCCCTCCCCTGGTGACCAGCAGTGTGTTCTCTATAATTAGGAGTCTCTTTCTTGGTTTGTCTTTTCATTTCCTTTGTTCATTTGTTTTGTTTCTTAAATTACACACATGAGTGAAATCATATGGTATTTTCTTTCTCTGACTGACTGACTTCATTGAACATTATACCCTCTAGATCCACCCATGTTGTTGCAAATGGCAAAATTTCTTTTTTTTTTTAAGATTTTATTTATTTATTTGAGAGAGAGAGAGTGACAGAGAGCATGAGAGGAGAGAGGGTCAGAGGGAGAAGCAGACTCCCTGCTGAGCAGGGAGCCTGATGTGGGACTTGATCCCCCGACTCCGGGATCATGAGCTGAGCCGAAGGCAGTCGCTTAACCAACTGAGCCACCCAGGCGCCCAAGATTTCATTTTTTTTTTTATGACTGAGTAGTATTCCATTGTATATACAGACCGCATCTTCTTTATCCATTTTATCCTTTACCTGTGGACACTTGGGCTGCTTCCATAATTTGGCTATTGTAAATAATGCTATGATAAATACAGGGGTGCATATCTTTTTGAATTAGTGTTCTTGTATTTTTTGGCAAAATACCCTGTAGTGAAATTGCTGGATCATATGGTAGTTCTTTTAATTTTTCAAGGAACCTCCATGTGGCTGCACAAGTTTGCATTCCTACTAACAGTACTCGAGGGTTCCTTTTCTCCCCCGCATCCTCACCAACATCTGTCGTTTCTTGTGTTTTGGATTTTAGCAATTCTGACAGGTGTGAGGTGTGATCTCATTGTGGTTTTGACTTGTCTTTCCCTGATGATGAGTGATGTTACGCATCTTTTCGTGTATCTATTGACCATCTGCATGTCTTCTTTGGAGAAATGTCTGGTCATGTCTTCTGCCCATTTTTTAATGGGATTATTTGGGGGTTTTGGTATTGACATGTATAAATTCTTTATGTGTTTTGGATGTTAACCTTTATCAGATATGTCATTTGCAAATATCTTCTCCCATTCAGTAGGTGATTGTTTAGTTTTGTTGTTGGTTTCCTTTGCTGTGCAGAAGCTTTTTATTTTGATGTAGTCCTGTTGGTTTATTTGTGCTTTTGTTTCCCCTGCCTCAGGAGAAATATCTAAAAAGAAGGTAGTATGGCTGATGTCAGAGACATTACTGCCTGTGCTCTCTTCTAGGATTTTTATGGTTTCAGGTTTTCACATTTAGGTCTTTAATCCATTTTGAGTTTATTTTCGTGTATGGTGTAAGAAAGTGGTTTCATTCTTTTGCATGTTGCTGTCCAGTTTTCCCAAGACCATTTTTTGAAGCGACTGTCTTTTTCCCATTGCATATTCTTGCCTCCTTTGTTGAAGATTAATTGACCATATAATTGTGGGTTTATTTCTGGGCTTGCTATTCTCTTGCATTGGTCTGTGTATCTTTTTTTTTTTTTTTTTTTTTTTTTTTTTTAGAGAGACAGAGAGAGCATGAGTGGCAAGGATGGCAGAGGGAGAGAGAGAGAATCCCCAGCAGGCTCCACAGAGCATGGGGCCGACGCGCAGGGCCTGATCTCACGACCCTGAGATCATGACCTGAGCCAAAATCAAGAGTTGGACACCTAATCGAATGAGCCACCCAGGCGCCCCTCTATGTGTCTATTTTTGTGTCAGCACCATATTGTTTTGATTACTACTGATTTGTAGTATATCTTGAAATCTCGGATTGTGATGCCTCCAGCTTTATTCTCCAAGATTGCTTTGGCTTTTTGGGGTCTTCTGTGAATTTAGGATTGATTGTTCTCATTCTGTGAAAAATGCTGTTGGTATTTTGATAGGATTGCATTAATGTGTAGATTGCTTTGGGTAGTATAAATATTTTAGCAATATTTGTTCTTCCTGTCCATGTGCATAGAGTATCTTTCCATTTGTTCATGTCATCTTAAATTTATTTCATCAGTGTTTTATCATTTATAGTCAAAGTACAGGTCTTTCACCTGCTTTGTTAAATTTATTCCTAGATGTTTTATTATTTTGGGTGCTTTTGTAAATGGGACTATTTTCTTAATTTCTCTTACTGCTACTTCATTCTTAGTGTATAGAAATACAATGGATTTCTGTATATTGATTTTATATCATACAAACTTACTGAATTCCTTTATCAGTTCTAGTAGTTTTTTGGTGGAGTCTTTATGATTTTTTATGTATAGTATCATGTCATTCTGCAGATATCCTTATCAATTTGGATATCTTTTATTCCTTTTTTCTTGTCTAATTACTGTGGCTAGGACTTCCAGTACTATATTGAATAAAAGTGGTGAGAGTAGACATCCTTGTCTTGTTTGACCATAGAGGAAAAGGTCTCAGTTTTTCTGCATTTAGGATGGTATCACCTGTGGGTTTTTTCCTATATGGCCTTTATTATGTTGAGGTATGTTCCCTCTAAACCTACTTTGTTGAGAGTCTTTATCATGAATGGGTGTTGTACTTTGTCAAATGATTTTTTGTGCGTTTATTGATATGACCATATGGTTTTTATCCTTTCTCTTGTTGAGGTGATGTATCATGTTGAATGATTTGCAAATATTGAACCACCATTGCATCCTGGGAATAAATCCCACTTGATCATGGTGAATGATTTTTTTTAGTGTATCGTTGGATTCAGTTTGCTAATACTTTGTTGAGGATTTTTGCATATATGTTCACCAGAGATATTGACCTACAGTTCTCTTCTTTTGTAGTATCTTTCTGTGGTTTTGTTATCAGGGTAATGCTGGTCTCACACTATGAATTTAGAAGCTTTCTTTCCTCTTCAATTTTTTTGAATAGCTTGAAGAACAGGTATTAACTCTTCTTTAAATGTTTGGTAGAATTCCCTGTGAAGCCGTCTGGTCCTGGACTTTTGGTTTTTGGGAGGTTTTTGATTACTGATTCAACTTCATTGCTGATAGTCTGATCAAAGTTTCTATTTCTCCCTGATTCAGTTTTGGGAGGTTATAAGTTTTGAGGAATTTATGCATTTCTCCTAGGTTGTCCAATTTGTTAGCATATAATTTTTCATAATATTCTCTTATAATCCTTTGTATTTCTGTGATGTTAGTTGTATTTCTCCTCTTTCATTTCTTATTTTGTTTATTTGAACCCTCTCTTTTTTTTTTTTTTTTCAGATGACTCTGGCCAAAAGTTTATCAATTTTGTTGATCTTTTCAAAGAACCGTCTCCTGGTTTCATTGATCTGTACTATTGTTTTTTTAGCTTCTATTTTGTTTGTTTCTGTTCTGATTTTTATTATTTCCTTCCTTCTAGTTTTGAGTTTTGTTTGTTCTTTTTCTAGTTCCTTTAGTTGTAAAGTTAAGTTGTTTGAGATTTTTCTTCTTTGTTGAGGTAGACCTGTATTGCTATAAACTTCCTCTTAGAACCACTTTTGCTGCATCCCAAAGATTTTGGACCATTGTGTTTTCATTTTCATTATAATGAGTACTGGGTATTATATAAGACTGATGAATAACTGACCTCTACCTCTGAAACCAGTAATACATTATATGTTAATCGAATTTAAATAAACATAAATAAATTTAAAAACCAAAAAAAGCCACAAAGAGTCCCCTTTAACATTTCTTGTAGGGTTGGTTTAGTGGTTGTGAACTCCTTTAACTTTCATTTGTCTGAAAAACTCTTTATCTCTCCCTCTGTTCTGACTGAGAGCCTGGCTGGATAGAATATTCTTGGTTGCAGGTTTTTCCTTTCCGCACTTTGAATTGATCATGCTGCTCTCTTCTGGCCTGCAAAGTTTCTGCTTAAAAATCAGCTGATAGCCTGGTGGGGTTTCCCTTGTATGCAACTGTTTTCCTTCCTCTTGCTGCATCTAAAATTCTCTTGATCATTGCTTTTTGCCATTTTAATTATGTGTCTTGGTGCAGACCTCCTTGGGTTGATTTGGGGGGGGGGGCTCTCTGTACCTCTTGGATCTGGATTTCTGTTTCCTTTCCCCAGATTCAGGAAGTTTTCAGCTGTTATTTCTTCAGATAAATGTTCCGCCCCCTTTTCTCTCTGTTGTCCTTCTGGAATCACTATCATGTGACTGTTATTATGCTTGATGGTGTCCCTGAGTTCTCTTAACCTGTTCTCATTTTTTATTACTCTTTTTTCTTTGTCTTGTCCAGCTTGATGGCTTTTGATTACATGTCTTCCAGATCACTGATCTGTTCTTCTTCCTCTAATCTATTTATACCCTCTGGTGTATTTTTAATTTCAGTTATTGAGTTCTTCATTCTGACTGGTTCTTTTTTATGTTTTCTATCTTTGTTGAGGGTCTTGCTGAGGTCTCCACTCTTTTCTCAAGTCCAGTGAGTATCTTTATGAGCATTACTTTAAATTCTCTATCTCCGTTTCACTTAGGTCTCCTGCTCTGATTTTGTCCTGTTCTTTGATTTGGGACACATTCCTCTGTCTCCTCATTCTGTCTCTTGCGTTGTCTGTTTTTCTGTGTTAGGAAAGTCAGCTGCGTCTCCTGCACTTGAAAGTAGTGGCTCTATGAAGAAGAGGTCCTGCAGTGCAATGTCTGTTCCCCAGAACCCGGTGCTTCAGGGGGTGTCTCCTCTGTGTGTTGCTCCAGGGGTGTCCTACCTTGTGGCTGGGATGTGTTTGCCTTCAGTCCTGTTGTCTGCGATGGCTCCCTGCCTGTTGTGGGCAGAGTCTGGTGCCCGTGGTGTTAGGGGGCTGCCTCGGGCTTGAGTCAAGTCAGACCAGGTGTTTGCCAGAGATGCAGTAGCACCAAACTGCAGGCACTGTCCCTGTGTCATCCCCAGAGAAGCTTTTGTTGGTGGGTGGGGCCTGCAGTCAGACCAGCTGCCTGCCAGACCAGCTGCCTGCCCTCAGCCCACTGCTGGGGTCACAGTCAGACAGGTATGTGGTTATCTTCCCCTCTCCCTGGGGCAGGACTCACTCTGGAGTGGTGCTGACCTTGTCTGGGCCGCGCACACACTGCCAGGCTTGTGGCACCGCTTTGACGGCCTCCTGCTGAGGGCCCATTTGGGGTGGGGGGAGTGGATCTGCAACATGCGTGTGGGCAGGGGTGCAGGTCTGCTGTGAGAGGGGACCTGGAGCTGAGGTCTGGCTGGAGGGGGCGTGTCCACTCCAGAATGAGGGGGTTGATGTGAACAAGTTAGTTCCAGCCGGTGTCAGAGTATCTGTGCTAGGGGAGGGAAATGGAACCTGCCAGCTCCTTTGTTTCTGGAGAAGTCTCCCACTGATCTCTGTCCCTCCAACACAGGTTCTGAGATGAGTAAATACCTCTTTCCCGTGTGCCCCAGGCGTTTTGCAAACTGCAGCTTCTGTGCTGTATCTCTGTGGGGCTGTTTGTCATGCAGTCTGTTTAATGGTGGGGACTCTGTTTTCTCTCTCCCTTCCAGCTCTCCCAGAGCTGAGCCTCTGATGTTTAAAATTCCAGGTTTTAAGTCCTGCTAGTTGTAAGAACTTGCAAAATCTGACCCATCTCATTTTCAAAGCCAAATGTTAGGAGGCTTCATCTGCCCCCCGCCGGCTCCCTGTGAGAGGGTCTGTTTCTCCCCTCCCCAACCACCCCCCCCCGTCTGTGCTTGTGGGTGTGTCGCTTCTACCAACAGACCCACAAGTCTACTTAGCTCCCCACCACCTCTCTGCCTTTCCTCTCTTCTTTGGTGCGGCCTCTTTTCTGCGTTTAATTGTGGGGTTTGTTCTGCCAGTCTTCGGGTCATTTTCAGTTATTTATATTGATGTGGGTGTTATCTAGGTTTACCTGGGGGACAAAGTGAACTCAGGGTCCTCCTACTCCACCATTGTCCCCAGAAGTCCTCGTTTGATGATTTTATAAGTTATTCCATATATTTAAACATTGCCAAAACATTTGTCAGCTAGACATACATATTTTAAAATACCGGGTTTTAATATCTGAGATTCCTGGTGAATATATTCACTTCACTTCATAAACCAAGATCTCTCTCTGGGTTTTTATATCTTTTCCTTGTTGAACACAAATCACAGTGGTTGTGATGACTCCTCCAGAATACCCACATATGGTAGTTACAGCCTATAGAAAGTTCTCTGCCCAGGAAGACCCTCTGCTATATGAATCCATGATCTGGTTAATAATAGCAAGTTTACTGAGTAAAGATGGAGATAAGCCCTCTAATTATTTCTAGCGTATCTTTGGACTATTACTAAGCATCATTACCAACCAGTAATTTTCCATTTATTCACATACTGAGCACCTGCTTTATACCAGGTACATAGCACGTGCTGGGACTCCCAAGATTATTCCCTACTATTACAGAACTCAAGATCTATTATAGGAACCAAAGTAGAGAGATACTAGCATGTGATGTATGCTGTGATAGTTCGGGTGGTATGGTCTCATGAAAGAAGAGAGATTAGCCCAGCCTGGGAGAAGTGATCCTTCAGCTGGGTTTTGGAAGAATGTGTGAGTTAGGCAGGTAAAAGGGTCACTCTGTGTGGGTGGCTGGGTGGGAAGAGCATCCTAGGCAAGGGGGAAGTTCAGATCTGGAACCATGAACAAGTGTGGCATGTTCTGGAGACATAAACAAGATGGTACTGATGGAACCTAGTTTGCAAATGGCTCAGTGATGAGATTCCCCAGGGAGGCAGGGCCAGATGATGAAGGGCCTTGAATATCATAATGAAGGATTTTGAGCAGGAGAGTGAAATGATTTGATTTAGAAATGTCTCCCTAGAAGAGAGCATAGAGTTATGTGTACAAGGGGGGTGGTCAGTGAGAATGGATGAAAAGAACCACGTTACAAGACTAGAAATCCTGGGAGACTAAGGTAAGACAATGGTAGGGACTAAGGAAGGTGGATCCAGGAGCTTCAGACGGGCACGAGGAGAGAGGAAGGAGGTCCAGGCTTGTGCAAAGATCTCTGGCTTGGGCACCCAAGTGTGAGGGGATCCCAGCGCAGGGAGAGGAAGGAGGATGGAGAGGCTTGTGTAGAAACAAGGACGTTTTGGACATGTTGAAAATATTAACACTTATGGGACAGCCAAATGAACATCTGCAATCAGCAGTTGGGTATATAGACCTGGGGCAGGGAGAAGTGACAGGAGCCACGGAGCCAGCAGCCCAGGAAGGGCAGGACAGGTGGAGGAGGGATGGGCTTTGTGCCATGTCGGCATTCAAGTGGGGAACAAGAGGGATCCTGAAAGCAAATGGTAAGAAGTGACCGAGGGATGAAGAAAAACAGGAGAGTGACTTCCCAGGCAGAATGAGGGACAGAGCCAACCGTCAGATGCAGCAGCAGGGCCGCACGGCAGGACCCGGGGATGGCTGAGAGATGAGTAAGCAAAGACCCTGAGTTGGTAGACGATCTTTTCTTTTTTTTAAAAAAATTTTTTATTATGTTATGTTGATCACCATACATTATATCATTAGTTTTTGATGTAGTGTTCCATGATTCATTCTTTGCATATAACACCCAGTGCTCCATGCAGAACGTGCCTCTTTAATACCCATAAGCAGGCTAACCCATCCCCCCACCCCCCTCCCCTCTAGAATCCTGTTTGTTTTTCAGAATCCATCGTCTCTCATGGTTCGTCTCCCCCTCCATTTGCTCCCCTTCATTCTTCCCCTCCTGCTATCTTCTTCTTTTTTTTTCTTAATATATATTGCATTATTTGTTTCAGAGGTACAGATCTGTGATTCAAAAGTCTTACACAATTCACAGTGCTCACCATAGCATATACCCTCCCCAATGTCTATCACCCAGCCACCCCATCCCTCCCACCCCCCCACCACTCCAGCAACCCTCAGTTTGTTTCCTGAGATTAAGAGTTCCTCATATCAGTGAGGTCATATGATACATGTCTTTCTCTGATTGACTTATTTCACTCAACATAATACCCTAAGGTTCCAACCACATCATTGCAAATGGCAACATTTCATTCCTTTTGATGGCTGCATAATATTCCATTGTACGTATATACCACATCTTCTTTATCCATTCATCTGTCAATGGACATCTTGGCTTTTTCCACAGTTTGGCTATTGTGGACATTGCTGCTATAAACATCGGGGTGCACGTACCCCTTCAGATCCATAGATTTGTATCTTTGTGGTAAATAGCCAGTAGTGCAATTGCTGGATCATATGGTAGCTCTATTTTCAACTGTTTGAGGAACCTCCATACTGTTGTCCAGAGTGGCTGCACCAGCTCGCATTCCCACCAACAGTGTAGGAGGGTTCCCCTTTCTCCGCATCCCCGCCAACATCTGTCATTTCCTGACTTGTTAATTTTAGCCATTCTGACTGGTGTGAGGTGGTATCTCATTGAGGTTTTGATTTGGATTTCCCTGATGCCGAGCAATGTTGAGCACTTTTTCATGTGTCTGTTGGCCATTTGGATGTCTTCATTGGAAAAATGTCTGTTCATGAATAGACGATCCACTGTGACCTAGGAGGGGAGGCGGGCAAGTAGACAGTAGCTAGAGAAAAACAAAGTGCAAGAGGGGGCTGCTTACGAATATTTTTAATGAGAGAGAGGTAAAAGGGAGCCTATTGCAAAGGAGAGCTTGAAAGTGTAGGAGAGTGATCAGTGACACAAGGCTTGCCTGGAATGTGGAAACGGGCGTTTCCTTCTCTGGAGAAGGGGGAGTGGAGTGAAGACAGGTGTGAGTGCAGCTAAGCGGTGGGCAGGGCTGGGGCTGGAGGGGCTATGTACATAGCAGCAGGGACGTGAGGTGACGACCTATTCCCTGAGGACTGGAAACAAGCAGAAAGGTGGGGGCGTGGGAAGTCAGTGCTGGTGATCCCACGTACAGCGGGGTGTCTGCGTGCATGTGTGTTTACGGGTGGAGTTTTTTGGGTTTTACTTTCATTTGTTTTCGTTGTCTTTATTAAAAATTAATTTAGCAATTTAAGAATCAATTAAGCATGGGCTCTTCGTTTTACTCCTGCTACTATGTATACTGCAATTTAAATATCATGCTTTTTGTGTGCAAATGTAGGCCCAAATGAGGCTGTGATCCTATCATGATTAAACATACATTTATGAACTGCAATTTCTTTTGGTTCTGGACAGGACTACCTTGAAATTAAAAGAATGATTTTCCCGAGATTTTACTTTCTTAGCAACGCTGAACTCCTTGATATTCTAGCTGATAGCAGAAATCCTGAGTCTGTACAGGTAATATTATTATTCTCTGCTCACTGACATTATTTCCCAACCAGGTCAGAATTTTATAGTGTTATTGACACTTGTCTCTGGTCCACAGCCTCATCTTGTGAAGTGTTTTGAAAATATAAAACAATTACTGATATGGAAACAAGAAATCGGTCCTCCTGCTGTGATAATGCTCATATCTGCTGAGGGGGAAACTCTTCTGTTGCCCAAGTAGGACATATGTGTTATGAATTAAGCGTTCAGACTCTATAAAACTTCACTATTTAAAACCTCTGTTTGGAAATTTCTGATATTTCGTAGAAGTTTGCTAAGCAAATGATTTCTTCAAAGATATGTACTTATGCAGATTTTTACTTTTCCATGTGTATATTCATTGGTATTATCCTGAATGCCAAAACGGGATTTTATTATAGGCACTTATGAAGGAAATTTACTATTTGTTTGGTGTTGTTAATGCTGCCCCCTGGCCCCCGATCCCCGGCCCGGCTGGCTGTGAACAGCTCCAGGCCGGTGTCAACAACTGGGTCCTGCCACCACACTGGTCCAGTTTGCCCGCCAGCCTGTGGCATGTGGCTCCTGCTGGGAGTTGATGAAAACATGCTACGTCCAAGTGTTCCCATCCGCAAGAGTCCCTAACCCAACCCTGACCTCGGCTGGCTGTTTAAAGAGCTTTGTGATATAACTTACCTACTTCGTCAGTTCATGTTTTACCGGAACCTCTTAATTTTGTAAATCCATGGTTTCGATGTCAGAATTCCCTAAAGTTAGGTGATATGTTGTCTGCGTAGCTTTCCAAATTGAGGTCTAGAAAAAACAAAATTAGAGAATTATGGTCCTTTGGCCTGTGAATGGTCTAAGTGTAGAAAAGTTAGTCTACAGCCTTATCAAAGGACTGAAACATGGATAAAAATTGTTTGCAAATTATTTTTGAAAAAATTGTAGGAAAATTCGTGTAAGAAGTGCTGTGGAACAGTGGCTGGTGAATGTAGAGAAGAGCATGTTTGATGTGCTGAAAAAGTGAGTACAATTTTTAACCCTAAGATTACATTATATATATTTAAGCTTGGTTAATTATCTGCTAATCCAAGTGGGAAGTATCTGCAGTGATGTATGGAGTAAAGTGTTTCATGAAATGGGTTTTGATAGAACATGACAGCACATGGCTGAAGGGAAAATAAGCATTTTTTACAGTGTGAATATCAGTTGGAAAGCATGATCAGGGTGTGCATTCGGGCGGGTTCTGTGTGCTTGGGACTCACGCATATCTGCAAACTGGCCAGGAGCTGGACTCGCGGCAGCACATTGCTGCCAGCTTTCTGAGGACCCCGTGTGCAGCAGGCTCAGTTTGCAGCCCACCCCACTTCTGCTTCCTCGCAGTGCTTGCTTGGTTCAGTCCTTGTAATGTTCTCCTTTGTAACTTCCAGTCCATTTAGAGTGAAGAAAGAGCCTCAGAGCGTGAACTTTTCAACGAATTTCCTAGAGCCGTCTTGCGCATTTCTAATTATTTGTGGTTAGTTATAGAAAGGCTGTTTATTGGTCTTGGGGTTTTAATATCTATATATATGAATATGATCCTGAATGCCAACACAAGACTTCTAGAGCAGAGCAGATTATTACTTACTTCCATAAATAACCAGGATGACTTTCCTTGGCTCCAATTCTTCCCTGGGGTGACGTGATGAGAGCCAGATGTCTACGTTTGAGGGCAAGGAACCCCGAAAAATGCATCTTGGGCACTTGAGGGACAAACCGATTTTCACTTGTTGCACTGGGACTTTTGTCAGACAATCTTTTTTTTTTTAATTTTTTATTGTTATGTTAATCACCATACATTACATCATTAGTTCTTGATGTAGTGTTCCATGATTCATTGTTTGTACATAACACCCAGTGCTCCATGCAGTACGTGCCCTCCTTAATACCCATCACCAGGCTAACCCATCCCCTCACCCTCCTCCCCTCTAGAACCCTCAGTTTTTCAGAGTCCATCGTCTCTCATGGTTCGTTTGTCAGACAATCTTATCAGTTACTATTAATGATAGTTCTTTCTCTTTTTTTACAGTCCTTTTAGAAATGTCTCTTCCTCTTCCTGTTATTTAGGATGACAAATTTTGTGCAGTGTTGAAAAGTACAGATGACAGTGAACATCCTTCTTTGGTTCCTAATTTTACTGGGAATATTTCTAACGTTTCATCGTTTGTTATGATGCTTGGATTTCTGGAATATACCCCTCATCAAAGTAAAGAGTTTTATTCTATTCCTTGTGTGCAAAGTTTTTAATAATTAAAGGTTGTCTCATTTGTTCAAAGTTTTTTTAATGAATCTGTCAAGAAACTCAAATACTCTTTTGCCTTTAATTTGTGGTTGTCATGAATTTCCTTATGTTGAACTTCCCTTGATTTTCCTGTTCATTTTTTGGTCCACTTACTTTATTTTCTAGAAAACTGTATTAAACATTTCCTCCTTTTCTGTGGGTTTGTCCTTACCCTTTTTTTTATTTCTAGCATTTATTTCTAATAAATAATTGTGTCACCAGCCCTTTTGGCACCCTTGACCTTGCCCCCATGTCTGCAAAGGGTCCTTTCATTGAACTCTCGAGGTACCCTTTGCATGCATGTGCCTTCCTCCTTCACTGCTCCCCATCCCATTGTATGTCTTCCAATCACCAGGCTTTTGGTCTTGGGGGGGTTTCACTTACTGTTGTTATATTGAGTTTCTTCATGTCTTTTGGGGCAGCCATGCCAAAGTCATCAGCAGTTCCTTTTATCTAGTGAATACTCTTTAAATGTTAATGTACAAAGTGAAACATATTTTTATCAAAGCCTACAGTAAATATCTCTGATTTGTCCGCAGTGAGCATGGATCACTTCATAATACCCTTCCATCACCACCTCCTTGTAATCATGCAGGATTTTATTCCAAATGGTGCTAGTTCTCAGTTTATGGATTAGTAATTATCTAGTCTTAGTAAGGTTCTTGGTTTGTTTTGTTTTTGTTCATTACTGATTCATAGATCTCACATTTTAGAATTTGTTTTCCTTGTGCTATATATATTTCCAAGTAATTTTTTCTGGAAAACATCTGTGAGTGGCAAATATTTTTATTTTTCCCTCTTGCAGGTTAGTTGAATGGAATTAATTTGAAGTTCAAATCCAATTTGTTGAATGCAAGCTCCCCAAAATGTGACCCAAACAATGTGTTGACAAGACAGAGCTGAGTGTGTGGGGTAAAGGAGAAGCCCTACTGAGACCCCCCAGAGCGCCCAGGAAAGGAAGGGTTAAACTGGGATGTGTGTCCTGTTGCAGTCTGGTTTCAGGCAGGCCTTGCGGTGTGGGGCTTGATTACAGCTGGGTAGAGATCAGGGGACAGCCGTTTGGGATTGGAGGACACAGAGCAGGGGCTGCCCTTTGAGGGTTTTGGAAAAAGCAGCATTTTTGTTTTCACACGTGACAGAACGGCGAGGTATTATCTTCATCACGCATTCAATTTGGCAAAACAGCATCTTCTACCTGGAACCTTTCCTGAGCTTTTGAGTACATAGTTGCACTATTCCCTTTGGGGAAATGATTTCTCTTTCATCAAATATCGCAGGGCCTGGCGGTGTTTGATCTCACCAGAGCATGTTCACACGGCACACGCCTTGCTGGTGGAGTGATTATCAGATGCCAGAGATGCCCCCTGATCTCCGAGAGCTTCAGCCAGTGTTAGAACCAGTAAAGGAGCGGTCTGTGGCTGCGTGAGCTTTGTTAACACTGCTTTCCCAGGTTCCTGCTTCTGTTGGTTGTCCGTTCACAGTCAGACCTGCGAGCCCCTCTCCCTCTCCCAGCGGGTGCTCCTGGGAATCACAGCGGCCCCCTGTGCCTACGGCTGCAGGTCAGGTCGCAGGATGGATGTGCAGCCCCAGGCTGGGAGTGGCGCACCTTCCAGTGCATGGACGTTCCTTTCCATTTCTCCTGGACGCTGCAAACTGCCTTTGTCACTTCCCCGGCGCACGGGTTCCAGCGCTGTTTCAGGTACACCGGCCATGTCTTATGGGAACATGCCAGGGTCCACGAACTTTGGTTCCTTTCTTCCCCTCTCTCCACTTCCTCCCTTCCTCCCTGTGCTTCCCGCGACGTTTAGGATGTATGGTGTGACTGCAGGCCCTACTCTGCTTCTCTCTCCAGCCTCATTGGCCCTCAGAGATTTCCATTCACGGTGGCCACCAGCCGCTGAGTAGGGGGCGGGGGGTGTGGGGACAGGCAGAGGCCACTGCAGTCCCTACTTAGAAAGCTCTCTCCTCATCGTCCCGAAGAGCCAGCCCTGCCTCCCTCTTGGGTTTGTCAAACTTGGCAGGAGTGTTCTTTGGTGGCTCTGCTCTTCTTTCTGTCATTCAATCCAACTTTTCAAGTTGTGGATGCCCTGGAGCACACTTTCTTGTGTTCCAGGGTTTTCTATGTGTGTGCATGTACATATGTGTGTATGTAGAATATATATGACATAGGTATTATTATATAGTATTCATATATTATCTGTCATTTGAAGGAATATGGTTCATGATGAAGACAGGATTATTAAGTCAAAAATCTTGATCCACTGTCTCCCAAGAGGCTATAAAAAATCAGAATAAATATTTCCAAAACCCTGGAGGAAATAAAATATAGTGTGCTCTGTGTGTGTATTTATATAAATATAAACACGGCGAAAGTGTCAAAGTAGAAGTAAGATCTTAATTAAAAGAAGATTTTGTCAAAAGAAAAATGGAACTACATGTTGTTTGAGAGATAAAGCAATGCTACACAAAGTTGTGAATAAAAGCAGGAAAGACAGGTCATGTAACAGCAAGCAAAAAGAAAACAAAGACATAAAATAAAAGGTTGTTTTAATTAATGAAACATGCATTTGCCACCGATGTTTTGAAATATATAGAGAGTTGTTATAAACCTATTTCTCCTCAGTGGCAGTGATAAGAAGAAAATAATAAGAACAGACACCATTTGCAATTATAGCAAAATTTAGAAGAACCAATATTCATCTTAAAAGTAAATTAAATTCAGGGGCGCCTGGGTGGCTCAGATGGTTAAGCGTCTGCCTTCGGCTCAGGTCATGATCCCAGGGTCCTGGGATTGAGTCCCTCATTGGGCTCCCTGCTCAGCGGGGAGCTTGCTTCTCCCTCTGCTTCTCTCTCTCTCTCTCTCATGAATAAATAAATAAAATCTTTAAAAAAAGTTAAAAAAATAAAAGTAAATTAAATTCTTTTTTTTTGAAAGATTTTATTTATTTGACAAAGAGCAACACAGGGAGAGCGGGAGCACAAGCAGGGGGAGTGGGAGAGGGAGAAGCAGGCTTCCCGTGGAGCAGGGAGCTCGATGCGGGGCTCGATCCCAGGACCCCGGGATCATGACCTGAGCTGAAGGCAGACGCTTAATGACTGAGCCACCCAGGTGCCCCAGTAAACTAAATTCTAAATTAAGTTGGTGAGTACGAAAATAAGCCATCGAAGTAGAAGAAAATGAGTGAAGTTTAGTGTCGAGAATTTCTGACACATGATGTCAGTGATGAAATGTGAAGATTGATCGGTTTGACTATATAGAAACCAAACACTTCTGAGTGAAACAAACCCACTGTAACAATATGCATACATACTCTGTCGGCACATATTAACTTGATCTTAAATAAAAATGTCTGCATATTTTTCATGAATCCTGTTTTTTCCTTAGTATTTGTTTCAGGAGTACAGGTCTGTAATTCATCAGTCTTACACAATTCACAGCACGCACCATAGCACATACCCTCCCCAGTGTCCATCACCCAGCCACCCCATCCTTCCCACCCCCTCCACTCCAGCAACCCTCAGTTTGTTTCCTGAGATTAAGAGTCTCATGGTTTGTCTCCCTCTCCGGTTTCCTCTTGTTTCATCTTTCCCTCCCTTCCCCTATGATCCTCTGTCTTGTTTCTCAAATTCCTCATATCAGTGAGATCATGTGATACTTGTCTTTCTCTGATTGACTTATTTTGCTCAGTATAATACCCTGTAGTTCCATCCATGTCATTGCAAATGGCAAGATTTCATTCTTTTTGACAGCTGAGTAGTATTCCATTGTATATATATATACACGACATCTTCTTTATCCATTCATCTGTTGATGGACATCTGGGCTCTTTCCACAGTTTGGCTATTGTGGACATTGCTGCTGTAAACATCGGGGTGCACGTACCCCTTCAGATCCCTACATTTGTATCTTTGGGGTAAAGAGCCAGTAGTACAATTGCTGGGTCGTATGGTAGCTCTATTTTCAACTTTTTGAGGAACCTCCATACTGTTTTCCAGAGTGGCTGCACCAGCTTGCATTCCCACCAGCAGTGTAGGAGGGTTCCCCTTTCTCAGCATCCCCACCAACATCGGGGATGTTGGAAACTGTCATTTCCTGACTTGTTAAATTTAGGCATTCTGACTGGTGTGAGGTGGTATCTCATCGAGGTTTTGACTTGTATTTCCCCCTTATGATTAATTTTTAAAGCTAAATGCAAGGCTTTACTGCTAAAATTCATTTGATGGTTTCAAATTATTTTAAATACTGATTTTGTCATTGCTAGTATTAGAAATTCAAAGCTAATGCGTATCATCTCCCCCTTCTAGTTTTACCACCCCAGAAACTCAGTGACTCTATTGGAGAAGTACCGGTGTTATTAAAGGGAAATTTAAGGAATATGCGTTATGTGTGAATGAATAAGGCTGTATCAACTCTAGCATTTGGTCCCATACACATATACCTAAGTTAGAATTAAAAAACGAGAGATCCTAAAGAAAAATTCCCTCGTGATGTTGTCATGCTTGATCATTAAATGGCCAGTGTGATTACACGTAATAATAGAAATAAAATGGGTTTTTTTTGTAGGTTTGTAAGTCAAGGGGTCGAAGACTGGAGCTGCCAGACTTTTTCTACATGGGTGGTGTCTCATCCAGGACAAGTGGTCCTCACAGTGGTGAGTTAGTTTGTGGCTATTCTGCCAAGAAAGCAAAGATTTAGAAATAAACCATTACAACGGATACTGAAACGTGTCGCTTACTTTGAAATGCATCAAAAAATGAGATGGACGGATGAATGGATACATGGACAGATATCTGAGAAAGTAAATATAGCAAAAAATTAGTTAGAATATAGGTGGTGGGTATATGGGTGTTTGTTTCATAATTCAACTTTTTTATGGTTTTAAAATTGTTTCATAATAAAATGTTGAATGAAAATAAGTCATAAATTATTTTCTCAGGGATATCCCTTTATTGCATTGTATTTGGTGTCTATTGCTGTCATTAAAAAGTTGCCACAAACTTAGTTGCTTAAAACAGCACACATTTGTTACCTCACAGTTGTGTCGGTTGAAGGCCTCTCTGGAGTCGCGGGTTAAAATCAAGGTGTTGGCAGGGCTGCATTCCTTCCCGGAGGCTCGGGGCAGAGTCCCTTCCCTTCTCTTTCCCAGCTTCTAGAGGCCACTGGCATGCCTTCATTTTTAAAGCCAACCCTGTTTACATCTGTCTGCTCTTCTGTAGTCAAACCTCCCTCTGCTCACAGGCAGAAAAAGTTCTCCAGGTTTAAGGGTACACACGGTCATACTAGCCCCACTCAGATAACCCAGAATACTCTCTCCATCTGAAGGTCTTGATTTCATCACACTTGTGAAGTCCGTTTTGCCATGTCAGGTGGCAACAGCACAGGCTCTGGGGATTCGCTCAAGGATGTCTTTGCAGGGAGCCTTTGTTCTGCCAAGTGTCGCTGTTCTGGACCTCAAAGGAGGAAGAGAAACGAGGTGTGTGTGATAGCAAAGGAAGCCAAAACACGTGGTTCTTTGGAGAGCTTGTGAAGTAGTGGTTAAAGCCAGGACAGTAGGGAATTCCCCTGTAGACCATGTAGAATGACAGAAGGATGAGGGCAGACCCCAGGGGACATCCCCCATTTAGCAAGAAGGTGAAGGAAGGGGGCTCCATGAAGGACAATGCCAGAGGCGTCCTGGAAGCTACGGGAGCAGAGGGCGAACTGGACTGACTTTCCTCTGGAGACAGTGAGTGGTCATCATGTTAAAATGCCCTGGAGAGGTCTGAAGAGTCTGTTACATCTGTCGGCAATGAGAGTCCCCATGCACTTGGGGACAGTGGTTCTCCTGCACTGATGGAGCCCAGCCCCATGAGGTACCATCCAAGTGTTTGTAAAGTAAACTTGACTCTTATATTTAAAGATAGCATCACACCCTTTCACTGTGCCTTGCCCCACCACAACTCTCACGTCTCTGTTCAGATCACCTGGGATTCTGGACACAAATAATGATGTCCGATCTCCCCGGTCCCTTTCGTCGTGCACTTGACTGAATATTGATAAAATACTCGAAGATCCTGAACTGCAAGGACTTGTGTAAAGCTGTTGTCTACAAAGGCAGCAAAATGATGAATCAGTCTGGACATTTCTGTGGTTGACCAGGCGTCCAGACAATCAGATCTGCTCTACAAAGAGAAGATCATCCCTAGGTCCCTGGTCCTCCAAACATGCTGACCAATAAGAAGCGGCTTGAACTGAAATCATTGAACAGACTTTACCAAATTTCCTCCCCTGTCTGCCCAGCCTGCTGCTAATTTCCCATCCCAGTGCACCATTGACAACGTCCCCTTCTCCTGCACTTCTGCGTATGGAGCGCTGGGGGAGTGGGGATGATAACGTGCCTGAGTGTTCTGGCCACTGAGAATTTCAGTGCAGATTTATCCAAGCCACAGCAATGGACATTCCCCTTCTAGCTGTCTAAGGAAAGAAAGATCTGGTTCACAGCCCACCTCCCCAGAGCCCTCACTGACACAGCCTAGCCAGGGGACTCGGCCCATCAGATGCTCTCTGTGAGGCTGTGACTCTTGAATAAATGCTTCAAATGCAACAGTGCAGTGGCTTTTGACCAGACTCCTCTGTGCTGTGGCCTTGACAACAGTTCCTGCCGCCTGGCCCAGACTCCCTTCTGCCTGCTTCCCAAGCCATGGTCTCTCGCCTCCTGTTGATCTGCCACATCCTTTCAGAAAGTCAGAGTTGGTTTCTGCTGCATACAGCCAAGAACACGGACTGATGCATCAGGTTCCACATCCTCTCCCCTTTCACCTTGCTCTGGAAAAAAGTCCCACCACTATACCTCTTACCCTATGCGAAGTATTCCAATGTTTATTTCTTTATAGACTTAGGCACTTCAAATTCATGAAATCCCAAGACGAACTCACTGTGCCCCTTCACCTCCAGCACGCTCTTCCTTCAGTAGGTGCTATCCTAGGGACCGAAATCACAGTTCACCCAGTCACGGGCCAGAAACCTACAAGCCTCCTGACGTATTCCCCTCCACTGACTTCCAGGTCAATGTGACATTAAGCCAGCGGCCTTCTTAAAACAACTCTGGCACATAGGGAGAGAGCCTCAAAGATGGATCAGATAACAGAAGGACTACAGAGTTTCTGAATATTATGATCACAGACAACATATTCTAAAAAGAGTATTTCTGGGTTTTGCTCAGCACACGGTCCTAATTGCATGCTGGAGTTTTCTACCATTATTACTATCCTGGGTTATTACTCAGTCTAGTGATGATGGCTAAGAATATCAGATTTTGAAACTAGAACTATTGGTGGTAAATATATTTCAATTTATTAAAAAATAAGGCCCCACGAGCATTAATCAAATTCAGTGTCTAACTCTCAAATACATTCAAATGTGTAAGCTCTCTTTCACACACAAACGTACTCACACACACACACAGAGACATCATGAAAACATCTGGTTTAATTTATAAAGTTTATTTTTCAATGATCATCTTTCTATCTTACTTTTTCAGAGCCAGATCATGTTTTATAATGATTGCATCAAAAGTTTCGTGAGTTCTCATTCAAGAGCAGAGCTGGAGAAGGTCCATGCCGGCGTGATCCATCACCTAGAAGAGATTGCAGAGCTGGTGGCGCTGGACACAAATAACTCCCGCACACAGGTTGTCCTGGGAGCATTGCTCACGCTCTGCGTGCACTGCAGAGACATCATGAGAGATTTACTGCTGAAAGGCATCTCCAGTGCGGGCGATTTTGAGTGGACAAGGTAAGTAGATCCCAGTTATGACTCTGCCTAAAATAACTCGTCACACAGCTACCTCTAGGTAGATTCATTCTCTACCTCAAATTTTGTCAAACCTGCCTTTGAATTTTCTGGGATTTATAGAAATTCTGGGCAAACTGTGTCAGTTTGAGTCCCCTATGCCTGTGCGTTCTTCCTTCTCTTTTCCACTGTCCCTCCCTTCATTTTAACTTCCTTCAACTTCCTGGATAGGCTTTGCTCCTCCCATCATTCCGCCAGAGTGCAGCCCTCCCTCAGGCCTCGACTCTCCCCTGTGTGCTGTCCATTCTGGAATACTCTAAACTGGGAAACAAACCAGAGAACGTTTCTAGCCAGTTCTGTACCTCAGAGCTTCCTTTCTTCTACCAGGAGCCTGGCAGTATATACTCATACATATATATTTCATATATGAAACACCACAAATGTGAAACTGTAGGAAAATAGAGCCACTGACCCTGGGGAGAAGAGGAGAGCAAGCATAAGATTCCTATGATAAATGTGAAGTTTCAAGCTTCTGAGTTATTTTTTTTCTAAAGATTCCTCTGTTCATGGAAAAATAACTGTCCTGACTGCATAAGGTCTTTGAGTCTCAAGAAAAGTTAATTTTTAAAGAAATTCTGCACAAGTATAAATTTCCTTATTTTAGATGCAACAATTTCCTTTAAACTAGGGAAAAGGGAGCAGAGAGGCTGACATATTTGACTAACACCATTTGAATTTTACTGAATATATTTGATATATATTCACATGTTCATTTTACTGCAGAAGTATAACTGTATACCACTTTTAATTGCCAAAGAAATATGCTCTATTGATGAACCATCACTCAGAAGTTCCGTATGTCATTATTACTTTCTAGTAACTCTCTTTGAAAGTGAAAATGACAGGTGGAAGACCATACTTAGAAAAGTAAAATAGGAAAGACATGATTCTAATCAACTCTCTGAGCATCTATGATTCTAGGGCTACAGTTCCCAACTTGTATGCCAAGGTGCCCCAAGGCCCCATAGGAACTCACAGAGTTGAGTTCTCACTGCAAAACATTTTAAACTTTTGAAGGACTCAAAGGGATATGTATCATGTGTCAGACACCAAGCAAACTTCTAGCTCAAAGTAGTTGACAAGTTTAACATTAGACCATTTAGCATTAGAATCATCATAATGATGATTTCTTATTCTTGCAAAGCTATGTTTTGGGCAGTTGCTCTGATAAAAAAGCAAGCACTAAATGAAAACATGGTATAGGAAACAAAATTAACAGTATCCTATCTGATTCTAGGGTTTGAGAAATTGTGCAGCGCACGACAGGTACACACATCCCATTAGTAAGTAACGGTGATTATTCAAGAATGAAATAAAAATTTCATTTCTTTTCAATTGATTTGTATATATTTTAAAAATAAGCTACCAAGTTCATTAAGACAAAAATACCTTTAAACTGCTTTGGACCTAAAAATTAATGAAATTAACTGTGAGGTATTTCTTTTGACTATGGTAATCAGGAAAAAAATTACTGATATACTACAGGTGCAGTAAATCAAGCAAGTTTGGGAACCCCTGTTCTAGGGGAAGAATAATAGGGCAAGTAAAGCTCTGGAAATTAAAATTTAAATGATGATTTAGTGCTTGAATCATAAAACAAATCCTGGGTCTTAGGTAGCAGATAGCTTTTACTTTAGTTCATCATTCCTTTACTTCAGCACAGTAAAAGCCATATATGAGGAGCCCACAGCTAACATCATAAACAACAGTGAAAAGCTGAAAGCTTTTTTCTTTAAGATTAGGAGCAAGACAAGGATGTCCACTCTCCCCACTTCTATTCAACATAGTACTGGAGGTCTTAGTGAGAACAGTTAAATAAGAAAAAGAAAGAAAAGGCATCCGGATTGGAAAGGAAGAAGTAAAACTCTCTTTCTTTGCAGATGACATATGTGTAGAAAACCCTAAAGATGCCACCAAAGAACTGACAGTCCTAATAAAGGAATCCAGTAAAGTTGCAGAATGCAAAGTCAGTATACAAAAAATCAGTTGTATTTCTATCCACTTACAATGAACTATCAGAAAGAGAAATAAAACAATCCCTTTTACAATTACACCAAAGGAATAAAATACTTAGGAATAAATTTAACCAAAGAGGTGAAATATCTGTACACTGAAAACTCTTATGACATTAATGAAGGAAATTGCAGAAGATGCAAATAAATGAAAAGACAACCCATGATCGAGGATTGAAAAAGTTAGTACTGTTAAAAGCCCATGCTACCCAAAATCATCTATAGATTCAATGCAAAACCTCTCAAAATTCCAGTGACCTTTTTCACAGAAATAGGAAAACCTAAAATTTGTATGGAACCACAAAAGACCTCAAATATCCAAAACAGTCTTGAGAAAGAAGAACAAAGCTGGAGGTATCACACTTCCTGGTTTCAAGCTATATTAGAAAGCTGTAGCAATCAAAACAGTACGGCATTAGCAAACACATAGACCAATGGAACAGAATAGCCCAGAAATAAAACCACACATATATGGCCAATATATAACAAAAGAGCCAAGAATATACAATGAGGAAAGGACAGTGTCTTCAATAAATGATGCTGGGAAAATTAGACATCCCCATGCAAAAGAATGAAACTGAACCCCTACCTCGTGCCACTCCCAGAAACCAACTGAAATGGATTAAAGACTTGAACATAAGACTTGAAACCATAAACGCTTACTTGAAAACATAAGGCAGTAAACTTGCCATTGGTCTTGGCAATAATTTTTGGATTTGATGCCAAAAGTAAAGGAAACAAAAACAAAAGTAAATAGGTGGGACTACATCAAATCAAAAGCTTCTGAACAAGAAAGGAAATCATCAAGAAAATAAGGCAACCTACTGAATGGGAGAAAATATTTGCAAACCATGCATCCACTAAGGGATTAATATCCAAAATATATAAAGAACACCTACAACTCAATAGCAAAAAAAATTTTTTTTGGATTAAAAAATGGGCAGAGGAACTGAAATAGACTTATTCCAAGGAAGACATACAGATGGCTGACAGGTGCAGGAAACGCTGCTCAGCACTTCTCATCATCAGGAAAATGCAAATCAAAACCACAATGAGATACCACCTCACACCCGTCAGAATGCCTATTATCAAAAAGATAAGAAATAAATTTTGGTGTGGATGTGAAGAAAAGGGAAATTTATAGGTCATTGATAGAAATGTAAATTGGTGCACCCACTATAAAAATTGTATAGCATTTTCTCATAAAATTAAAACTATAACTACCATATGATCCAGCAATTCCAATTCTTTGTATTTTCCCTAGTGAAGTAAAATCACTATCTCAAAAAGGTAGCTGTACCCCATGTTCATCACTGCATTATTTATAATAGCCAAGACGTTCATTATTTTTTTAAAAATTTTATTATGTTAGTCACTATACAATACATCATTAGTTTTTGATGTGGTCATCCATGATCCATTGTTTTCATATAACACCCAGTGCTCCATGCAGTACGTGCCCTCCTTAATACCCATCACCGGGCTAACCTGTCCCCCCTCCCGCCTCCCCTCTAAAACCCTGTTTGTCTCTCAGAGTCCATAGTCTCTCATGGTTCATCTCTCCCTCCAATTCCCCCCCCCCATTTTTCCCTTCCTTCTCCTAATGCCCTACATGCTATTCCTTATGTTCCACAAATAAATGAAACCATATGATAATTGACTTTCTCTGCTTGACTTATTTCACTTAGCATAATCTCCTCCAATCCCATCCATGTTGATGTAAAAGTTGGGTGTTCATCCTTTCTGATGGCTGGGTAATATTCCATTGTG